>NC_040090.1:48468145-48771175 GCF_003369695.1 Bos indicus x Bos taurus | reverse complement strand
CCTCTGAGTCTCTAGCAGGAGCGAGTGGCTGACACTCCCCAAGAGTGTGGGTGGTACCACAGATGGCGCCTGCTGCCCTCCTGAGGCGGACTCTGGAAAGGGAGCAACTTCCCAACGGTGGAGGCTCTGGCTGCCCTGTGAGTGAGGAGACCAAGTAAACCACAGGGGTGGGGGCAGTCCGCCTGGTTCTTGTCTGTGGCTCAGTCATGAGCAGACTGGGATGGGCCTTAAGGATGTTGCCTCAGAAACAAACCAAATATACCTGTGACCTAAGTGATAGCAGGAAGCAGCGATGTCCTTTGAGCCAGAGAGAGAAAGTAGAGACTTTGTAGGACTTTTCTTCCTGATCACATACCTACTGGGCCCATGGTCTAGCCTTTTCCTAGGCCCAGATCCTTGATTCCTTTGAAACTACATTTAATATGACCTTTGCTGCATTCTAGTACCAAAGCTTCTTCCCTTGAGATCTTCTATATGTAAAGCCACCTCCACCCTCCCCCATACCCCTCTCCCTGTCCTCATCAGTCCCTCACCTCCAGAGAGTGCCAGATGCTCTTGCATCAAAACTTTTATCCTGTCCCCCTGCTTAGAAACCATATGGAGCTTCCATTTATTCAGCTGATAAAGTCCAATGTTCTAGATCTCCCTCTTCTCCTTTCAGGCTTGTATCTATCCTTCTATCCTACACTCACCAAGTACTGCAGGGCTTTGTGAAGTTCAAGGATACAGCGATACATATGACAGAAAGAGGCGTAATCCTTGAAGAACTCTCAGGTTGTTGGAGAAGGCAGACAGCAGTCGAGTAGAGACAAGTTTGGTGAGCTGTGGGATAACAGAGGAGGAACACCTGTGTAAAAGTGAGCTGAATCTGTGAATGGTCCCCCAGTGTTTGTAAGGTCAGAACACACCAAATACTGGGAAGAAGCCTAGCGAGTTTTCATATTAGGAGGAATAATGATAATGAAGCTTTTGCATTATACAGACCTAAACTAAGCTTGATTAAAAGTATTAATGCTTCTGAGCCTCAACTTCCTCATCCATAAATTGAGTAAGGCATAATAGCAGCACCAGTCTCACAGGATTGTTGTTAAAGTTTAAATGAGATAATGTGTGTTTGTGGAACGTAGTAACTGTTCAATAAATATTGGCTGTTGTGATTATTATCAGCGTCAGAAAATGCAAGGAAAAACATCTCCAACAATTTGCTCAGCATGAATCCAGCAAGTCTTATAAACCTATCTGTTGTAACACACTTCAGCACAAGTGAAAGGAGTAACTCTAACAATTCAGTTCATCAGTAAAAGAAATCTGTGTAAAGAGTGACACCTTGTTTTCTCAAGTATGGGTTTTGCACACTGGGTTTTTTTTTGTTTTTTTTTAAGAGAGGTATTTTAATACTTGTATGGTGATTTGATAGAGTCATACCCAAAGATAGGCAACAGAATCGCCTGGGAAAGGTTTCTAAAATACCGATTCTGGGATTCTGCCTTTCTCCCCTACCCTAGACTGTTCCAGTATATCTGGACAGGGCCTGGACATCTGCGTTTTAAATAAGTGCCTCCAGGCGCTTCTGATCTGGGGCTCAGTTAGGGAACCCAAGACAGAACCAGGACTCTGAGGCCAGCCCTGGGCTTAGCTTCTCTTGGTGCTACCTCTGTCTACCTGGGTGACTTCCTGTCCCTCCGGCTCTGGGAGTCCCAGGGTTGTCCGGCATGGGCACCTGATGAGATGATGAGTGGCAGTACTTTTCTGTGGGCTCAGAAAAAGTAAGGGATTGTCATTCCTATTTATTCATTATAACAATCCCCTTTTCTCTAATGATTGAATCAGAGTTACTGCTACAACATAGCTTTTAAGCCTGCAGTTGATTTTGATAGGATTTAATGGAAAGTAACAAGAACCTGTGCTCTGGCCTGAGAACACATTCTTTGCTATTAAAAAGCCTCTGATTCTGAGCTTTAGTCTGTCTGTGGAGGGAAGACCATGCCAGGCATTTTTGCTTGAGAGTTGAAAGCTTGAGGTCTGTGCTATCCTAAAAAGGTAGCCACTAGCCACATGTGCCTGCTTATAACAATAATGTTGTTCTTCAGTTGTTCAGTCGTGTCCGACTCTGTGCGACCCCATGGATGCAGCACGCCAGGCTTCCCTGTCCTTCATCATCTGCCGGAGTTTGCTCAAACTCCATGTCCATTGAGTTAGTGATGCCATCTAACCACCTCATCCTCTTGTTCCCTTCTCCTCTTGCCTTCAGTCTTTCCCAGCATCAGGGTATTTTCCAATGAGTTGACCCTTCGCATCAGGTGGCCAAAGTATTGGAACTTCAGCTTCAGCATCAATCCTTCCAGTGAATATTCAGAACTGATTTCCTTTAGGATTGACTGGTTTGATTTGCTTGCAGTCCAAGGATCTCTCAGGAGTCTTCTCCAGCAACACAGTTCAAAGGCATCAATTCTTTGGCGCTTAGCCTTTTTTATTGTCCAGCTCTCACATCCAAACATGATTACTGGAAAAACCATAGCTTTTACTATATGGACCTATGTCCGCAAAGTAACATCTCTGCTTTTTAATAAGCTGTCTGTGTTTGTCATTGTTTTTCTTCCAAGGAGCAAGAGTCTTTTAATTTCATGGCTACAGTCGCCATCTGCAGTGATTTTGGAGCCCAAGTAAATAAAATCTGTCACTGTTTCCATTATTTCCCCATCTATTCGCCATGAAGTGATGGGACTGGATGCCACGATCTTAGTTTTTTGTATGTTGAGTTTTAAGCCAACCTTTTCACTCTCCTCTTTCACCTTCATCAAGAGGCTCTTTAATTCCTCTTTGCTTTCTGCCATAAAGGTGATGTCATCTGCATATCTGAAATTATTGATATCTCTCCCCACAGTCTTGATTCTGGCTTGTGCTTCATCCAGCCCTGCATTTCTCATGATGTACTCTGCATATAAGTTAAATAAGCAGGGTGACAATCTATAGCCTTGCATACTCCTTTCCTAATTTGGAACCAGTCTGTTGTTCCATGTCTGGTTCTAACTATTATTTCTTGACCTGCTTACAGGTTTTGAAGGAGGCAGGTAAGGTGGTCTGGTATTTCCATATCTTTAAGAATTTTCCAGTTTGTTGTGGTCTACACAGTCAAAAGCTTTAGCATAGTCAATGAAACAGAAGTAGATGTTTTTCTAGAATTCTCTAGCTTTTTATATGATCCAGAGAATGTTTGCAATTTAATCTCTAGTTCCTCTGCCTTTTCTAAATCTAGCTTGTACATCTGGAAGTTCCTGGTTCACATACAGTTGAAGCCTAGCTTGAAGGATTTTGAGCATTACTTTGCTAGTAAGGGAGATGAGTGCAATTGTGCAGTAGTTTGAACATTCTTTAGCATTGGCCTTCTTTGGGATTGGAATGAAACCTGACCTTTTCCAGTCCTGTGGCCACTGTCAAGTTTTCCAAATTTGCTGGCATATTGAGTGCAGCACATTAACAGCATTGTCTTTTAGGACTTGAAATAGCTCAGCTGGAACTCCATCACCTCCACTAGCTTGTTTGTAGTGATGCTTCCTAAGGCCCACTTGACTTCACACTCCAGGATGTCTGGCTCTAGGTGAGTGATCACACCATCTTGGTTATCCAGGTCATTAATATATTTATTGTATAGTTGTTCTGTGTATTCTTGCCACCTCTTCTTAATATTTTCTGCTTCTGTTAGGTCCACACCGTTTCTGTTCTTTATTGTGCTATTTAGGACTAGAACTTCTCCTAGTCTGGATTGAGTTGTACTATGGCTTTGAAATACATAACAGGTTTAGATGACTTAATCCTTAAAAAAAAAAAGAAGTGAAATGTCAATAACTTTTATAGTGATTACATGTTTAAAATGATATAGTATTTTGGATGTATTTAGTTAAGACATATTATTAAAATTAATTGTACTGATTTCTTTTTACCCCCCTTTTTTTATTGGAGTATAGTTGTTTTACAGTGTTGTTTTAGTTTCTGCTGTGCAGCAAAGTGAATCAGCCACATGTATACATATACCCCCTCTTCCTTGGATTTCCTTCCCATTTAGGTTACTACAGAGCACTGAGTAGAGTTCGGTGTGCTATAGAGTCTGTTCTCGTTAGTTACCTGTTTTTTACACAGTAGTGTGTATATGTCAATCCCAACCTCCCAGTCCGTCCTACCCTCCTCTTTTTACCCTTTTTAATGTGACTGCTAGAAAGTTTAAAATTGCATATGTGGCTCACATTATATCTCATCCGACAGTGCAGCTTTAGGGTTGAAGTCAATCCTGTGGGCCAGTTCAAAAAGTTTATGGTATTTACCTTGCAGATTCGAAAGGTGGATTTTACATTTGAGATGAACATCCAGAAGAGTTATTCTGAATCATTTAACTTGACCTTGAATGTTTACAGTATTTGAAGTGGGAATTTCATGCAATTTGGTCTGAAGGGCAAGTGCAACTTATCTATTATTTTAAAAGAAAATCTTCTGACATCTCTAGGTGGAGCAAGGAGGAAGCCTAAGTGAGAAATTGCTTTGCTCTGATTGGATTTTTACTGCAGAACTGCCAAGCCCAGAAGACAGCAGTTTATAGTGAACACTGCAGTTCGTTTTTTAACTGTGGACATGGGATGAAGCGAAATAGCAATGGAAGCACGGCTTACCCTTTTTCCTAATCGTTTTTGACCTCTCTCTAGGCCTCTGCTTTCTCTCTCTTCCCTTGATGTTGTTTGGTGATTATAGTGTGTGAGGCCCAGTCAGGCGCTCACAGAGTGAGGTTAAGAAAGGCAGATTTAGCTACCAAGCAGTGGCCAAGTTGGAGTAGCACTGGTCCCTGAATTTCTCCTTAAATGGCAGTATTCCTGGGAATTCAGACCATTTTCTTCATCAACAAAGTGGTAGTGCTGAAAGCTCTTGTGTCTACCTCATGGTGGGATTATGAGAAATTAAAAGGCAGGATGTCCAGGATATACAAATGATTGATAGTCAAAGCCCAGAAGATCAATTTACCCTTCCGTTAATAGTTTCTGTGGCAAATAGTCTCACTTCTATAGGCCTCAGATCTTTCTCCTGTTGAAAACTAAGGGAATAGAATAATTCAATATAGTTAAAGAGACCCAAAGTCTGACCCCAGATTGAATTCCCATTCTGCTACTGCTCACTGTGTGACCTTGGGAAACCTACTTGACCTCTCTGTGCCTCAGTTTCCTTATCTGTAAAATGAGGATAATAGAACCTATTGTGAGGTTAACTGAATTAACACCTGGAAGGTCCTTTGAACAGTGCCTGGAAGACAGTAAATACTGCGGGAACACTGGATTCATTCAGTCAACAATATTTTTTCAGTACCTCTTATGTGTCAGTTGCTGTTATAAGCACCAGGAAGAGCAGTGAACAAAGCAATAAAACTTGCTTTGAGAGAGTGCTTTTAGTAGAGGGATTTAAGGTGTATTAATTATAGTCAAAGTATGTCACTGTCTTAGGGGCCTGCATGCACAGTACCGCTTTATGTTATTTATTGGGTTTTGACAATATAAGATCCCAATTTTTAAAAAAATGTTCTAACTGCTAAATAAAAAAAAAACAAGGCAAATACAAATCCTTGGGTTTCATTCCTAGCTTACCTACTTCCTCACTGTGTGACCTTGAACAAGTTTCATTAACTCTCTACAGCTTTGTTTCCTCATATATAAAAAAGTTAATGAATAATATCTTGCACAAAGGAGAGTGCGAGCATTAAGTGTTACATCAAATGAGACAGTGCCTGTAAAGCTCTTAGCACATTTGACCCGTAGTAAGTGTTCTAGAAACGTTAGCTGTTACTGCTATTGCTTCTAGTTCTGGAGATTCTGGAAGTCAGTGGTTCTAAATTAAAAGTTTCCCCAGGCTGGTATAAGGGAAAACTGAAGCATGTTCTCCTGTGGTGCCCCTCTCCCTGGGGAATGTGGTTCAGAAGTGGCCCAGAAACCTTTTCTTTTTTTTCTAGAGAAAAATAGAGATCCGGAATTTCTGTAGAGGCGCCCACAGATGGAGCGGGTTGCCAGGAGAGGTAGGAGTCCTTCATCATTGGGGGTGTCCAAGCTAGACAGTCAGTCAGCAGGGTTATTTTAAAGGGGTCGTCCTTGGGTTTGTTGTTTTGAAGACTGCTTCCGGCTCTGAGGTGATGGAGCGTTTGTTTGGTAACCAACATTGGGTCCAGCTAGGTAAGTTATCTCTAATGAGAGGTACCCAATCATCCCAACAGCTTGGGGTACTCGTTTCTAAAGGGCAGCTGTGACTTCGGGAGACTCCCTCCCCACTCCCCCCAGCCAGGAGGGGCACTTGGCCTGATAGTGCTGCTAATGCTTCTTCTTCTGAGTATAGATATTTCTTGGACACAGGTGCTAGGCTTGAGCCCGAGAGAGGCATGTCGCTCCCTTACCACACTGTATCCGGAGAGTAGGGGTACCTGAGTCTCGGTGCCACAGTCCTCCTTTCACTCCCTTTTCTGGGGACGGAGTGGACTGAAATGGCTTCAGAGCCGAGTGGTTAGTGGAGGAGCTCACCTGTGTCTGGCCCACTAGGCCAGCTCTAGCAGAGCCACAGCCAGCTTTTAATTTTGGTCTCAATTATTCTTCCATTTTGTTTGCTACCTTGGACTTGCCTACAGGAAGTGAAAAAGCAGAGGGACTGTGTTTTCTGGGTTCATTTGCTCTTTTCTTCTTTTTTAAATGATAAGCAGTTTATTTGCTTTAACAGAGCCATTTCCTGAGTGTCTGCTGGTACAAAGCACATGCTAGCCACTGTTCTTCCATTCCTTCAAAGTGCCTTCTGTGTGCCAGGCACACTGCTGGGGCCTGGAGCTGAGAAAAGACACAAGTGGTCCTTCTCTTGGAAGTTACAGTCCAGCTGGGGGAGATGGGCACTGATCTAAGGTTCTGTTTGTTTGTGAAGGGGAGACGACTCCCCTACCCCACAGGTGTCTGAATGTCTTCCCTACCCTCCTTGTCCCGCCCCCAGTGGCCCTGGCTTTGATTTGGCAAGCCCGGCACATTGTCCGTGCTCTTGGCTTTCTGACTCCCTTCCTGTGACGTTGCTGGATCTCATCAGATCCTGGGTGTCAGTGAAACGCCACTGGTCTTTGTCACCTCACCCTGGTCAGTTACCTCTGCACAGGCAACTCAGGGAAATCCCTACCCTTCACCCCTATATGTCTCCTGTGCCAGAGAAGCCTGTCACCCTTCGTAATCTTTGCAGCAGACCAGGAATCCCCTGGCTTGTAATAGAAGGAAAGCTGGGAGGACGGACAAGAGTGACATGGGGTGTGTGTTGCCAAGGCAGCTGATCTGGGGGAACATGAGGAGATACAAAAGGAAGAACCAGTGTCTTTGAATGAGCTGCTTTATGAGAATGACTTTTAAAAATGAGACTTTATTTTTTTAGAGCAGTTTTAGGTTCACAGCAAAACTGAGCGGAAGGTACAGAGATTTTCCACCTACCCCCTACCCCTACATATGCCCCGGCCTCCCCGGTTATCAACGTTCCCCACCTGAGTGGCACAGTTCTTATAGTTGATGAAGCTGCACTGACACATCATTATGACCGGAAGTCCATAGTTTGTATTAGGGCTTACTCTTGGGGCCGTATGTTCTATGGGTTTGGACAAATGTTTAATGACTTTCAGAATGTATCTGCAGTGTTTTACATCCACAGTTTGTGAATCCTCTATGCAGTGTTCCTTAAACTTCGGACATCCCAAATTTCAGGCATTCCTGTTTCACCTCTGCATTTTTGCAGTAGACATATAAAATTGACTTAAAACAAACATCAAACAAGTGAATTTTAAAATGTAATTTTATATTCATTTTTTATTAACCTTCATAGCTCTTATTTACATTATTTATAACTATTGTTTTATAGCATTTATATTTTTACAAATGTTCTTGCCACACTGCCATCTCAGGTACCCTCAAGTATTTGCTCCATTCTTAAGGAGATTCTGCCTAGGAGGTTCATGAATAATGGCCTTTCAGAGGTTTTCAAATCCCTTAAAACTGGCCAAAATTGTATTTATGTCTTTTTTCTTTGGGGAAAACAGTTCAGGTTTTCATCATGAGAAAGGGCCAGGACCAAAGAAGAACCACAATTTGCAGTTCTTGGAATTATGTCTAATATTCATTTACAAAGATTTCATCTTCCCAGGAAGAGAAAGCGTTTTCTTAAAAAAAAAAAAAATGGAGTTTTTACTCATAAAACATCCTGTTTTTTTTTTTAATGAAGTGCAGATAAACTGCAAATTGAAAATTGGTAATGGCTTTTCCCACATTCCCTCCTCATCTGTATCCTGTTTTCAGCCTTCAATGTGCGAACATTAATTCACCACAGGACGAGAGTGACTGCTTTCTGATCCAAAAATCGTGACATATGATCTGATAAAGAATCTGTGTGTATGTATCATGTCTTTCAGAGGTATAAAAGGAAAATTCCAGTTATACACTTAATGAAATGCCTTTATTAAACAGAAAATTGCAAAACAAAATTTTTTTAAGGGAGGGGAATATCCAGGAACATCCAGAATATAGGCTCACTGAAAATATAGGTCATTGAATGTTTCAGAGGAAAATAAGCAAAAGGAAAGCTGCATGTTAGGACAGAAATAAAACATGATAAAGTGTCTCTGCAAAAAAGCACCATCGTGCTGGATCACACAAACCACAAGGAATGCGATGCTGGTATAAAAGTGGACCCCGCCACAGGTCTTTCTGTGCCTCTGGGGTAACACACCAGGCGGGGACACAAAGGGCGCTCTGTTAGTTCTTTCCAGCTCAGCCCATCAGCCTTAGAAAGAGTCATAATGTCTCTATGTGTGTCCTGTCACCTTTCACCAAGGATTCATGAACAATGAGGCTTAGTGGTAAAATAAAGAATCTGCCTGACAATGCAAGAGATGCGGATTTGATCCCTGGGTGGGGAACATCCCCTGGAGTCAGAAATGGCAACCCACTCCATTATTCTTGCCTGGAAAATTCCATGGACAGAGGAGACTGGCAGGCTACAGATCATGGAGTCACAAAGGGTCGGACAGGACTGAGTACGCATGCACGTCATGAATGATCGATACATTGATAAAACAAATAGGAATTTGAAATCCAGACTGGGGAAAATATAAGTAAGAAGAAGAAACCAAACCAAGGGGGATGGGTAGAATATAAATATGCATGCGTTAAGGGTCTTCATTATTGCTGAGCTTTACATTTGACTTGGTGCTTCCTGACAGTCAAAACAAAACTGGAACAAAGTAGGTTTTCAGGATTTTACTGTTAAAGAAGAAAAACACCGTAGTCATTAAGAGGAAGCTGAGTGCCACCTGGTTTGTTCCTTTGAGTTTCATATGTCGGGCCCACTGAGGGTGTGAACAGTGTCCTCTAGCTTTCTTCTTTGTCTTATTAAGTCCTCATCATCTGGCAGCCCCTCAGACTGGGTTGATTCTCTCAGTTCAGGTGGCCACGTTACAGATGGCCACGGACCTCTCCTTTGTGGTACTTACCTTAGAAGTACATTTACATCTACTCGTGAGCTTATTTTGACAGTTTGCCTTCTCCACTAGATTTTAAGTCTCGCGAGGCCAGGGCCATGTTGCCTTCAGTGTTTGGCATAATCCTGGCACACTGAGCTCTCAGTAAATACTCGTCTGAACAAATGAGTAAGGCAGAAGCAGCCTGGGATTTTATGTGATTCTTGTAGCACTCTCACAGAAAACCAAGGTTCTTTCAAGGGCACAAGCTATCTCTTGTCCAGAAAGCTCGATCACCTTGTCTAGTAGCTCTCAGAATGTCTCCAAGTTCATTTTACTCCACCGTATCCTTCAGAAATTGCAACAACCCTAGGGCACTGTGCTCCTGCTATAAGTCCGATCCCGTAGTAGGCACTTGGTGCGTGTTGATGCTTGCCCTCCCAGAAAACTGAGGCTCAGGGGAGGGAGAGGGCTTGCCCAAGGTCACATAGCTGGTAAGAGAGTGTAAGGTCTGTCTGAGGGCACTCAGGGAGGTCTGAGTGCATGCTGTTTCCTTTCTGCCTGCTGTGCTGAGCCTGAGCCACAAGTGCCTGTGTGAGTTATGGGTTCTTATCTCTTGGCAATTAGAGCAGCACAGCACGGTGTTTCTGGCACAGGCCATTGCTGCTCTCTGACAGCTGTTACATTCCAGTCTTTCTTGAGTTGGGGAAAAAAAGCCCACACCTGGGGTTGGCCATGGCAGTCTCAGAACTCATTCCTCCTGGCTTTTGCACACACAGAATGTGTTTATTGCTCTTGTCACGCTGTCTCCTGAACTGCAGGTGCATTAAAGTTGAATATTATTTTCATAAAAGTCACTAGGGAGAAAGAGAGAAGAGAGGCACAATTTGGTTGTCTCGGGGAATAATTGGATTTGCCCAGTGATTGGGAGAGTGGAGGCAGGAAATGACAACGTGCCAGGACATACATGTGATGGTACGTTTGATTCCAGATTTGTCAGGCATGTGTTTTTAATTACTTTGTATCTGTTGTCATTTTTTTACTAGGGACCTAATTTTTAGAATGGGGTTTATTATTATATTAAACTTTGTCCACTCCTTAAGACTGGCAAATGGGAGATTCTCATGGCTCAGTGTTGCCACCTACTGGGTACTGCATGGAGTATCAGTCTTCAGAAAGAGGACAATAAAACACATTTCAAGTTGCAACAAGGCATAATTTGATCTGTCTGTTCTTCCACAAGCTTGCAAGTCCTCAGGGTGAGCCTTGTAAGCATCTGTCATTACTGTGTGCTCTGGAGTGTCAACATACCGGTTCCATTGACTTCCGGTGATTAAAAAAAATACCGCTTTTCCTTTGCTTCTTTGAGGATGAACCGCCTCAAAAACATTTGCTGCTTGCACATGGGGATCTGAATAATTGCTATAGTCAGGTTTATGTTAGAGAATGTTCCCGAAGAAGGCACTTAAGGGGATGCTTGTAAACGTGACGAGGCTTTTGGTTCCATCTTTGACCCACTAGTCTCAGTAAGGGTTTTGGCTCCTGTCAGTGATTTAGAAAACCTAATAATTTTTATGTCTCCAAAGTTGTGTTCCCAGGCTCCTGGCTATTTCATGTCCTAAAGCTTGTTTCTGCATTTATAAGAACACAAGAGAATAGCAGCGGGCATCGACATGCCTGTGCCTCTCTATACCAGAACAGGACTGACTGATTCCAGCCTTGTTTGTCATTTGGTTTAGATTGAGTCTTATTCTGATTTCCTTCAGTGGCTTTGACAAGTCTTATTTGCAAGATGAAACAGCACAGTTATTGAACTAGCATCCTCTTCCTAGTTTGAATGGTAAGAGCCACAAAATCATCCATACATAAAAAGGACATAAGATTTCACCCATTTTCCCTATAAATTATTGTTTAGGAAAATAGGGACAAGAAAATGTAAAAAATGTAAGTGCTAGTTATTACCAGACTCATGTCTTTTTTTAACAAGAGATAAAATTTTTAAGTGTTTTACATAATAATTAGGGCATTTGCTCCCCCAACCTCCAATTAATATCCATGATAAACAACCTTTATTGATTACATAAATCTGAAAGCTTAGTATCCAAGTATGTCTGTGCTCTGTCTCAGTCTTTGTCTGACTCTTTGTGACTCTATGGATTATAGCCCACTAGGCTCCTCTGTCCACAAGAAATTCCAGGCAAGAATACTGGAGTTGAGTGTTGTATTTCCTGCTCCAGGGATCCTCCCAACCCAGGGATTGAACCTGTGTCTCCTGGATCTCCTGCATTGCAGGCGGATTCTTTACTGTCTGAGCCGCCAAAGAAGTGGGGAAACCTAACTATGTGTCTGTCCATCTATTGCTTTATCTTATTACACAGTGGATTCAAAGCAGCTTATGGGAAAGACATAAAATATGAATGAAAAATAAAACAATCAGCACCAACAAGAGTATAAATTATTCTAGGAGATTAAGCCCAAGGAGACAGGAGAATCCGAACAGCCTGGTACTGTTTCTGTTAAGCTAAAAAGCCACTTCATTTTACATGTTGATGTAGCCATTTTTTTAAAAAGCTGCTTGGAGGCTGCTTTCAGTTTTGGAAAGCTCTGTGTAAACACGGACAGCTTCGTGTTCCTGACATTTCAGCTGAACTTTTAAAATTGCCTTTTTTTTTTTTTACCTTCCAACCTCTACCTGACTTCCAGCACATACCCACTTCCTCTGAGCCAAGGTAGTGTCGGTACTGAAAGTATTTTATCAAATGAGGTTGCTGTTTTTCTGGAAATGGTGTAGCCGGGAGGTCAGCTGGCCATTTGGGAAGCCTGAATGTGGGAGGCTTATTTTGGAAACCCTTTCATTATTATCACACTTGTGAGCAATTCCAAGACTTGCACCCGGATGGGCTTCTATGATAAGAGGACTGAAGAAAAAGGAGTATTGAAGTGGAAGAGGGGGGCAGAAGTCCTTTTCTCACAAGCCGGCAGCATGCCTGATAAACTTCCTTTCACGCCTCCTGAGTCCAACCTCTCCTCTAGGACCTCCAGCCTTGGTGTTGCCTTTGGGGGGTCAGGCATGCTGGGGGTCATCTTGAGAGAATTTGGCCCAGTAGGCTCCTAGGAAGCTGGTCCGGGGTGGGGCTGGGGTACAGACTTGTCCAGACCACAGAGGGCAGCTTGTGCAGGGTGCTTTCAGCCTCAGAGCAGTGTGAGATGCCGCTGTGCCCTGGCTTGTTACAACCAACCAGAGGTCTGTAGCTGGAACAGCTCCTCTTCCAAAAAGCCAGGAGTCATGTGACGATGAGACCCCTCTGATTACATCTCCAGCCCTGGCCTTCCCTTTAAGTGGAGGCTTCCACAGCTCACTGCTTTCAGGACTTGTCCACTCAGAAATCTAATAGATGCCTCAGACCAACAAGTCTCAAACTGAGTTCTTGGTTGATTTTAATGCCCTCCTTTCCTTTGATTTTTTTTTTTTTTTCCCCTTCCCCAGGCTTAACCATCTCAGGAAACTGCACTGGCATCCACTCTGTTGCTCAAATCAAAAACCTGGGAGTCTTTTTTGCCTGTCTCTTTCCTACACCCCTGTCATAAATCCCGTCACTGAGTGCCCTTGGCTCTGCTACCAAGACATTTTGCACAGCTGCATCCCCTCAGCATTTTCACTGTTACATTCTTGGTCATCCTTCATCCTCTCTTGCCTGTTCTCCTGTGGTAGTCTCTTTAGCTAGTGTTGCTATTTCTCCCTACCTCTTTTCAATAAGAGAGGCACTGCAGCCAGACCATCTGGGTTTGCATACCAGATCCTCCACTTAATGTGATGAGCAAGTTACCTTATCTTTCTGTGCTTGGGTTTGGAATCTGTAAAACTGGGATAATAATAGTTCTCACAGAAAAAGTTTTCATGAGGATTAAAAGAGATAATACATGTAACGTTCTTAGGACAGTTCTGAGCACATAGTTAAAAGCACTAAAGAAATGTTAGGGTTTTATTGTCCCCAGACCCCCACTCATCCTCCAAATAGCAGCTACAGAAGTCCTTTAAAAAGGCAACTTAGACCATGTGTCTTCCATCACAGTCTTTTCTTTTAAACCCCTCTGTGTCTTCTTATTGCATTTGGAAGAGAATATAATCTCCTACCACGTATTACATGGCCTCCATAACCTTCACTATCTGACTCCCCAGTTTCCTCCTTTACCATCCATCCTACTGGTCACTGAGCTCTAGCTTCACTGTCCTTCCTTTGCAGGAATGCATTTATTTTGCTCCCACTTTGCTGAAAGTGTTTCTCTACCAGATCTTAGTTTAAATGTTGCGGCTTAGGCCTTTCCTGATACATACCCTGAACCACCATTTCACTCTGTCAGGTCACCGCTTTGTTTCTTCATAGCAGACATCAGTCTCTAATATTATTTACTTGTTTATTATCTGTATTTTGTCCCTCTTTCTCTTTTGTCACTACTGTATCTCCTGTGCGAACAGTGCCTGATTATAAATGTTGTTGGCATGAACTGCAGCTCTCTAGGCTCCTCTGCCCTCCACTTTCTCCTGGAGTTTGCTCAAATCATGTCCATTGAGTCGGTGACACTATCTAACCATCTCATCCTCTGCCACCCTCTTCTCCTTTTGCCTTCAGTCTTTCCCAGTATCAGGGTCTTTTCCAATGAGTCATCTCTTTGCATCAGTTGGCCAACATATTGGAGCTTCAGCAACAGTCCTTCCAATGAATATTTGGGGTTAATTTCTTTAGGATTGACTGGTTTGATCTCCTTGCAGTCCAAGGGACATTCAGGAGTCTTCTCCAGCACCACAGTTTGAAAGCATTAATTGGGTGCTCAGCCTTCTTTTTGGTCCAGGTCTCACATCTGTACATGACTACTGGAAAAACCATAGCTTTGACTATATAGACCTTTGTTGGCAAGGTGATGTCTCTGGTTTTTAATATGCTGTTTAGGTTTGTCATGGCTTTCCTTCCAAGGAGCAAACATCTCTAATTTCATGGCTGCAGTCAGCATCTGCAGTGATTTTGGAACCCAATAAAATGAGATCTGTCACTGCTTCCACTTTTCCCCCTTCTATTTGCTATGAAGTGATGGGACTAGATGGCATGATCTTAGTTTTTTGAATGTTGAGTTTTAAGCCAGCTCTTTCACTCTCCTCTTTCACTCTCATCAAGAAGCTCTTTAGTTCCTCTTCACTTTCTGCCATTAGAGGCCCTAATAAATGTTTATCTATTGACCAAGTAATGGAAACTGCCATAATTATTTAGTACTTACTATGTTCCACATACTTTCACAATTCTGTTACTTATTCCTCATTACATTATTAAGGGGATAGATATTTTAAAACCCATTTTACAGTTGAGCAAATAGAATGGCTGAGAGAAGAAAAAACTTATCTGGGGCCAACAAGCTGGCAAGTGGTTAAGCCAAGATAATTTAACTTATATCTGGCTGAGTCCATGCAGTGTTTCTGTGATGAAACTAGTGAATTCATAGGGTTTGTACCTGGTGTATGAATGCAAAGTGAGTCTAGACAAGTATCAAGCTTTCATTATCCTCATCCTTTTTAAAAGATAACAGTTTTAGAGCCCTTCTTATGTGCTGGTTCATATTTTCTTTTTTCCTGGTGTTTTTCATCATGCCCTAGATTTGTTGCAATTTTGTTGAGGTTTCACAAGATGTAGCAATTGGATTCATTCAGTTTAGATTATTAATTGATTCAAGTCAGCACTCTTGCCTGGAAAATCCCATGGACGGAGGAGCCTGGTGGGCTGCAGTCCATGGGGTCGCTAAGAGTGGGACAAGACTCAGTAACTTCACTTTCACTTTTCACTTTCATGCATTGGAGAAGGAAATGGCAACCCACTCCAGTGTTCTTGCCTGGAGAATCCCAGGGACGGGGGAGCCTCGTGGGCTGCTGTCTGTGGGGTCACACAGATTCGGACACGACTGAAGCGACTTAGCAGCAGCAGCAGCAGCAGCAGCAGCAGCAGCAGCAGCAGCAGCAGGGTGATGCCTGCTAGGAGGTTAGGAGAGATGGGTGTGTTAGGTCCTCATGGCCTTGTAGCTTCAAATTTTTCAGTGTGGGCTCCAGGCCACAAAGAGCCAAATCAACTTGGGTTGTTTGCTAATATGGGATTCTTGGGCTCACCCTAGAATGAGTGGCATGAGATTCTCTAGGGGTGGACCCCTGGAATGTGCTTTTTTACAGTCAGCCGAGGTTATTTTGATTAAAATGGATGTATGATGATCACTGGTCATAGATATGTTCTAGCTAATTAGGTGTTTTGTGATTTGATTTTGTTCTTGAATTAAAAAAAAAATTGTAGAGCTACATATTTATTAATTTTTTATTTTTATCAAAACTTATTTGCATGGTTTTTAGTCACTGACCATGGAGCAAATAGCTTTTTTCCTATTCTTAATGGCTCTCAAGCTCTAAGGCCCAGACCCAAGCTGGCTGCTTTGGTCAGTATGTTCAGTGTTTCCTGCTTAGGGGAACAGAGTGCCTCATCTCTGTCCCGGTGCTATTGCTTGGCTGTGTGTGCATCGGCAGGGGGTGGGCAGGGTTGAGGCTAGTCTGTTCTCAAGGGGGCTAGGTAGTTGTACAAGAGCAGACCTTCTCATACATTTGGTCCCATTAAAATTACTTTCAAAAATCAAGTTTGTTCTTATTACCTCCTTTCCAGAAACAATTCTGGACAAACCAAAATCCCAGATCTGGCAGTCTGTGCTTCCCTCTTCTCTGTTTCCTCTCTAAACAAGGTCCCATGTTGTAATAGATGCCATAACAGTAAAATTAGCTTTATTAGACTCTAGGTGGACTTAAAATGTCACCTAATGGCAGCTCTGTCTGGCTGGGAAGTCATGTGCTTCATTTTGAGCAGAGAATGCAGTTGGTTACTGTGCCTGGTAGGGGACTTAATGATTATTGAATTAAAGTGGCCAAATAATACAAGCATCCTTCATCTTTAGATGCTGCCCTGATGGTTCCTAGCTATTGTGTTTTGAGAAACCTGTGCCTCCAGCTTGGATTTTTAATCCCACCTGCCAATGGCACCCCACTCCAGTACTCTTGCCTGGAAAGTCCCATGGACGGAAGAGCCTGGTGGGCTGCAGTCCATGGGGTCGCTAAGAGTCGGACACGACTGAGCGACTTCACTTTCACTTTTCACTTTCCTGCATTGGAGAAGGAAATGGCAACCCACTCCAGTGTTCTTGCCTGGAGAATCCCAGGGACGGGGGAGCCTGGTGGGCTGCCGTCTATGGGGTCGCACAGAGTCGGACAGGACTGAGGCGACTTAGCAGCAGCAGCAGCAGCCTTCTGTCCATGACTTAAGAGTTCCTGAGTTATGCCACAGGACAAAGTCAGCACAGCTGTATTTCCCACCTCACCTCCCTCATCTGGTTTGCGAGCACTCTGCGTTCTCAGAAAGCTTGAAATATGAGGCAAATTGCAGTTTACCACCCTTGTGCCAAAGAACTAACAATTAACCAGCTCCTTCTCCTCCCCAAAGTTCTAGATCACTTTGTCCTAGTACTGTTATAAAGAAAAAGTGAAAGTGTTAGTTGCTCAGTCAGGTCCGACTCTTTGCAACCCCATGGACTATAGCCCACCAGGCTCTTCTGTTCATGGTATTCTCCAGGCAAGAATACTGGAGTGGGTAACCATTCCCTTCTCCAGGGGATCTTCCTGACCCAGGGATTGAACCCGGGTCTCCTCCTGTGTTGCAGGCAGACCATCTGAGCCACCAGGGATATTCACCCCTTAAAAGAAAAGTAGAGCCTTTATTAGGCTGTTTAACATCAAGGAAACTGAGGCACACATCATTCATCTAGTTACTGGCTCAGCCCGGTCTGATTTATGGCCTGTGGCACCATCAGATATGGAAAAAGCAGGCTAAATAGTTTTTGGTCCTCAGGACCAAGGGTATATGCTTTATATGTTCTCAGCTTATTAAGAGCCTAGAATATTTGGTAGAGACTTTTAGGGGTAGGAGATCCATTAGCGAATGGTCGTGGCTGCTTCATTTTGGACCCTTTAATCTAAGCTTTAAGCATTATTATAAGCACAGCCCAGGAGGTAAATGTAAAAATAATTTTCTTGCCAGTTTTTCCTGCATGGTATCCTAGCGACGATGTACTGTCTGTCCTTGGGTGTTGGGGCACCAACTGGGGCAGTATCAGAGCTTGCAGAGAGAGGGGATATGAAAGGCCTGGTCAGAGTCACCCCTTTTAAAGTCAAGGCATAGTTTCTTTTTATCTTTTGGAGGATTTTTAACCCCTTTATTTTTAAGCAGTAGTTTATTTTCTGATTATCTCGGTAATATATCTTTATTGTCAGACCACTTGGAAAACACAGAAAATCCCAAGGAACGAGATAAAAGCTCTAATTCCAGTATTGTTAACATTTTGGTAATTGTCTTCTTTTTTTTTTTAAGTGTTTTATTTGGCTGTGCTGGGTCTTAGTTGTGGCGCACAGGATCTTTATTTGTGGCATGCAGGATCTAGTTCCCTGACCAGGGGTTGAACCTAGGCTCCCTGCGTTGGGAGGGCCAAGTCTTAGCCACTGGACCACTAGGGAAGTCCTGGTAAATATACTTCTGGTCGTTTTTTCCTCTGAACTCTAATACAATGCTTGGGTTCTTAACTCAGCATTTAAGGGGGGAAGATAAATCTCATGAAGTGAAGGTTACCCTAAGCCACATGGACAGTAATTTTTATGCACTCTAAAGTTGGGAAACCATTGAAATAGACTCAAAGAAAGAACAACAGAAAAATCTATATGAAAAGTCTGGGGGAAAAACCATTCTACCTTTAAGATTACTATCAAATCCCTGATGATAAGTGGATGGCAGTAGAGAATTGAAATGTATTCTTACCTGCCTGTAATATTTATTCTGTTCTGTTTTAATATTCGGAGAAGGCAACGGCACCCCACTCCAGTACTCTTGCCTGGAAAATCCCACGGACGGAGGAGCCTGGTGGGCTGCAGTCCATGGGGTCGCTAAGAGTCGGACACGACTGAGTGACTTCACTTTCACTTTTCACTTTCCTGCATTGGAGAAGGAAATGGCAACCCACTCCAGTGTTCTTGCCTGGAGAATCCCAGGGACGGGGCCGCCTGGTGGGCTGCCATCTATGGGGTTGCACAGAATCGGACACGACTGAAGCGACTTAGCAGCAGCAGCAGTTTTAATATTAAGTTTCTTTAACTTTCATATGGTTAGTAGATTTACTTGTGAGGATGACATGCGATAGAGCCATCACATTTTGGTGTAAGAGGTGGGTTTGAGTCATCCAGTAAGAAAAATGAGCACAGTACCATTCTACCATAGGTGCTCACCACCCCCCTCAAACCTACACACACACACACACACACACACACGTACACACAATTGGGATCATTTATCTTGTAATCTTCATCTCATTTTATTCAATAGTAAATATTCTGTATATCAGTTTTAAAGTTGCATATATTCAATTACAAAGATATACCACAGCTTATTAACCAATCATTTGCTTTTACAAATCTGTGTTCATTCATAATTATGTCTTGATAAATTCTTAGATGTGGAATTGATGTTTCAAAGGATATGTACACTTTTACAGGTTTTAAATCATATAGCTAATTTGTCCCCAGGAACATTATGTGTTTCTTTCAAAGTGTCTACTTCCCAGCATCACTGGAAATTATTATTCAAAAGAGTCTTTCACAGCATGCCTTTTGGATGACCCATGGCTTCTGTTCATTGCCTGGCCAATTTATCCTGGAAAGAATAGAAGAAATGAGTCTAGAGATGATAAATGCTTGTGGCCAGGTTCATGTTGAAGGAATGGGGACAGATGACAGGAAAAGGGTGAGCTTGGAGACCATTTCTTTACTCCTGCTTCCAAGTTATCTACAGCAGAGATCTTTTAAGTGGTGAATACTTAAAGGGCATATAGAGCTTTAAAAGCACATTCATTGATAATTTTTTAATTTGGAAAATGATTTGATGTCATCATAGATGCTACAGAATAGGAATGACATTTGTATGTTTATCCAAAAGGGAGTACTGGCTTTAAAAAAAAAATGTAGAAATGCTGTTCTAATCTAAGCCTTCACTTGAGATAAAGAAACTGAAACCAGAGAGTGGAAGGCATTTCTTTAGAGGCATAGCCATACAGCAAATTGATGATGGAGTTGGTTCCCAACTACCTGTCAGAGCTCAGTGATGACGTGGACCAGCCTAGTTCCGGGGAGATGAGAAAGCAGACATAGGGCTTCTTTGGACGATGGGCCAGGCTCTCTTCTAGGGCCTGTGAGCTGTCTCTTGCCCCTCGTGGACAAAGGCCTAGGTGTTTTGGGCATGGCAGTTCACCTCTGCTTGATTCTCCCCACCTGTCAATGGGAGCAGGTCTACACTTTAATAACCAGGGTTTTTGCCTGAACTTTCCCTCCCCTGGATAACTTGTGTTCATACCTCAGCAGTTCAAAAGTAACTTCTTCTGGGAAGCCTTTCCTGACTGCTAAGATAGTTTAGGGTCCCTGTGTGCAATCTTATAGCACCTCTTACCTTTAATACCCTTGTCACAGTTATAATTACCTTGCTTTGTTTTTAATATCTCTCTCCTGGACTAGACTATCTGCTTTATGAGTGTAGGACTCTATGAGTGTAGGAATATTGTTTATCTTCTGTTGCTCCTGGCATATACTAAGCCTTAATAAATGCTTGAATGTTTGACTATTTGGATGGATGCTAATTAGTGAATTAGAAATGTGTGTGGGCTGCTGGGTGGTGGTGTCTCTGATTGCCTGCAGAACCAGGAGAGCTGTTCCTTATGGCCAAGGGCATTGGGAGAAGAGAGAGTGAAAGGAGACCCAGTTGAGGCTGCTGGTGTAGCGACAAGCCGGAGGGTATGGTCTGCATCCCTGGGTGCGCCATAGCGGCCTCCTGGGTGGAGGGGTCAGCAACCACATCCAACCAAGTATTCATTCCTGGCCTGGCAGAATCAACCCGGTAATTTAGTGGAGGTGGTTAGAGAGGAGCCTCCTTGAGTCATTCTGGGGAAGAGAATTCAAGGTCAGGACTCTCCTTGGCGGGGAGAGGACAGCAACCCAGGTCACCTGCGACCCGGTCTTCACAGTCGATGGGCACTTGCAGCAGCGGCTGTAAGGTCTGTGGCTGGCTGGGCGCCAGAGCAGCGCTGCTGGTCGGCGGCAGGTCCTGCCCCCTCCGCCGGTTTCCCTCCCCCTCCTCCGCCTCCCAGCCCACTCCCGCTTGCAGCATCCTCTGCAAGGAGAGGAATGTGCCGCGCTCGGACGCGCGGTCCTGGCCGAGCGGCGGCACCCTGGGGCGCGCTCTGGACCTCCGGGGTCCGCCGTCTGGCGCTGCGCCACGTGCTTTAATCGGCGCTGATGTCAAGTGGGTGTGGGCTCTCAGGGAAAGTCGGCCGAGGACGAGGAGGGCGCGAGATGCGCCGCGGGCGCGCTGAGGGCCCAGCGCGCTCTGCCCCTCAGCGCCGCTGACCAGTGACCATCCCTGGCTCGCGGACCGGGCTCATGGAGCCGCGGCGCTGCCCGGCCGGGGACGCGTGCCCCGCCGCCCTTGGGGGCTGGCGGGGGCCGCCGCGGGGGGCCTGCAGGTGTGTCCGCGCGCGTCGGAACTTTCGGGGGGCTGCGGGCTGTTTGGGGGCGGGCAGGGCGCAGGGTGCGCAGGCTGCTTCTAGGGGTGCTTTGTGTCTGGGCGCTGGCGTGACGGGAGCCGGTGGGTCCCCGGCCGGCCATCCGCGTGGGAGCCGCAGCTCGCCGCCGGAGTTTCAGGGAGAGAATTCATTGAGCCGGCGACCGGCTTTGGGTTACTCATCGGGAAGGGCGCCGAGGAGCAGCCTTGTTGTTTTGAGAATTGGTCTTCAAGTACAGCCTGCATTCATGGTAACAGGATTATCTCTCAGCAGACAGCGCGGTTTCCCGAGATCGGTTGTGGTTGGGGGCACCGGTCGTTCGGGGTGCGGGGGAGGGGAGGTGGGCAAAAGCTACCCGGCCACCCACTCAGCCCCCAAGCCTCCGAGAGCCGGCTTAGGGCGAGGCGAGAGGTCAGCCTCTCGCCGCCGTTGACAGGTCTAGTTTCAGACACACCTTCCCGGAGGAATGCGGAGGCTTTGTTCCAAGGCCCGTCCCAGCCCCGAGCCCAGAAGCCCGCGGGCACGGGGCCGGGACTCCAGGGCCATTACTCATCTTTTCTGGCAACGCCGGCGAGCTCCCGGGTAGGCAAGTTAATTATTAACGTGTCTAGGCTGGAGGGAGGGAATCTGGAAATGAGATTGGTGGGCTGCAGGTCCCCCCCACCCCCCCCGCCCTTTTTGGCGCTGGCCATCAAGGTTGAAGCCCAGGGTATTGCAGCCTGTTTCCTGAGAAGGATGCTGCCCTTCCCCCAGTGACCGGCATTCCCGCAAAAGGGCTCCCATTTCTCCCCATTTGTGGGACAGCCGCCACCTTCTCCCCGGAGGGCACAAAGGGAGCAACTCTTGTTTTTTATCTACTTTGGAACTGGCCCGTACCTCTCCTCCTTTGCCTTCTCTAAACAACCTCATCCCCCACCCCCTGCCTCAGGGAGCTTCCAGGCCCAGGTGTCTGAGACCCGAACCTGCAGCCGGCCGTCTGAAGCGTCGGGTGAAGCGCCGCCCTGCCCCACCTCAGTGCGTGCACCCCTCCGCCCGGCTCAACAAGTGCCCTGGGGTGTGTTTTCCGGCCCCGGCTCCGTAGGACTGTGGGCGGAGGCAAAAGTGTGCGCGGGGTGGTCACCTGACCCGCCTCTCCCGGTTCCCTCCGCTCGCCGGGAAAGGAGGAGGTCCAGGTGGGGAAGAGCCGAGGGCGGAGCTCCTTGCTCAGGTTTCAGTTTCCCTCCCGGCAGGCTGGGAGAAGGTGGATTCTAAGGCGGGTAGTCTCAGCAGGTGTGCTCTGGGTGCTGTTGCTTGAGAATGAGAGGGCTCAGGTCTAAATGGAGGGCGGCGGATGGGCTGGGCTTGGCGGATGGGGCCGGCTGGAGGCCTGAGATTTTGCCTCGGCTGGGGCTTGAGGGAATTGTCACATTCAGCCTTCCTGGAGGCATTGTGCCTATAGAGACCTGGTTCACTGCTGTCTTTGTCAGTTTAGGATAGAGGACTCAGCCTCCTAAGCTGAGGGTTGGCAGATGTATGATGAGAAGATGAGCACCTCTTGGAAGTTGACACTCTTGAGGGTGGAAGAGGGGGCTGGGCTTACGCGGGGGAGGAGTGCACAGGGAGGGGGATGTTAGCTCTGACTGTGGGTCTCCCAGGTGGTGCTAGTGGTAAGGAACCTGCCTGCCAGTGCAGCAGACAAGACACGTGAGTTCAGTCCCCTAGGAAAGGGCATGGCAGTCCACTCCAGTATTCTTGCTGGAGACTCCCCATGGACAGAGGAGCCTGGAGGGCTACTGCCCATAGCGTCGCAAAGAGTCGGACATGACTGAAGCAACTTCACACACACGCACACAGGCTGTGAGTTGTATCAGGTTCTGTAAGAGAGGCTGTTGTTGTACCCCACATCCCTCCGTTGTTTTCTGTCCTCTTGCCTCAGTGGCTTGGCTTACTGGGTTCTTCCTGGCTCTGGTTTCCAGGGCTGGACTGTTCTGATGGCTGCCCAGGGACACAGAAGTCTCCATGTCACCCCAGCCTTCTGGGGAGGAAATGAGTGAGGGAAGGTGTGGCTTCAGAGAGCCTGCTGATCCTGCACCCTGGGTTACTGGGGAGTCTGTGCCACCTGTCTTCCCACGGGGTTTGCCGTGTGTACACGCAGCACACCCCTCCCCCAACACACTTGCTTTTAGAGTGGCACCTTCTCCAGCAGTATCCTGAGCTGCTGGGATCTGCTGGCCTGCTGGCACTCTGTGAGTTGAGGATTTGGAGATGGTCCTGATTAAGAACAATTTTTTTTTTTTTTTTTTAAATTATGGGAAATCTGTCTCAGGCTGCCATCTAATGTCTGCTCACTTTGCAGCCTGCTGGTCACAGCTGAATATTCATTAATAATGGCTTGGCCACTGCCTGGGGAAGCTACTTATGGTGATTCTGTAAAGAGTGGGTGGGTCTCTGGGGGCACCAAGAGCACAGGCCGTCATCAGGGATTGTGATCTTGTGGGGAAAGTGAGGCAATTGTTAGGCTGTGGGACTGTGGAGTGAACGGGGGTTGGGGGGATCAGGGTCACTGAGAGTGGTAGGGTCAAAGGATTGAGCAGGGATGGTTTGGAGATTCCCCCAGTGTGTCCTGATTCTGCTGTCTGTGCTGGGCACAGCGGGCTGGGCTGAGTGGGTTCAGCATCAGCTGAGGCCTCTGTCCTGGGACCTGACTGCCCCTGCCACCTGGGGAAAGGGTCCGCCTCTCTCTGGTGGCTCAGCTGGTAAAGAATCCTCCTGCAATGTGGGAAACCTGGGTTTAATCCCTGGGTTGGGAGGATCCCCTGGAGAAGGGAAAGGCTACCCCACTTCAGTATTCTGGCCTGGAGAATTCCATGGACTGTATAGTCCATGGGGTTGCAAACAGGGAATGAGTGACTTTCACTTTCACTTTCTCTATATACACCAGCTCCTGGACTTCTCCCTTCCCTTTTAACAGCAGTGCTGGGTTTAATGATGGCGGTTACTGTGTTCTTCAGCCCCAGCTCTGGCAGGGAGCTTCATCCTGGGATGGGCAGCTGGAGAAAGTACCCAGGCTAAGAGAGAGGTGCTTCTGAAGGTTTGTTCTGAATCACATAAGATCAAGAGGAGAAACAGAATGGACACCCTGGCAGCCTTTGCAGTCATGGTTTGTAGAATACAGAATTCCTCTGTACATTTTATATTGTCTCTGTGAAGAGAAAAGAGGCTAGTTATTCTAGGCCTGTGCCCTGTGGGTCTCCAACGGTGAGGGGAGAGAGAATGATGAGGAGTTAATTGAGGCAATCAGGTTGTGGCATTTTTCTCTGCCGCCTTGGGTTCAAACTCAGCCTTTGCTATTTACTTGCTTCATGTTTGTGGGGCTGAATCTGTCTGTTTTTCTTCACCCCCTCCCTCAAGCAGGATAATTATGAGGATTATACACGATGTTTGCAAAGGATTGAACACAGTGCTTGTTCATTGGTAGCTTTAAAAAAAAAATTAATTAAAGATAACTAGAGGATCTTTCGGAGAAGGCAATGGCAACCCACTCCAGTACTCTTGCCTGGAAAATCCCATGGATGGAGGAGCCTGGTGGGCTGCAGTCCATGGAGTCGCTAAGAGTTGGACACGACTGAGCGACTTCACTTTCACTTTTCACTTTCATGCGTTGGAGAAGGAAATGGCAACCCACTCCAGTGTCCTTGCCTGGAGAATCCCAGGGACGTGGGAGCCTGGTGGGCTGCCATCTATGGGGTCACATAGAGTCGGACACAACTGAAGCGACTTAGCAGCAGCAGCAGAGGATCTTTGGAGCAGTAGCTGAGAGAGTTTTTTTTTTAATAGACGATAAGAACATTAGAACTGCCATTTTGTGCCCACCCCAGAGGCCAGACCTGGGCTCATAGCGGGTCAGGTATGAGAATTGTCCTGGAAAATTTCTTCTGATCTTCACATTAAGATTGTTTTCTAGTCTCAGATTTTCAGAGGCCTTGGATCTCCCATGAAATCCCTAACTGCAGGCACAGAGCATAGTTGAGCTGGGAAGGTAGCATCCCTCAAACTTTTGCTAATGCAGCCGTCTCTGGTCCAGCCTTGACTGTGGGTTGTTAGTGCTAAGAACCACCAGACACCTGGCACTTTTTAATCTGTGTAATTCTGGAGAAGTCCTTTTATCTCTTTGAGCCAGTGTTTTGTGAGAGTAGTGAAACCTGCCTCACACAGTTCTTGTGGTCAAATGCAGTAGTATATGCAAACCTCACGCGGCACGATGGTAATGACCAATAGCTTGTGTGTGTGCTCAGTTGTCATTTAGTTGTGTCCAACTCTTTGCAATCCCAGGGACTGTAGCCTGCCGGGCTCCTCTGTCCATGGAATTACTAATGTACCAGACTTAGACTGTTCTTAGAACAGTCAATCCTCACAACAATTTATGGTGTGGTTAATTACTGCCCGGGCTTTCCTGGTGGCTCAGAGGGTAAAGCGTCTGCCTGCAATGCAAGAGACCTGGGTTCGATCCCTGGGTCAGGAAGATCCCCTGGAGAAGGCAATGGCAACCCATTCCAGTACTCTTGCCTGGAAAATCCCACGGACAGAGAAGCCTAGTAGACTTACAGTCCATGGGATCGAAAAGAGTCGGACACGACAGAGCGACTTCACTTTCTTTCTTTCTTTTCTTTCTTTCTTAATTACTGCCCGAACCTTATTGATGAAAAAGTTGACTATTAGGAGTTAAAATTGTTTTCGTTGCGTGGCTGACCCTCTGCGGAAGACGTGCATCTGAAGATCTCTGCCTCCCAGAGTAGGAATAAACTGAAGTTTGTGCAGATCCGTCTGCATATCGTCTCAAGCTAGCTCTCGATATGTTTGTAAAATGACTAGAAGAAGTCCTTATTGGTCATTTTGGCTTTTCAGTGCTACTCTGTTGTCCACTCTGCCTTACGCCCACAGGCTCGATGGGGCTTACAGACTCAGTACCTTCTTGGCTGTTACGTTTAAGTGTCATTTGTATGGGACTGTAACCCTCTTGTGCTCACTCACTTAATGGTGCCTTTTAAGGAGGTTGTTGGTGGATCAAAGATAGTTGATATTAGGATAGAGGTGGAAGGTACATAAAAGGGATTGTACATGAGCTTGCCTCAGTGGTGGGCAACACTTAGAAACTGAGGATCAGTTGTACCTCCTTCTGACGTGAGTGTAATTCATGTAAATAAACTAAATGTTTAAGGATTTAAGAAAGAAGAAAGGTTGCTAGTTTGATTTGACTTTAGGCAGAAGAAATATTTGTTTGGTTTAGAGCCAACCACTAGGCTTAAAGTTTTCAAGGTCCTACCTTTCTAACGGTTCTGGTTAGCTGTTTTGCTTCCTTGCCTCTGCTCCACACCATCTGCCAACAGGCACTCAGGTCTGAAGTTTCAAATGTGTTAAGAAAAAAAAAAAAAGGAGGGGGGAGAAAGAAACAAAACACCCTGTGAAAATAAGGACTCAGTGGCTGGTGGTATTTCAAACACGGGTGGTGCTCATTAAGAGGGAGTTATGATCACAGCCTCAAATTCATTCTGATTACTTTTGTAGCACATTTATAGGAGAAGAAAGAGGCTACAAGTTTGTGGGTCATTCTTTTTATGACAGGAATAACATTTATGGGGGGGTATGACACAAGGGAATAAAGGTCTGGCTAGGAATAAAGAGAGAAAAGCAACTGGCGGGCCTCGGCCATGCTCAGAAGATTCCAGAGCTCTTGTTAGCAGAGATTTTTCACAGTGCGGACCTCGGTGCCCCATTTCCCACAGCAGCCTGGTGATGTCGTCAGGGTGGCATTGTTCCTGTCATTTTACTGGAAAATGGAGTGACTTGCCTGAGGTCAGGTACCCAGATATGTAACGCTGGAGACCGGACCCCGGGTCTCTGACTTTCTGTCTCAAAAGCAAGCAATCTCATTTATTCTTGTGACGATTTCGTGTTTCCAATTTGGACACATGATGCAAAACATAGACTATTATAAAGGAAGATCAAATCAGGGAATCATGGCCCAGGCACCAGAGACAACCATTGTGTACATTTTGGTGAATTTCTAAAGAGACTTTTGTTTTATGAAGAGGGAACGTTTGTTTTTGTCAGAGAAAAATTGCTAGTCATATGTCTCTGGGCATCTCCAGTTTCCTGTCTTGGAGCAGGCACTCCTTCTGTAAGCTTTGATTCCCTACACATTCAGCCCAGGTTCTTTATTTTATGTGACACACAGCACTAGGCACAGTGGGGGAGAGAAAGATGAGCAAAACATTGCTGCCTTTATAATTAAGCAGGAGAGACAGACGTGTACTCAACCAATTAGTCCAGGTATAACCATAATAGCAAACAGTGACTGCATCCGGCTCTGGCCTGCGTGCTTTAGACGAGGTATTCATACTTAATCCCCAGGCAACCTTGTGAAGGAGGTAGTAACCGTTTCACAGTTGTAGAAAGCCTATGAGGTTAAATGACCCGCCTAAAATGATAAAACTGACAACCATCCAAGTTGAGATTCAAATCTAGATTCAAACCCATTATAAGACCAAGTGCCCTCTCTTTTGAAAATCCCTTAAAAGAGAAACACAAAGTCAGAGTCTTTTGAGATGAGGGAAGGTGTGGCATACACCCCTTTATCATTCTCTGTCATCCTTTTATTTCTTCTGGTATCTTTCAAGATGAATGATTCTAATTATTTTGAGTGATATTCATTACCTTTTTCAAAAGTTTCCTGCTTGGATTCTTTTGCTTATTGGGACCAGATCAGATCAGATCAGTCGCTCAGTCGTGTCCAACTCTTTGAGACCCCATGAATCGCAGCACGCCAGGCCTCCCTGTCCATCACCAACTCCCAGAGTTCACCCAGACTCACGTCCATTGAGTCAGTGATGCCATCCAGCCATCTCATCCTCTGTCGTCCCCTTCTCCTCTTGCCCCCAATCCCTCCCAGCATCAGAGTCTTTTCCAATGAGTCAACTCTTCACATGAGGTGGCCAAAGTATTGGAGTTTCAGCTTTAGCATCAGTCCTTCCAAAGAAATCCCAGGGCTGATCTCCTTCAGAATGGACTGGTTGGATCTCCTTGCAGTCCAACGGACTCTCAAGAGTCTTCTCCAACACCACACTTCAAAAGCATCAATTCTTCGGTGCTCAGCCTTCTTCACAGTCCAACTCTCACATCCATACATGACCACAGGAAAAACCATAGCCTTTACTAGACGGACCTTTGTTGGCAAAGTAATGGCTCTGCTTTTGAATATGCTATCTAGATTGGTCATAACTTTCCTTCCAAGGAGTAAGCGTCTTTTAATTTCATGGCTGCAGTCACCATCTGCAGTGATTTTGGAGCCCAGAAAAATAAAGTCTGACACTGTTTCCACTATTTCCCCATCTATTTCCCATGAAGTGATGGGACAGGATGCCATGATCTTCGTTTTCTGAATGTTGAGCTTTAAGCCAACATTTTCACTCTCCACTTTCACTTTCATCAAGAGGCTTTTTAGTTCCTCTTCACTCTCTGCCATAAGGGTGGTGTCATCTGCATATCTGAGGTTATTGATATTTCTCCAACCCCACGTCCAAGGAGCCGTGGCTGCATGGGCGCAGGAGGGCCTAGAGGAGCTATCCCACGTTATTGGGACCACTTGATAATAAATCTCATAATCTCAGAATGGGAAAAAAATAGCAAAGTTGTCCAGACCATTCTCTTTATTTTGTCATTTTGGGGAAACTGAATGTCAGAGAAGGGGCCTGACATGTGCATACCTAATAGTTGTTGGTTGAGTTAGGACTGGAAATCAGTTTTTTTCACCAAAGTTTTCCCAAATGTAACAGGATATGGGCTAAAACCAGGGTGAATATTTTAAATTTTAATAGTTTTATACATGGGTATAGGATTTTTTTCAAGTGAAATATGGCTAGAATATTAAACTCATCATTTGGCAGCTACTGTTGCTTAGGATGTGTCTAAAGTCTGCACTGTCTATTTAAAGAAAAAAGTGGAAGTACAGGTTGGACAGGGAGGAGGCAGAATAGTAGAGGTGGTGCGTGGGCCACGTGTGGATAACATTTGGGACCCAGTGCAGATACACCAAGCTGTATTCTCTGAGATTTGCTTGCCCTACCTACTTGGTTCTTTGAGGAGCAAAAAGAAGTGGGGCAGCGCCTTGTGGAAACATATTACTTGCTAGACATTTACCTGTAGGTCAGTATTAATGGGTTCACCGTATGTATACTGTATATTGAGAAAGCTCAGAGAGGTTGATTAACAAGTCCGTGGTCACACAGGGCAGTTGGAGAGTGAGAGTTCAGACCCAGCTGGGGCTCCTTCCCTTGGCCCTGCTTGCTACCGGCCACATTCCACAAGGTGGGCGCGCCCTACACTCAGTCTGAGCTGGTTATCCAAGATTCTGACACCGTCTTCTTCAGGTACCAGGCTCAAGTGGAAATGATTGTGATTGGGTTGCTAGGTTGCTGCTGTAGCCTGCTAATTTAAAGCTTGATTTTGATAGAATTTCAAAGAATGTGCTGTATTTTTAATATGTGGTATTTATCAACTCTGACTCATGCTGGTAAGTGATAAAATCCTTATCCTGCTTCTGTACACATTGTGATGACGCCGTGTGAATTGTGAGCTCCAGGAAGACATAGGCTGTGCCTGTCAGTCTATCTAAAGGGCAATTATGAAATGATCTTTGTGGCTGATTCATTTATCCATATTTTCAGAATTCAGAGAATCAGCCAGTAGATTTTTACCTAGGGTGGGCTGCTACCACCATAGCTGTTGAAACTCAGAGTTGCAGGTTACGGAGAGAAGGTCTCCTTTGGGAGATTTTGGCTAGAGCAGGGGCTCCAGGCTTTGTGTTTTTCCCAGTTGAGAACCTTCTAAACCTTCAGTTTAGGATCAGGGAGCAGGGTTTGTTGTAGGCAGCAGTCAGTCATTGCCATTTGCTGTGCAGTAAAAGCTGTGATCATGAGCTAGGCGAGTGATCGTTCCCTCCTCAAAAGGTGTCCATGTTCCGATGCCCAGAACCGATCAGTGGTACCTTTTGTGGTAAAAAGGATTTTGCAGGTGTGAGTGAGTGAGGATTGAGAAGGTTATGTTGGATTATCTGGGTGATTATCTGGGCTTCCCAGGTGGTGCTAGTGGTAAAGAACCCGCCTCCCAATGCAGGAGACATAAGAGATGCAGGTTTGATCCCTGGGTCAGGAAGGTCCCCTTGGAGGAAGGTGTGGCAACCCACTCCCATATTCTTGCCTGGAGGATCCCTTGGACAGAGGAGCCTGGCAGGCTACAGTCCAAAGGGTCATAAAGAGTCGGACACGACGGAAGCAACTTAGTACACACATCTGGATGAGCCCAGTGTAATCAGACAGGCCCTTAAGGGAGAGTCTGAGTGAAAAGAAGAAACTGTGATGATAGTGGAGGATGGAGTTACGCGGGCCTATGGGGAAGAAGTGTAGAAGCTGAAAAAAGCAAGGGATGGATTCTCCAGAAGGAATGCAATTCTGTTGACACTTTGACTTTACCCCACTGAAACTGACTTCGGACCTTCCCACCTGTTAGATGGTTAAGTGTGTGTGGTCTTAAGCCGCTAAATTTGTGGTAATTTGTTATATCACAAATATAGTACAGATCAATACAGATGAGTACTGAAGATCAAACAATGAACCTAGCACAGTCCCTGCTGCCTTCAGTGGCTCTCTGTCCAGTGGGGGACACAGGCGAGTACAGAGCCAATTGTGGTGATAGCAGTGAGTATCTTTATAGGGCTGTGAGTTCAGGAATCTGTGGGAGATAAGAGAATTCAGCCTGGGAGAAGACTGCTTGGGTGAGCTGGCCTCAGAGGTGCTGCTGAAGGAGAGTTGGCATTATGGGATGAAGGAGGCCAGGGGAGAGCTTTTATGGAGAAAGAAGAGCACATTCAAGGTCATCTCAATAGGGTCTAAAAACTGGGTGGAGGCTACTGGCCAGGCCTTGCAAGGCGGAAAGCTGGTTTAAGTTGGTGCAGATCTTCATGGCACTGTTTTCAGACTAAAGCCTTGCACAGTGGGAGCTCAGATGGAAAGGTATTACTTTTGCCTTCAGGGTTGTGTGATGACGGACCTGACACCATCTCGGGCACCTGCTAGGTCTTTGGCATGGATTTTCCCATTTAATCCGGGCAACAACTGTGAGAGGTAGGGACTGTTATTTCCTTCATATTATGATTGAGGAAAATTGAGATTAAGTAATGAGCCCAGAACTACATAGCTTGTAAGTAGTGGGCCTGAGATTTGAATCCAAACCTTCAGGTTTTGGAGCCCTCATGCTTAGTGTTCTCCTCTGTGGAAGAAAGATCACTGGGCCAGCAATCAGAGCACCTGAGTTCTAGTGCTAGCCATGCTTCTTCATCCTCAGTATTCCCATCTGTAAAAGGGTATAGGAGGTCCGCCTCCCTCACAGAGGTTGTGAACCTAAAGGAGATCCTGGAGGAATGTGTTTTCGCTGCAAACCTCTCTCCTCTCATCAGAGTCTCTGACACCTCCAGAAAGGTCCTTGTTTGTTAGTGAGCCCCATCTTGCAGTGCTGATCATCCTAAAGGGTCATGAGGCGGGTTGGGGAATTTCGCCACAGCAGATCATTGACATGTCTACATGGGGCTCGAGTGTTTGCATCTGTGGGTGGTGGTAGAGATAGAAAGTGGGCAAGAGATGGGGAGTGGCCTGTCTCAGAGTACGGAGAGTGGGAATGTAAGTCTGGAAGGAAGAAGTGTAGTCTGCATTGTGTTCCCTGCAAAGATACTAATGCTAGAGGTGACTGAGGGGAAACTTTCCTGACTTGGAAGTGGAGTGAGGAGCATGCGGTGATTTGAGGCAAGTTGACATGAGTTCTGGAGCCTCAGTCTCTTCATGTGTAAAATAGGACTAACGATTCCAACTGTGCAAAGTATGTGAAAGCCTCCTGCCCAGTTCTTGGCATATAGCAGACATTTCAGTGAATAGGGACCGTCTCTAAAGCTGGCAGTTCGAGACTTCTCAGGGTTAATCCAATACATTCCAGTTCTTTGCAGGATTCCACCTTTCTCCCTTGCCTTTCAGGCTCACTTAGGCACGTTGTAATTGGATGTGAAGGGAGGTCTGGCCACGGAATGAGAGACCCGTGACTCTTTGGGAAAGGCCCTGTGCTTCCCAGAGGGAAATGGTGACGAGTGGTTTTCAGGTAGCTGCAGTGGGTCTGCTGAGCCATTTTGGAAGCGAGAATATGTTCATCATGCCAAGTACAAGATTGAGTGTCACTGTTTTGCTTTCTGGGAATAATGGCCGTGCTGATGAAGTAGATTTATGGAGCTGAGGTTATGTTAAAGAATGAAGGAATGAACTTTTTTTTTTTTTTTTAAATGTCTGCATTTTTTAATGAAGGTAGTGGTTATTTTAGAATATTTGGAAAATATTAAAAAAAAATAAAGACATTCACTTCCACATCCAGAGATGATCACTGCTAACATTTTAGTGTATTTCCCTCCATTCTATTTGAAGTATACATAAACTTTTTGTAGAAAATACTGAGCTTAATATTCTTTATTCACCTAACAATATATCATGTGCATTTCCCTGATTATTACATAGTCCTCAGAAGCACCTTTATTTGCTACATAATAGTCTGTTTGGTACAGGTGCCGTCATTTTCTTTATCATTCCCCATTTAGTAGTTGGGCATTTAGATTGTGACTACTAAAATATTTGAATACTGAAAATACTGAAAATATGTATTTTCCCCTAAAATATGTAAAACATTTGGCTAGGTTTTTTTTTTTTTTTTTTTTTTTTTTTAACTGCCTTTTTCGATTCCTAGGACTAGAATTCCTAGACCAAAGAATAAGTACTTTTAAAAGTACATACTGATGGGGATTATCAGACTAGTTCTGTATACATTGTATTTAAAGCAAAAGCATTATGACATGTTAGGCTGTTGTGGGCCAGCTGGGTAAGGTTCCTGCTTCTAACCATTGTGCACAGGAGGCTGCCTCCTCTCTGCTCGCTCCACTTCCTGGCAGACAGTACAATCAGCCCCTTGTGCCTCCCCAGTGAAATTTAAGTAATGGGTCAGCTTTGCCAGTGCTTCCCTCCCTGTCAGGAAGTTCATCTGTGAATCTAACCTAAATCTTGCCTGCTGCATTTAAAATCCTCCCCCACTGCCAGGTCCCCTCAGTGGACTGGAGCAGAGAGGAGCAGAGCTGTGCTCCTTCTGCAGGCAGCACACTTGCCTCTCTCCCGGCCTGACCACTGCGGCTCCAGCCACCAGCCTTATGTTACCCTGGAGGAAACTTGAGGGTCTCTGGCTACTGCTGTCACAACTAGGAGGGCGATCCCTGCATCGAGTTGCTGCCGATAACGCCAGGTAGGGTTTCTAAACCTGAGAGTGCCCACGGCACGGATGCCAGTATCCCAGTTTCTCCTGTGCCCTCTGCAGAACTCGTGGGGGTTAATTAGCATTCAGAGTGGTGCTCTCCTATTGACACTGCGGGTCTATCAGATTCATTCTCTGGGAAAGAAAGAAATGTGGCTGGAGCAGGGATTAATTGTGTTTCAGTCCCAAGTGCACTGGCCAAGTGGTGACTGTGCAGTGAAGGAGGATGGCCAGGCAGGGAGGGGCATTTGAGTGCATTTTGGTGATGGCAGAGCCCACTGTCAGTGTGAAAAGGGTAGGGTCCCACCCTGGGCCTCCCACCTTTGGCATCAAGTAGCTGCTGTGCCCTCTGCCTGAAGAGCCTTGGCTACCTTTCTTAGCCAGAGTCCTTTGTGGAGAGCTGACAGCTTTATTACGGGGCAGTAGTTGTTAATTTGGAAGGGAAATGAATATAGCTGCAACTCCATGGGCAGAAGGAGGCCCCTTGTGTCCGTCACTGAGGCGTTTTAGAGCTGACTGGCAGCAGGCCAGCAGAGTGGACTGAGTCCTGCGGGAGACAGACTGGGGATTGAGTCCTGCAGCCCCTGTGCAGGTGTCTGTGCACGGCTGGAGCCTGAGGGGTCCCTGGGGCCTGGCCCAGGCTGGCTGACCCCCTCCAGCTCCTGGCTGTCCCCTGCATGTCAGCACCAGGAGATCCTGCCTTAGTATGCACAGCTTGATTTTCCAGCTTTACCTCCCCAGAAGGTCTGCAGTCTTAAGACGAGGTGCTTTGTTTCATGTTTGCTGTTCCTTCCTTCAGTGCTCAGTACAGCGCTCGTGCTTTATTGAAACAAGCATTCATGAAGCAAAACCCAGCGGTTTTATGCACTCAGTAAAGAAGCCAGTTCTCCAGTTTCATCCCCCATTTGAAAATTCCATGTCAGATGGTTTTTCTTCTTTTGAAGAGGGTAGCTTTGTTTTCTTTCCTGCCTCACCTTACTGTGTTCCCATGCTCACTTTGTGGTTAGTGTCACTGGCACTGTGACCTTGACAAGCTGGAGCCCAGCGTCCCCACTGTGAGGCCTTAGCCTGGTGAATGCTGTCCCTGGCTGCCTCAGAGAGCTTTTTAGAAATACTGATGCCTGGGACCCAACACCAGAGCTTCTGGTTTATTTAGTCTCGGCTGGGGCCCTGGCACCGCCACATTCCACAGGTGGTTCTGGTGTTCAGTAATTTTCCCAGAATAAGGAGTGAGACGAGCATCCCTGCTGCCCTGCCAGCAGTTTCCCTTTCTGGGAGGATCTGTGTTAGAAGCCTGTGATATCTGCCGCTCACATCCTCCATGGAAGCAGAAAGGACGACAGGAGAAATGAGAGGATTGGGTCAGCCCGTTTGTGGGTGGTGCTGGCTTGATGGGAGCCCCTGGGGATGTACCTGGCATCCCTTTCTGCTACCCAGGTGTGCTCTGGCTGTCACTCTGCCTGGTATACCACAGGGGACCTGGGCAGGGTGAGGACATTTTAGTTAAGGTGAAAGTTAAAAAGGAACAAACAGGCAGTGAGCCTGCTTATGGTTCATTAACGAGTGCCTGGATTCACTTTTTTCTCAAATATTTGGAGCATGGATCACAGGAGGGGCGGATGGGGAACAGAGCTGAAAGAATAGCAGAGGGTGGTGTTCAGTTTCAGGTTTGAGGACAAACAGGTCAAAGCAGTGGTGCCTGTGCTGAACGGTCAACGCTTCGTGGCTCTTGGTTACTCGTTGTAGGCTAGGACCTCTGAGGTGTCACTTCTGCAGATTTCCTTTTGAATGTTCTAGACACCTCTTCCCAGAGGAGATATTAGGAAACTGAATTCTTACCATGAGTGAACGAGCCCCTTCGTTAAATGTGTTTGGGTTCACCTGTGGGTTCCTTTACATGACTCGAGGATGGTTATGTTCCTGTTGACGTGGGCGTTTGACTTGATGTCCTCTGTTCTATACCTTCCCTTACCCTCTTTAGGGTGTTTGTGGTTGGGGCTTTGTCCCATGAGCATCCTCTCAGATTGAGGGGCTGCTTTTTAGGGTTCCTCTGCTCCTTGGCTTCTGTCTCATGGTTTGGGCACCTCCAGGCCCTCTCAGCCTTAGAGAAGTTGGAGCGCCCTTAAGAGAGCTCCCTGTAGTTTTACCAGAGGTGAGGTGGCCTCTTGATTAACCCCTGGGGTGCTGACGACACTGTTCCCCAAACTCACAAATCCTGCTTAGAAAAAGCTACACACTTTTTATTTATTTTTAGTTTTCTCATGCTATTCAAACTGCAGTTTTGCTGGCCTTCTGTAACCGATTCCCCTGGGGTGCCTATTAAAAATACAGGATCTCTGGGACTGGAACTTAGGAATTATCAGTTTAGCCAGAATCCCAGGCCATTATCAGGTACAGAAATGTTTGACAGTCACTTTTTTAAGTCACCCTCTTTGTTTTAATACAACCCAGAGTGGTTAAGTGATTTGCCCAGAATCACGCATTGAATTCATGCTGGAGCCAAGCCTGGAATAACCTAAGCCAAGTCTAGAATGTTCATATCACCTCATAATTGTGTAGAGCTTTGTTCTGTTTTGAACCAGATTACTTTTTTTGCTGTGGGGAGCTGTCCTATTCATTGTAGGATGTTTAGCAACATTTCTTGCTTCTATCCTCTGGATTCCAGTAGTATCCCCCCATTGTGACAATCAAAAATGTCTCCAAGCATTATCAAATGTCCTTGGGGGACAAAATCACCCCAGCTGAGAACCACAGCTTTAGCCGCAAAAGCGGTATGTCAGGGATGTTCTCTAATATCATCCTACGACATTTATTTTTATATCTAGGAATTCACTTAAAATTTGCATAGCTGGCTTCTACCCAACTTGGCTCCTGTGCTGGATTACACACGTTAACGAAGTCATGATGAATTTACGCTCTCTCCTCCTCTGTTTTGGCCTGCAGAGGAAAGGCATAAATAAACTTGGAAGGACCACTGAATTTGGATTCTAGTCCATGGTTTGCCTGCCAGCCCTCCATTTCCTAGCTGTGGGATCTTGGGCACGTCCCTTGCTTTCTTGAGCCCCTTTCCTCATCTGATTATGATAGAAATGAATGTTTGTTTTGAATGAGAATTAAGTGACACCTTGAATGTGGAAATGTTTATAAAACATTCGTATATTAAGTGGTGATGATAAGATTCAGGTCTAATTACCAGCACTTGAGGTCTTCACAAATTCAAAAGTGCAGAACTCAGCACAGCAATTCTAGACTTGTATTTGGCCAAGTATATCACCCTTGTCGTCTTTCTGCCCATAAAGTTAATCTTCCCCTCTCTCACTTTAAATTTCATCTCCTCCTTCTTAGTGGCCATAGCAATACCTCTGGGGTCATTGTCTCTGCAAGATTGGTTGTTTATTACCTATGACTAGCAAGAGTCAGGTTCTTTTTATGATGAGGTTTCAGAAGTGCTGTCAAATATTTTATGAAAATAAAAACCAGTGCCACCTTCCCTTCCCTCTTTGCCAGCACGCAGAGAAGTGCGTGATAATTGGTGCTCGAGGCCTAAATGCGGGCATTGAAGCCAGCATCAATCTGTAAAGAGTTGCATGCAAATGGACTTGGAGATTAAAGGTCTGCACGCTGTTTGGCACAGCAAAGCTCAGCTAGTCCAGCACTTTACTTTGCAGACAAGGAAACTGAGCCCAGAGCGGGAACTTGTCTGAGGTTTCACAGGCGCAGAGTAAGATTATGGCCTGGGCTTTCCAGGTGCTGGCGAGGCTCCTGACACATGTTCATGCGTGTCCAGGCTGCTGATAGGGTGGTGTGAGGGGAACCGGCCCCACTCTGTATCCAGGGTGCCGTGGCTGCCCGCTATTTAACGTCAGGTATTGCTTAATAGGTCTGAGATCATCTGTCTTTGCTCAGTTTTTTTATGGATGGAACTTTCCCAGAATTCCCACAGTACATGGAATGATTTCCACTGATTTCTTACAGCAGGATATCCTGAGGCAGAAAGGTACCAGTTTCATTAAAAGCATGGGAAAGGAAAAAGACTGAGAAACTGGAGCTCCTCTTGTTTCTTCAGTCACTTCCAACACCATTTAAAGTGGTTATACATTGTCTCCCACTATGATCTGCTTCTGTATCATCATCACCGCTGATACTAATTGTTAGTATTACTAATACTTACTGCCCTTTATTAAGTGTCTACTGTATGCCAGTGCATGTTTACCGTGCCGGTGTGTTTACCATGCACATCTCCATCGATCCACCCACAAACTCTACTGAGATACTGTACTTGTCTGTGTCATAAAGGGGAAACAGGGTAAGAAACTTAGCTCAAGCTCACAGAGTGGGAGGGTGAGCTGAGATTCAAACCCTTCCAGTTGATGAAACCAGAATAGGCTTTTTCCTGATCCGCCCCTGGCTCCCTTGGGGGCAGTTACTGTGAACCCCACCAGCCCACTCCTCTCCAGCCAAAGCGGATGCTTAAGGACCTGCTGTTTGTTAGATGGCCAGTTTGAACCTCTGGAGCTGTCCTTACTGGGCAGCTCTCAGCTCACTAGGCCACCGCCTGCCCTCAAACATTCCCTCCCTCTCAGGCTGTGCCGAGAGACCGAGAGACTGAAAGAGAAGAGCTGTCCCTGACTCAGGACCTCAGAGGCCAGCTGGCTAGGGAGGCACAGCCTTGGAGACCAAGGCCTAGATTTTGGTTGATGGATCTCTTAACCCTCTGGAGCCTCATCTCTCCCAGTTATAAAGCAGAGGCAATTCTTGTTTCACTTTTTTTTGTTTTTGGAGAGTGTGAGATGAAGTACTTCATATTAAAGATGTTTATAAACTCTAGATTTATGTGGGATTGTGAGACTAATGATTAGTCAGTGCCTAGTGCGTCACCATCACAATGCCTGAGAAGGACAGAGTGGGAGCCTGGGGGAGAATGTTCAAGGGAGTGAGAGGTAGGCACACTTTGGGCAAGAAGATGCAAACTGCTCTTCCTTTTCCACTCGTTTCAAAGGTCGTCTCACCCAGCCTTCCACCTCCATGCAGTCACCTTGTGTGGTGGTTTTTCTGCTTCCTTACCTGCTCTGGAGGAAGTAGTCACAGGCATTGATGGGTGAGTAGGGGTTTCTGCAGGTCCTCCCCACTGATACTCACCAGAGGGCCCCATCCTGCTCTTCCCTGGGGCAAAGAAGGCTGCTTAGGGGAACTTGGATTGTTTAAAGGGAAATTGCTAATAGATACTTTGGATTATGGTGACTTGAGGAGTGCAGAGAATTAAAAAAATTTTTTTTCTTCATGAAGGTAGTATAAATATTTTACATCAAAAATTGGATAATAAAGAAGAAAGAGCACCCATATTCATTCATCATAATGTTTCTTCGGGATTTTGGGGGAAGGTTGGGGATAATAATTTTCATTTATTTTAATAGATATACATAATGGCACACTTTTGACAGGGTACAAAGAGTGAAAAATAAGTCTTTTTATAGAACATGTTTTTAGTCATTTCTTACATATGATTTTGACCCTTTCAGTTAACATTAGTTGATCTTCATTTGTCTAAACAATGTCTTATTGTTTCCCATTTTAAAAGTTTTGCAGGCAGTATATGTAAAAATATACTTAAAATTTTTATTCTTACATAAAGTGGACAGCAAAATACCAAATTGGTAACAGTGGTGACATGTTACAGCTAACTTTCATTTTTATTTATTTAAAAAAATTTTTTTACATTTATTTTATTAAAGAATAGTTGGGAATTCCCTGGCAGTCCCGTGATTAGAACTCTATGCTGTCATTGCAGAGGGCCTAGGTTCAATCCCTGGTTGGGGAACTAAAAATCCCACAAACTGCCCATGGTGCGGCCAGAAAAAAATGAAGTATGTATAGTTGATGTAATTGCTATGTTAATTTCTACTTCACAGCAAAGTGATTCACACACACACACACATTTTTTTTTCATATTCTTTTCCATTATGGTTTATCATAGGATGTTAAATATAGTTCCCTGTGGTATACGGTAGGACCTTGTTGTTTATTCATTCTATATGTAGAAGTTTGTATCCGATAATCCCCAAATCTCAGTCCATCTGTCCCCCCGGCAACCACAAGCCTGCTCTCTATGTCTGTGAGTTCATTTCTGTTTCACAGATAAGCTCATTTGTGTCACATTTTAAATTCCGTGGATAAGTGGTATCATATGGTGTTTGTCTTTCCCTGTCTGATTTACTGCACTTATTCTCTAAGTCTGTGCATGTTGTTGCAGATGGCATTGTTTCATTCCTTTGTATAGCTGAGTAGTACTCTGTTTTCTATATATACCACATCTTCTTTATCCATCTGTCAATGGACATTTAGATTGTTTCTGTGTCTTTAGAGGCTATTGTGAATACTGCTGCTGTAAACATTGGAGTGCATATATCTTTTTTGAATTACAGTTTTGTCTGGATATATTTATTTTTATTTTTTATGCTTTTATTTCTAAATTTTATGCAGTGAGCAGAAATATTTGGAGAAGTATACAAGGAGATATTGTCCATAATCTTAGAGTTAACACTTTGGTCTATTTTTATTGAGTATTTATCCTTTGCATTTTATAAACATAGTTGAAATTATCTTTTATATCAGGAGTGGGTCTTGCTTGGTTTTCATTTAACATAGCATTTATTAAGCTTGATTCTTCATAAACTTTGTTTTTAATGACTGTAGAATAGTCTACCAAGTAGAAACACTATTTTAATCATTCCCTTATGATTGGACAGTTAGGTAACTTTCAGTTTTTACTGTTAAAATAATACCACGATGAACAACTTAGTGAACACAGCACTTAGAAGTGTCAACCCTGAAAAAATCAGTCCAGAGTTTAGAGAAACTGTCTTCCCAATGGATAGGTATGCAGCAGGCACTCAGCAGTTGCTTGTGCTTAGTGAAAGAGGGCACTGGAGTAAAGGAGTATTCTATAAATGATTTCAATAAATGATAACATGAAAGAACAAAGAATGTTTTACAGCAGTGAAGGCCTGTCGAGAGGGACCTCAGGATGAACTGCAAAATCTAAGCCTGTCATACCCTGATAGCTACCAAGTTTTTGAGAGGGTTCTGCAATTTCGGTAATGAAGGTATTGGGGGAAAATAATGATTTGCAAAAGCCTTTGTGCCACGTGGACAGATCAAGTGACGCTGATGCTTTTCCAGTCTCTGGAGGAAGGGAACATGGCAAGAAGGATGAAAACCTGAAGGTGGTTTCTTGCCTGACCCTGTGCCGCCCAAATGGCTGCTGAAACCAGTCAATTTGTGGAAGGCTGTGACGATTTTCTTGACTTGAGTCTCTCTTTCAGAATTGGATAGCAGAATAGAATGTCTCTAAAAAGTGTCTCTCTTTATTTGTGCCTGGAGCACTCTGTAATTTGGGCCTTATCAGAACAGACTGTCTGTTTTGAATTTGGAACCATTTACTCCCCTTTTCTTTACACTGTGAGCTATTTATATGCCAAAAAGCACAAGTGGAAGCCTTTTCACCTTCTCACTCACGACTTCAAGAAAGAAATAAAGGAAAGCAGCATTCTCTAGACTCTCTAATCCCTGAGCGTTGGCAACAAAGAAATGAAAAATACTCAAATGTAGACGTCTGTGTGGTGGCAATGGGCAGTGAGAAGCTCAGCTGCTGGGTCCTATGGTGCTATTTCTTGGCCTTTCTGAGGATCCTCTGGGGAAGGGAGTCCTCATTCACTTGGCAGAGCATACATCCCATACATGTTCAGTTTGTCCATTTATTAATTCCATTCATTCCTTCACTCATTAATTCTATTTGGTTCACTTTAGTTATTGATCACCTAATGTTGTATGTCATGCAGTTTCAAAGCCTTAGTGACACAGCTGTGACTAAGACTTCCTGTTTCATTCAAGGTTCAGTGGCAGTAATGAGAAACCAGCTATTCTAAACAGACATGGATTGAATACAGTGGATTAGGTGCTCACATCACTGTTGGGAAGGTGGAGGAGGGAGATCTAAGCTGACATGTGGCAGTGACTCCTAAAACAAGACTCTAAAGACAGTTCATTAGTGACTTTTCTTTTTCCTTTTACTCCCTCTTTTGAACTCTTATCCCCTGCCCCCAGTTTATCTGTCACAGCTTTTAGATTTTCCTTTCTGGGATTAATGGATTATAAAGTGTTAATGATTGAATGTGTTGTTAATAATAACAGCTGTCACTTGAGAGTCCCTTGGACAGCAAGGAGATCAAACTGGTCAATCCTAAAGGAAATCAACCCTGAATATCCACTGTAAGGACTGATTCTGAAGCTGAAGCTCCAATACTTTGGCCATCTGATGCAAAGAGCCTACTCATTAGAAAAATCCTTAGTGCTGGGAAAGATTAAGGGCAGGAGGAGAAGGGAGGGTGAGATGATTGGATGACATCACCAACTCAATAAGCATGAGTTTGAGCAAAATCCAGGAGATGTGAAAGACAGGGAATCCTGGTATGCTGCAGTCTGTGGGGTTGCAGAGAGTCAGATTCAACTTAGTGACTCAACAACAAGCTGCCCTTTTACTAAGTACCCAGCTGTGTGTTAAGTTCTTTATATGCCTTCTCTCAATTCTCACATCCTCTTTTACATACTTAATAGTATTATCTCCATATTACAGATAAGGAACCTGAAGTTAATAAAAGTTAAGTGACTTACCCAAGATCAGTTCAGTTCAGTTCAGTTGCTCAGTCGTGTCTGACTCTTTGCAACCCCATGAATTGCAGCATGCCAGGCCTCCCTGTCCATCACCAACTCCCGGAGTTCACCCAGACTCACGTCCATCAAGTCAGTGATGCCATCCAGCCATCTCATCCTCCGTCGTCCCCGTCTCCTCCTGCCCCCAATCCCTGCCAGCGTCAGAGTCTTTTCCAATGAGTCAACTCTTCGCATGAGGTGGCCAAAGTACTGGAGTTTCAGCTTTAGTATCATTCCTTCCAAAGAAATCCCAAGATAATTCAATGAATAAGTACACGTGAATTCAGGCAGTATCCCTGAAGACATACTTGCAGTTTAAAATAAAAGCTGGGCCAAAGAAGATATACAGGTGGCCAGTGAAGTGAAAGCTTGCTCAGTCATGTCAGACTCTTCGTGACCCTATGGACTGCAGCCCGCCAGGCTCCTCCATCCATGGGATTTTCCAGGCAAGAATACTGGAATGAGTTGCCATTTCCTTCTTCACAGATGGCCAGTAAGCCCATGAAAAACTGTTCAACATCACTAGCCAGCAAGGAAATGCAAATCATAATCATGATGAGATGCTACTTCATACACAATAGGATGTCTGTATGCAAAAAGATTTTTTTTGATGTCTGATCTTATTTATTTGTTACTCTTAGAGCATCTCGTTTTTAAGTGTTGGTAAGGATGTGGAGAAATTGGAATACTAATACAGTGCTGGTAAGAATGTGCAACCACTTTGAAAACCAGTTTGCAGGTCCTCAAAAGTTTAAACATAGAGTCACCTATGACTCATGAATTCTACTCTTAAGTGTATACTCAAGAGAAATGAAAACATATATCTGCATAAAGGCTTAGGCATAGATGTTCATAGAAGCATTATTCACAACATTCCCAAAGTGGAAATGACCCAAATGTCCACCAACCAACGAAGGGAGAAATAAATGTGGTATATCCATGCAGTGGAATATTATTTGGCAGTAAAAAAGGTGAAGTATTGATACCTGCTACAAGGACAAACCTTGAAAACATCATGTTAAATGAAAGAAATCAGGGAATTTCCTAGAGGTCCAGTGGTTAGAACTCCATCCTTCTACTCAGATCACTGGGGAACTAAGATTTTGCAAGCTGTGCAGCACAGCCAATAAAAAGAAAAACAAAAGAAGCCAGTCACAAAAAATAACATACTGTATTATTCCATTTATATGAAATGTCCAAAAAGGGAATTCTGTAGTAGTAGAAAGTAGATTGGCCTTCCCTGGTGGCTCAGTGGCAAAGAATCTGCTTGTAATGCAGGAGACCCAGGTTCAATCCCTCGGTTTGGAAGATCCCCTAGAGAAGGGCATGGCAGCCCACTCCAGTACTCTTGCCTGGAGTATTCCATGGACAGAGGAGCCTGGCCGGGTACAATCCATAGGGTCACAGAGAGTTGGACACAGGTGAAGTGACTAAGCAGCAGCAGAAAATAGATTAGTGATTGCCCAGGCTGGGAGGGATGATGGCTAAAGGGTATGGAATTTCTTTATAAGTGTTCTAAAATTGAGTTGGATTATGGTTGCACTACTCTGACTCTACTAAAAGGCATTTCACTGTACACTTAATTTTTAAAATTTTTAAAAATTTTTGGCTGCACCATGTGGCATGCAGGATCTTAGTTCCCTGAGGGATCAAACCTGAGCCCCTTGCAGTTGAAGCATGGAGCCCTAGCCACTGGACTGCCAAAGAATTCTTTCATTGTACACTTTAAATGGGTGAGTTGTTTGACAGGTGAACAACTAAGTTGTTTAGTCACTAAGTTGTGGCCAACTCTTGCGACCCTGTGGACTGTAATCCACCAGGCTCCTGTCCATGGGATTTCCCAGGCAAGAATACTGGAGTTGTCATTTCCTTCTCCAGGGGATTTTCTCAACCCAGGAATCGAATCTGCATCTCCTGCATTGGCACGAAGATTTTTTACCACTGAGCCACCAGGGAAGCCCCATTAAGTTGTTACTAAACCAAAAAGAGTGAAAAGAAAGCCGGGAAGGACAATTCTTACCCAAAGAAATGAATCACTAATGGTAGAATTTAGGAAATAGTAGATAAATCCCATACAGTTCTCCTACATTTTTGGCTTGTATTAATTTTTCCTCACTAGGATGAATTTAATTTAGCTCAAAATTAAATATTTAATTCCCAGTTGATTGTCTGGTTGGTGGATCTAGAGGTGGCTTTCTCAGCTATCTACTTTTCTGGGTTTTTCAGTTTTTCTCTGAGGCATATGTATTGCTTTTATAAGTAGGGAACCAAAAGTAAAGACTGTCATAAACTATGTATTCCATTGGGTTGTGCAAAAAGATCATCATGACTAATGCATGTTGTGCCGCTTGAACTAGTTTGAGAATTTTATAGAATCTTATCCTAGAAAAGACATTTTTTGGGGGAAAAAAGTGAGAAGTAACACACGTGTGTGCCCTGAATTGAGCTGGTGTCAGAATCCAGTCACTTCTCGGAGCCTCCTGCCTTTTATCCTCTCCTTTCTTATTTGCTCTTTGTGTCTAAGAACCACCAAGTTGTTAATGATCACAATATCGTATACAGCTTTGCGCACAACTTGTGAAAGGGAAAGATGATCAGGAACATGAGGTAGGGGTGGTGGTGATGGGTGGTCAAATTGAATATGAGTAAAAGGAGGAAATGTAGTGGGGTCTGTGCCCTTAGGTAATTTGTTCCATTGCTGATGCCAACATTTCATAGTCTACTTGGAACCCAGTAAAATACCTCATGAAAGTTACAAGGCCTTCACAGAAGGGAAATTCACCGTAGCCCCCATCCTTCTACCTGAGGTAAGACCATACGTACATTTTGTTTTGCTTTTTAACAGGATTTATGGATCAGTGAAGTAAAATGTATTGAGATCCAACTATATGTTTGAGGGCAGAATTTGCTGTCGAGAAATCAGAGTAAAGCTGAGGATTTACAACCCATGAGAGGCTTAAATGGAGAGTTCTTTTCCTATTGCACGTTAAGTAGGCAACTTGGAGCATGACCTGTATTTTTCAAGCTAGAAGTGGTGAGCTCTGGGCCCTGAGGCCTTCTCATTTACTGTGTGCATGTGTGTCTGTCTGTAAGCAGGGTCCGGGTGCCTTCCAGGTAAAAGGGGTAAGTGAGGAGTAAGGGTGGGGGGAGCAGGTCTACTAGCTTCCTGGCCCCCACCTCACCCCAGAGAGCCTGCCAGCACTCTTCTGAGCACCCCCTGGTACCCTGGCTCTCTCTTCTCTTTCTGGTGTCTAGGACCTTTAAGAGCAGGCCTGGAATAGCTCACAAGTATGGTAGAAAGAGAAATCTCAGTTTTTCTGAGTTTGGGTCCTCACTCTACCACTTACAAGAGCTCTTTACTTTTGGGCAAGTCATTTATCCTTCTTAAGGTTTTCCTAATCTTTAATAGAAATAATGCTAGTACCCTCCATGCTCTTGGTGAACACAGGCACACCTTGGAGATATTGTGGGTTCCATTCCAGATCACTGCAATAACATGAATATTGTGATAAAGAGAATCTTATGAATTTTTTGGCTTCCTAGTACATATGAAAGCTGTGTTTACTTTATACTGTAGTCTGTTAAGCGTGTGATGGCATTATGTCTTAAAAAAGGTACATGTGTGTTAGTCACTCAGTTGCATCCACCTTTAACAATCCCATGGACTGTAGCTCGCCAGGCTCCTTTGTCCTTGGAATTCTTCAGGCAAGAATACTGGAGTGGGTTGCTATTCCCTTCTCCAGGGGATCTTCCCCACCCAGGGATCGAACCCAGGTCCCCTGTATCGTGGGCAGATTCTTTACAGGCTGAGCCACCAGGGAAGTCGTATATCTTAATTTAAATATAATGCTGTTGGAAAAATGGCACCAATGGATTTGTTCAATGCAGGGTTGCCAAAACCTTCAATTTGTGGAAAGATACAATATTTGTGATGTGCAATGAAACAAGGTGTGCCTGTATTAAATGAAAACCATACAGAAAATGCATAGCACAGTGCCTGAGACACACTTCTTTTGCCTCCCCTTTCCCTCACCTGATTCTTAGACTGGGTTGGCAGAGAAAGTAACCACCTCTGAAGGCCACCTGTTGGTATTATTAAAATATTTTTCCCCCACCTACCTATTTTTGTGTTAAATTTTAGTCTATATTGAATGCATTTCTCCAAAATAAAAACCCATGGAAGCGAAAAATTGATTAGAGTAAGCTGTCCAATAGAACTGTCTATGATAATGAAGTGTACTTGGTCATTGTCCTTGGGCTTCCCTTGTAGCTCAGCTGGTAAAGAATCTGTCTGCAATGCAGAAGACGTCAGTTCAATTCCTGGGTTGGGAAGGTCCCCTGAAGAAGGGATAGGCTACCCACTCCAGTATCCTTGGGCTTCCCTGGTGGCTCAGATGGTAAAGAATCCACCTGCAATGTGGGAGACCTGGGTTCGATCCCTGGGTGGGAAGATCCCCTGGAGAAGACCATGGCAACACACTCTAGTATTCTTGCCTGGAGAATCCCCATACACAGAGGAGCTTGGCTGGTTACAGTCCATGACGTCGCAAAGAGATGGACATGACTGAGCGACTAAGCACAGCAGAGCAATCTTGTCCTTTTACTCTTCCACTTAGATTTTAAGATCAGTTTGTGAAGATCTATGAAAAACCTATGAAATATCGATTGGTTTCACATTAAATTTATAGGTTAATTTAGGGAAGAAGCAACATCTTTATGACATTGGGGTTCTCTAGCTGTCCTTTCATTTAGGCCTTTTAACATATTTTTCAGTAAACCCATATTATTCTCCATGAGAATCCTATCAGAGGTTCATAGACCAAAGAATACTGGATGGGTGACCATGAGGACAGTGAATGAGAGCAGAATCTAGAGGCAAGGGAGTCAGTGAAGAGCTGAGACACGATGGAAGCTTGGATTTAGGACTGTGAGAAGGGAGAGGAGCCAAGACACACCAGAGACGTCTCCTAGGAAGAATGGGCAGGGCCTAATTAATTCTTATAGGGCAAAATAAGGCAGAAAAATAATAACACGTGCTGCCATTTATTGATATCTCACTATGTACCAAGCAGAGTGCTGGCATGTTACCGTCGTCATTACTTCTCACAGTGCTCCGGAGTAGATATTGCTACTTCCATCCTCCAGGTGAGGAAACTAAACCTCAGAGAGTTTAAGTAACTAACCCAAGGTCACCTGGGGGAACCAAGCTAGTTTTCACATCTAGATCTGCTCCTGCCCAGAGGCCACTGGACATTTGTCTAATCTTGGGGTTTTTTCAGAGTTTGTTGAAAGTATTTCATGAAAATAGGCTAGACCTTTTGAATTTTATGACGGAAATAAAAGTGATGAAAATCCTCTCTGCAATTATGGTCAGAAAATCAAATTGGAATGTTTACCTAGTTTTATAATGTTTGATAAAAGATCTAGACAAGCTAGAATTTATGAGATTCCAAATCTATAAAATATGAGTTGTTGAGAGGATGGGCAAAGTAATGCCTTTGCTAACAAAAGTCTGTCTAGTCAAGGCTATGGTTTTTCCAGTGGTCATGTATGGATATGAGAGTTGGACTACAAAGAAAGCTGAGCATTGAAGAATTGATGCTTTTGAACTGTGGTGTTGGAGAAGACTCTTGAGAGTCCCTTGGATTGCAAGGAGATCCAACCAGTCTATCCTAAAGGAGATCAGTCCTGAGTGTTCATTGGAAGGACTGACGCTGAAGCTGAAACTCCAATACTTTGGCCACCGGATGCAAAGAACTGACTCATTTGAAAAGACCCTGATGCTGGGAAAGATTGAATGCGGGAGGAGAAGGGGACAACAGAGGATAAGATGGTTGGATGGCATCACTGACTCAATGGACATGAATTTGGGTAAACTCCAGGAATTGGTGATGGACAGGGAGGCCTGGTGTGCAGTGGTCCATGGGGTCGCAAAGAATCAGACATGACTTAGCAACTGAACTGAACTGAGAGGACAGGAAGACAGCTTTGGGGATGGAGATTATGTGATTCTGTGTAAAGCAGAAGGAATTTTGAGTTCTGTAAGTGTTCTTGGTCAGGTATTTCTGGGCAACAGTGTGTTGATGTTTTTTGTCCATTGATCAGAAGAAAAAAAAGAATGGCCTTAATTAAAACTTCTATTGTCTTTGCCACAGAGGAAGGAAGCCTTTTGGTGGTTGTCATGGTGACGTCTGAATGACACTGCTAAAGTGGGTAGAGATTGCCATCCAAAGCCCTGAAATGTGCATTTATCATTTCCCCTGCCCCCTGAGAGGGCTACAGAGCCAAACTGCACAATTCCTTAATCACCTTAAATTTGAGTTTGAGCCAGTGTGCGTGCATGCCCGCGTGCAAAGGAATGAGCTCTGCTTGTAGCCATGGTTAGAGTCGTAAAGTCTGAAACCCAATTTCTAATTACTTTGTGCTCCTGAAGCAAAATGACATATGTGAGGTGCTCGTGAAAGCTCTCAGAAAGCAATTAGGAGGTAAAACCTTTCACGTGGCACAGCAGGACAGCTGGGGAGGCCTCCTCCCCGTTCCAGCCCTCCTGCCCCACTCCTGGTGCTCAGAAGTCTTGCCTGACCCACCTTCTCCATGGGCAGTCCATTGAACGAGGCTTGCACTTAATGCATGGCAACTTTAAATGCTGCCACTTAAACCCGTTCTCCCCCTTCTGCAGCTAACTGCACATGGGCGCCATCAGTCAGCATGCAGGCAGAGTGGCTGTTTCTGACAGTAAGACCAGGCCCTTTCGCTGGCTTTGGGGTTTCTGCACTGTGTGGTATGGGTGTGGGAAGGGGAAGCGGGGAAGGATGATGCGCAGTCGAGTAATATGGATGGATTTTCCAGAGCTCGGTCTGCAGGTGTGAAGAAGACAGGCTTATGACACCACCCGCCCCCAACTGGGTATCTCTTCCATAATTTTTCATGTAGAGTGGTATTGTGACAAAGAGCAAAGAATTTGCCCTCAGAGAACCTGGTTCATTTTAGCTCCACCTCTATGCTAGCCCTGTGAAGCTGGGCAAGAAGTTAACTTTGGGTTCCTCTTCCATAAAACTGTAACAATGATGCTAACTCCCTCTCCAGGCATTGCATTGCATGAGGTGTTGCTTTGTCAGCTGTAAGTGCTGTATAAGCTGTAAATTCTAATTCATCAAGCTCATATTGTACACTAGGCTCTATGCTGGAGAATCAGAGCCCACAGAGAGGCAGGGCGAGAACAATAATCAGAATAAGACGGAGGGGAGTTCCCTGGCAGCCCACTGGTTGAGACTCGGTGCTTTCACTGCCATGGCCCAGGTTCAATCCCTGATTGGGGAACTAAGATCCTGCAAGCCGCGTGGTCAACCAACAACAACAAAAAGAGAATAAGCTGAAAATGTACTTAATTCTGCCTGATGTCAGGCTTCTAGGTGGAGATGATCCTTGCACTGAGTCTTAAAGGATGGGTATAAGTTAGCCAGAGAGGAGACAACCTTCAAGAAAAAAGGCACAGTATATGCAGTGGCACAGAGGCATCACTGGGGAGCAGGGAACCATGAGCCAGGGAATGAATAATGATGGGTGTTTATCCAGAAGGTGAGGGGAGCTGATGGGTTATTATTTGAAGGCAAGGAGTGATGACAATGTATAGGTTTAGAAATACTACTGGTGGTTGTGTGGAGACTGTTGAAAGTGAACTGGGGGTAGGTGGGCGAGTACAGAGACTGGATAATGACCTTGGAGGCTACTGCTGGCATCCAGTGAAAGTGGCTGTGGGGATGAAGACGATGGGCTGGCCTGGTGAAGCAGAAAGTGGAGTTGAGAGTCTATGACTGAAATGGGATGAGGGAAAGTGGTAGGATGATTCCAGCATTTACAAATGATATTACTGTTGACATTGCGAAATTTTCATTGTGCAGGACAATGTCGTTAAGCCTCTTGGGTCCCTTGCCCACTAAATGCTCCCTGGTGGTTGGGGCAACAAAAATGTCACTGTAATTTTTCTAGACGCCCTTGGTTAGGAACTGTGAAATGGTAGTTTCACCAACATGGGGAATAAAAGAGGAGAAATAGGGTGGGAAGAGTCCCTTTGTGGACTATGTTGATTTTATGTTTGATTGACTTCTTGGTAGAAGTGCAGGCACTTGGACCTAGGGATCCAGGGCAGAAGAGAGTGGACACTGGAAATACTGCTTCAGGAAACACACACATGGCAGCAAAGGAGCTTTCTAGGGAGGATATTTAGCACGGGGCAGGAGCGGGGGAGGCTGGTGGATGGCAGAACTTTGGGGACCATCGTGTACCCTGTTTGATCCTGTGTGTTGGGGAGGACATGTAGTATCTCAGGGCCTACAGGGGAGAGGAAACTGAAGCTCAACAAGAGCACTTGCAAGTTTGTCTTTAAATCAGTTTGGCAGATTCTCCCCATGACCAACCAGCATCCAGATGAGGCTGGATTTGCCCCTTGGGCTCTTTGATGTCTTTCTTTGTGACCAGTTGGACTAAGTGTCTCAGTGACAGGGCTGTTATTATCCCTGCCTCTCCTTGGGTTTAGAAGTCTTTGTGCATCAGTAAGGATGCTTTTCACAATTTGCTTTTTTCCCTTCAGTGGCAGATTTTTCCTTGGCGCCTTCTGTGTTCTTGGTTCACTGATTAATAGACACTTGAGGAATTGCAGGGAGGCATTTAACATGCATCAGATACCATCACTAGCAGAGAAAATGATTTACTGAGCTCTCTCTCTGCTGTCTGCATCTCTTTCTGCCAACATAGCTTGATGTTGGGGAATTGAGTCTGAATCTGGAAAAACACAGTTTAAATGTGTGATTCAGAGTCAGTGACGTATGCATGCGTGCCCAATCACTCAGTCGTGTCTGACTCTCTGCAACCCTATGGACTGTAGCCCTCTATTCATGGAATTTCACAGGCAAGAATACTGGAGTGGGTTGCCATTTCCTCCCCCAGGAGATCGTCCCAACCCAGGGATGGAACCCAGGTCTTCTGCATCTGCTTCACTGGCAGGCAGATTCTTTACCACTGTGCCACCTGTGATGTGCAGCTGTCTCCAAAGTGGGGGTCTTGGAGAGGTAGATAGTGAGGTGTCTAAGAGGTTTTGCATTCCCATTTCCTTTACATTACCTTCTTCAAAGGCAGGAGTCATTCCAGGTTAGAGATAAGTTCTAGGCTCTAGCCTTTAGCCAGTACCCATGTTAGGAAGGTTGGGACTTCAGACTGGGAGGTGGACTTTATTTTCAGTGTGAAGATGCTGGTAAGAATGGCTTCTAGTAAGCCTTTGTTGTTGTTCAGTCACCCAGTCGTGTTTGACTCTTTGCCACCCCTTGGACTGAAACATGCCAGGCCTCCCTGTCCCTCACCGTCTCCCGGAGTTTGCCCAAGTTCATGTTCATTGCATCAGTGATGCCATCCAGCCATCTCATCATCTGACACCCTCTTCTCCTTCTGCGCTCAATCTTTCTCAGCATCAGGGACTTTTCCAATGAGTCATCTGTTCGTATCAGATGACCAAAGTACTGGCCTTTTATATGTTCATGAGTTCTCACGGTGAATATACTGGGGTGGTTTGCCATTCCCTTCTCCAGTGGATCACATTTTGTCAGAACTCTCTGCTATGACCCGTTTGTCTTGGGTGGCTGGCCTTGTACGGCATGGGTCATAGCTTCATTGAGTTACACAAGCCCCTTTGCCACGAAAAGGCAGTGATTATACAAGGTACAAGGTTACCCTGTACCAAAGTTTTCTTCTTTCCTTGCAAATATAAGGAGCCAGTTTGGCCATGATGTTTTCATGGAGAGTAATCCATCCTTTGACTCCAGAGTCCATTTCAGACAGTTGGACCCTCCTGTGATCCATGTCTCCAGAGTTGGAGTCAAAGGACCTAGGTTTGGATCCTACCTCTGCCCCTACTTGGCTGTGTAATCTTGCACAAGCCCCTTAATTTTTCTCATCCTCAGTTTCCATATCTGTAAAATGGATATAATAATACCTAACTTTTAGGATTGTAATAAGGCATGAGATAGTGCCCACAGAGTGCCTGGAATATGATGTACCTACTGCAGTAACTGTTACAGATCTCTGTCTCACCTTGTGTGATTCTTTATCCACAGCCCTCTGACTCTTGCACACACATTTTGGGCTATCTGCAGAAATCTGACACTTCAGCATGGTGGGCTCTCTATTTAGGGATATGGGGAGCTAGTGAGTTTTCTTTAGGGAGAGGGGACCTCGGTAAGACCATCTGCCCTATTTACCGCCTTGATGCCACTCATCATTTAGAAGGTCTTTCACAGAACCTACACTGCAGTGTGGGACGGGAAATGGAACCCAGTTCTGGCTCCAAACCCATACTCTTGCACTGACTTTGATGTCTCGCCCCTGACTCCTCCCTTCTTGAGGCGTGCTTTGCCCTGCCTCCCTGCCCACCCAACACCACCCACCACCCCGCCCCAAGAAAATAAAAACTAGACTAGAACCAGAAAGCCCTGTCAGGATATTCTGTCTGGGCTTCATGTTTTGCTTACTGGAAGGTCTGGGTACTCTGGGTCCTGTGGGTTACGTGCCTTCTTCCTGCTGGGCTCTTGACCCGAGATTCCCTTCCTGAATGGCTTCACTAGGAAACCGAGAAGGAAATGGGTTTGGGTGGGGGCTTTCCGAAGTCATCCCATTTTGCCCTCATCTAGAAGTGAGACAGGCAGCGAGAGCCCCTCCCTGACCAGATTTCTGAAATCCTTCCCCCTGCCCCACCCACATCTCGGCACTGAGGGTGGGATGATCCCCCTTTCCTGGGTCATGGAGGGATGCTGGGCCAGTCGCCCTGTGTGATTAGGGCTCTGGAGTCCCTTGGCTATGTCAATACCATTGCAGGAAGACCCCAGAGGGACCGTTGGGAAATAGGCGGCCTTAGGAGGTCCTGAGCAGCCCTGTGAGGAAGCAGCTGGATGGACTGGCGCCCTAACCTGATTCAGGACGGCACTGTGGAGGCTGCGCTGGGCAGATCAGCTGCAGGAGGTTCTTCCCCCTGGAATGTGGCTGGACTACTTTACCTCTCACACCCTACAGACAACTTCCAAACAGAGACCCTGCACTTTAAATCCTCCTGGACATCGCAGGGCCCTGGTATAGGAAGCCTTCAGGTCTCTGGGCTTGTACGTTACAGGACAGCCCTGGTTTCTGGAGTGAAGTGCTAAATGTCAAGACTTATGCGGGCCATTCTAGACTGCACACCTGCACGTGAGCTCATAAATGTGTCCCTGTTCTTGGTTTCCTCCTTCCCTCACTGCCCTGACCTCCTGGCAGCAGGCAGAACAACTTTGCTAGCCGTGTCCGCTTGGCTGTGAGTACCAGCGTTACCACCTTTCCTGTCACCGCTTTCTTGGCCTCACCAGTGTGGAAGGTGACATGGGGTAAAGGAATCTAGCCGAGTAGCACCAGGTGTCAAGGGATGGAAGGTCTCCTTGTGCTCATCATCTCCAACCTTTTCCCATTTTATGGACAAGAGGACTGAGGCCCAGAGAGGGAAAGCCACCTGCCTGCATTCCCCTTTGCCTGGTATTGTTGTTTACCTTGAACAAATTAAATGCCTGACGTAGGGTGCAGAGAAGACATCGTGCTGTAGGAAAAGAGTTTGGCTTCTGGACCTGGATTCCAGTGGAAATCCTAAATCCTGAAACGTGTGGTCTTGGACAAATGAATTAACTGCTTGTAACCTGTTTCCTAAGATGATAATACCTTGCAGTGTTGAAGTGACCGTTAGAGGTAATATATGCAAGCATCTCAGGCAGTTACTCATCATGGCAGGTGTTCAGAAGAGAGGTGACTGTTACTTTGAATATAGCCCCAGTGGTTTGTTAATAGATCCTGGCTGCATTGAACTGTTAAAGCTGTGTATCTAAAAGAAAAGGCTTGACAGAGGTATTGTCAATCTTAGTGTAAGCTTCCTGTGAGAAGGGGCTAAGGAACCTAAGCCAGCCTCCACTACAGGGCTGTGAACACCTCTCCTGTGGCCAGGTTCCTGGGAGGTTGGCATAGGTTCTCAGCCACAGCTCTGTGCGAGGCCTTGTTGCTTTGTATTCCCACCAAAATCTCTCTTCATGCTCAGGATCTCATCATCCTACCCATGTATTTCAGAAATCTCTTGACTCACATAATTGCTAAATGGTGTGTTTCATGAATTAATAGATTCACAGAGCTAGAGAGGAGCATAAGGTCATCTTGGCAGATTGCAGGCCTGGGGTTTGTGTCCATTCCTTACCAACATATTGCCAAATGGTTTTCTGGCCTGGGCTTGAAAACGCCCACCAACAGGAGGCAGCCAGCCAGTCTGATGTTCAGAGGCCACGCTGTAGTGTTGTGGACACTCGATTCCTTGAAAAATCTACCTCCCAGTGACTCCATCTTGGACCTCAGGGGACAAATCAAATCACTCTTTCTCATGATAGCCTTTCAGACGTGATAACAACAATTGTGGGCCCTGAGTCTTCCTAGGTCTTAAAACTCCAGTTCCTTCAGTGGTTTTGACTGTTCACGGCCCTGGCTTCTCTCTCCTGGACATGCTCCAGCTTTCCACTCTGGCCTGTAGGTGTGGTTACCAGAAGTGAACACAATATTTGGATCAGTTCAAAACAGAACTGTTTTTTTTAAAACCTCCCTTTTCTTAGACCCTGCACCACTATTAAGTGAGTCCCAAGATAATCACAATGGTGTGATCACTCACCTAGATCCAGATTCCTGGAATGTGAAGTCAAGTGGGCTTAGAAAGCATTACTATGAACAAAGCTAGTGGAGGTGATGGAATTCCAGTTGAGCTATTTCAAATCCTGAAAGATGATGCTGTGAAAGTGCTGCACTCAATATGCCAGCAAATTTGGAAAACTCAGCAGTGGCCACAGGACTGGAAGAGGTCAGTTTTAATTCTAATCCCAAAGAAAGGCAATGCCAAAGAATGCTCAAACTACCACACAATTGCACTCACCTCACACGCTAGTAAAGTGATGCTCAAAATTCTCCAAGCCAAGCTTCAGCAATACGTGAACCGTGAACTTCCTGATGTTCAAGCTGGTTTTAGAAAAGGCAGAGGAACCAGCGACCAAATTGCCAACATCTGCTGGATCATCGAAGAAGCAAGAGAGTTCCAGAAAAACGTCTATTTCTGCTTTATTGACTATGCCAAAGCCTTTGACTGTGTGGATCACAATAAACTGTGGAAAATTCTGAAAGAGATGGGAATACCAGACCACCTGACGTGCCTCTTGAGAAACCTATATGCAGGTCAGGAAGCAATAGTTAGAACTGGACATGGAACAACAGACTGGTTCCAAATAGGAAAAGGAGTACATCAAGGCTGTATATTGTCACCCTGCTTATTTAACTTCTGTGCAGAGTACATCATGAGAAACGCTGGGCTGGAAGAAGCACAAGCTGGAATCAAGATTGCCGGGAGAAATATCAGTAACCTCAGATATGCAGATGACACCACCCTTATGGCAGAAAGTGAAGAAGAACTCAAAAGCCTTTTGATGAAAGTGAAAGTGGAGAGTGAAAATGTTGGCTTAAAGCTCAACATTCAGAAAGCGAAGATCATGGCATCCGGTCCCATCACTTCATGGGAAATAGATGGGGAAACAGTGCCAGACTTTATTTTTCTGGGCTCCAAAATCACTGCAGATGGTGATTGCAGCCATGAAATTAAAAGACGTTTACTCCTTGGAAGGAAAGTTATGACCAACCTAGATAGCATATTCAAAAGCAGAGCCATTACTTTGCCAACAAAGGTCCATCTAGTCAAGGCTATGTTTTTCCAGTGGTCATGTATGGATGTGAGAGTTGGACTGTGAAGAAAGCTGAGTGCCGAAGAATTGATGCTTTTGAAGTGTGGTGTTGGAGAAGACTCTTGAGAGTCCCTTGGACTGCAAGGAGATCCAACCAGTCCATTCTAAAGGAGATCACCCCTGGGATTTCTTTGGAAGGAATAACCCTAAAGCTGAAACTGCAGTACTTTGGCCACCTCATGCAAAGAGTTGACTCATTGGAAAAGACTCTGATGCTGGGAGGGATTGGGGGCAGGAGGAGAAGATGACGACAGAGGATGAGATGGCTGGATGGCATCACCGACTCGATGCACATGAGTTTGGGGGAACTCCGGGAGTTGGTGATGGACAGGTAGGCCTGGCGTGCTGCGATTCATGGGGTAGCAAAAAGGAGGACACGACTGAGCGACTGAACTGAACTGAAGGTCCTAATGGCTTTGTGACAGCTTTTCCACACTAATTGGGTTTATGGTAAATCAACACCGCTAACTAATACAGATTTTGTATTATTTCCTAGAGCTGCCACAACAAGTTAATACAAACCTGGTGGCTTAAAATAACAGAATGTTATTCTCTGATAGTTCTGGAGGCCTGGAGTCTGAAATCACAGCGTTTGTAGCCTTGGTTCCTTTGGAGGCTCTGTAGGGGACTCTATTCCATGCCTCTCTCTCTGCTTCTGGGGGTTGCTGGCAATTCTTGGCATTCCTTGACTTGTCGATGCATCACTTCAATCTTGGCCTCTGTCTTCACATGACCATCTCCCCAACATGTGTTTTATATACCCCTTGGAATGACAACCCACTCCAGTATTCTTGTCTGGATAATCCCATGGACAGAGGAGCCTGGAAGGCTACAGTCCATGGGATCACAAAGGGTCAGACACGACTGAGTAACTAACGCTTCCCTGAATCCAGAGCAGTGGCACTGGATTTCTATGCAAGCTTTTTTTGACTGGACATGAGGAATCCCAGCTCTCTAAAATATATTTTTCATGTTTTTTAGTAGTAATTAGTCACTGAAAGATGGATTTTTTTAAAAGGCAGGAAATAATTTTAAAACAATGTGATGATGATTTTTTTCCCCCCATAATCCTTGTTTTCAGGAACCTAGTGGTATGTTCTGGTTAATGATAACTATGACTTTAAGCAATTCTCTAACCTTCTCTGACCTCAGTTTCCTCATCTGTGAAACAAAGAGATTGGATGAGGTGAGCTGTATGTCATTTTCAGCTTTGAAATTCTTAATACAGTGGTTTCTGGAAAGCAAGGCTTCCTGTTGATGATAAAAGGTCTCAAGCTGGCTTACTAAACTGAGAATTCACAGCTCTTGTGAAAACAGATTATCATTTATGAATCTGAAAATCCGAAAAACTCTGTCCTTTTGTTCACCTTTGACAGGATATGGAGTCTAAGCTATGACACATCCCCTCCCTCTTCTTGATTACTCAAGTGTAAGATCCTACAGGGCTGGCATTTAGTTAGCTCTTAAATATTTATTACATGAAAGAAAGAATATACTTACATCACATATTATTATTGGGAGCCAATAATGCAGTATCATTCAGGTCTGATCATCTAGTAATTGTGTGCCTTTTAAGATTCCTCTTGGGACTTCCCCAGTGGTCCTGTGGTTAAGAATCTGCTTTCCAATGAGGGAACACAGTTTTGATCCTTGGTCAGGGAACTAAGATCCCACATTGCTCGGGGCAATTAAGTAGAAGATCCTGCATGCTGCAAGTAAGACTCGATGCACCCAAATATATTAATAAATATTTTTAAAAAGATTCCCCCTGAGTGTGCCTCTCAGAAGCAGTTATTTTTATTTATATTCCAGTTGTATTGAGATATAATTGACATATAGCACTCTATAAGGTGTGCAGCATAATGACTTGACTTACATTCATCATGAAATGATTATCCCAGTAAGTTTAGTGAACATCCGTCATCTTGTCTAGATACAAATTAGAGAAACAGAAAAAAAATTACAACGAGAGCTGTTAGGATTTACTCTTAACAAGTTTCATATATAACATACGGCAGTGCTAATTATATTTATCAAGTTGGGCTCTAAAATCACTGCGGATGGTGACTGTAGCCATGAAATCAGAAGACGATTGCTTCTTGGCAGGAAAGCGATGACAAACCTAGACAGTGTGTTAAAAAGCGGAGACATCACTTAGGTGACAGAGGTGTGTATAGTCAAGGCCATGGTCTTTCCAGTAGTCACGTACGGATGTGGACCTGGACAATAAAAAAGGCAGAGCGCCGAAGAATTGATGCTTTCGAACTGTGGTGCTGGAGAAGACTCCTGAGAATCCCTTGGAAAGCAAGGAGATCAAACTAGTCAACCTTAAAGGAAATCAACTGTGACTACTCTTTGGAAGAAATGATGCTGAAGCTGAAATTCCAATACTTTGGCCACCTGATACTAACAGCTGACTCCTTGGAAAAGACCCTGATGTTGGGAAAGATTGAAGGCAGAAGGAGAAGAGGGTGACAGAAGATGAGATGGTGGGATGGCATTACCGATTCTCTGGGAGACAGTGAGAAACGGGAGGCCTGGCATGCTGCAGTCACGAAGAGTCGGACGCGACTTGGCAACTGAACAACAAAAACAACACATTATATCTTTAGTACTTACTTGCCTTATAACTGGAAGTTTGTAGTACTTTCCTCCAATTCCCCCTCCCTCATCTCACCCAGCCCCTACCTTTACCACCCCACCCTCACCTCTGGTAACCACAAATCTGATCTATTTTTCTGTGGGTTTGTTTTATATTTTGTTTGTTTTTGAAGTATAACTGACCTACAGTGCTATGCCTGTTCCTCTTACACAAAGTACTGGTTTTTTTCTATCTCAAAATGATCACCAGGATAAGTGTGATTAGAGTATGTCACCATATAAAGGAATTAGTTACTTATTGACTGCGTTCCCCATGCTGTACATTTCATTCCCATGACTCATTCATTTTGCAAGTGGAAGTTTGTATCTCTTAATCTCCCTTACCTATTTCTTTCCTCACCCCAACCCAGAAGCAGTTTCTTCTCACCTTGTCACATGGCTTGTGGGATCTTAGTTCCTCAACCAGGGGTTGAACCTGTGACCTCTGCATTGAAAGCATGGAGTCTTAGCCACTGGACCACCAGGGAAGTCCCAAGCAGTTACTTTTAAAAGATGGTGGCAATGTTTCAAAGTTGCTTTCTGGAGCAGTTTCCTTGTCTGTGATACAGACGGCTATGAGGCCTGGACTTCGGGGCCTATGCTTGAAACATCATCAGTTCAGTCGCTCAGTCGTGTCCTCCTCTTTTCAACCCCATGAATTGCAGCACACCAGGCCTCCCTGTCCATCACCAACTCCCAGAGTTCACTCAAACTCAATGCGCATTGAGTCGGTGATGCCATCCAGCCATCTCATCCTCTGTCATCCCCTTCTCCTGCCCCCAGTCCCTCCCAGCATCAGAGTCTTTTCCATTGAGTCAACTCTTTGCATGAGGTGGCCAAAGTATTGGAGTTTCAGCTTTAGCATCAGTCCTTCCAATGAACACCCAGGACTGATCTTCAGAATGGACTGATTGGATCTCCTTGCAGTCCAAGGGACTCTCGAGAGTCTTCTCCAACACCACACTTCAAAAGCATCAATTCTTTGGCGCTCAGCCTTCTTCACAGTCCAACTCTCGCATTCATACATGACCACTGGAAAAACCATAGCCTTGACTAGACGGACCTTTGTTGGCAAAGTAATATCTCTGCTTTTGAATATGCTATCTAGGTTGGTCATAACTTTCCTTCCAAGGAGTAAGCGTCTTTTAATTTCATGGCTGCAGTCACCATCAACAGTGATTTTGGGGCCCAAATAAATAAAGTCTGATACTGTTTCCACTATTTCCCCATCTATTTGCCATGAAGTGATGGGACCAGATGCCATGATCTTAGTTTTCTGAACGTTGAGCTTTAAGCCAACTTTTCCACTCTCCTCTTTCACTTTCATCAAGAGGCTTTTGAGTTCCTCTTCACTTTCTGCCATAAGGGTGGTGTCATCTGTATATCTGAGGTTATTGATATTTCTCCCGGCAATCTTGATTCCAGCTTGTGCTTCTTCCAGCCCAGCGTTTCTCATGATGTACTCTGCATAGAAGTTAAATAAGCAGGGTGACAATATACAGCCTTGACGTACTCCTTTTCCTATTTGGAACCAGTCTGTTGTTCCAAGTCCAGTTCTAACTGTTGCTTCCTGACCTGCATATAGGTTTCTCAAGAGAAGGCTTTGGCATAGTCAATAAAGCAGAAATAGATGTTTTTCTGGAACTCTTTTGCTTTTTTGACAATCCAGCAGATGGTGGCAATTTGATCTCTGGTTCCTCTGCCTTTTCTAAAACCAGCTTGAACATCTGGAAGTTCACAGTTCACGTATGGAAACATGCATTTTTCAGGTTTCACAGAACGAGGTCTGTGGTCTCATTCCAGGGGCACATGCTCAGATGGTTTTCTGTTTCAGGATCCCCCTTCTGCCATCAGTGACCCCTGTCAATATCCATAGGGGGCTGCAGTCTCTGGCACCTCTCTTTTGAGTTCTTTAGGGACAGACTGTTGGTAGTGCCTCTCTGGATTTTTCACACTATGCAAGAAGTCTGCTGACTGTCATGGGGTTCACCTTTTCAGGAGACCAATTAGAGAAGGCTAAGGGCATGACTACTTGCTGTTATTGTTGGGAAGATTTTTCTGTTTTTTTGTGAGAGGGAAATTTTCTGGCTTATTTTTGCCATCTTCTTTTAGTTCTTATGCAAGAAATCTTTATTCTTTACAACAGACCTCCTTCCTAAGAGGAAGAGCTTCCCTAGAATCTGATTTCTCTAGAATCAGATTGGGGTTGCAAACTCAAATGTCTGTAGAGGCTTAGTGGATAATGGAAAAGCTGACTGTATGTATGCTGTCTAATTCGTTTTACTCTGTCCACTTGGTTTATCTTTGTCTCCCTAGTTCTGGTTGAGATACAGGCACGAAGAAACTTCTCTCCTGTAGGGAAAGGAGAAATGCAGGTGTGATGACAAATAGCACTAAGTATACACCCTCAACATCCAGAAACAGTAGGGAGTGGTGGGGACTGCAGTGAACTAGAAGGCCATCCCACCTCTCATGGGCTCCTAGTGTTGTCATAGATTTTGATTTACCAGGATGGGCTGAGTATTTATATGAAAATTTCCTGTTGTTAAACTTGGGCTCAATTTAAAATATCTGTTGTTGTTCAGTCGCTCAGTGGTGTCCAACTCTTTGCAACCCCATGGACTGCAGCATGCCAGGTTTCCGGGTCCTTCACCATCTCCTGAAGCTTGCTCAAATTCATGTCTATTGAGTCGGTGATTCCATTCAACCATCCCGTCCTCTGTTGTCCCCCTCTCCTCCTTTCTCTCTTTCCCAGCATCAGGGTCTGTGTGGTTTAACTAAAATGAATTTGCGGGAACAGATTGGTTTGCGGGTAAGCAATCTGAACCCTCTCATACATGTTGGGGTGGGCTCCTGGGTCATCTCTCTATATAGGTTGGTCTGGTAGGGGATCCTAGTGGAGCTGTGTGTGGAGAGGGCTGCTTATGTTCATCCTTGCATGTAGATATGAAGGAATAGAAGATACATAGCATAAAAAAGCAAGTTATAGAAATATATGTACAGTTTTATTCCATTTATGTAATTTCTTTTTAAAATGACGTGTATATATATTTTTAAATGTGTGAGAATTTCATAAAGGCAAAAAACAAAAAGAACACATAAGAAAGTGGCAAAGTTGTTGCCTCTGAGATTGACACTGACACTGAATTCAAGGCAAGAAAGGGATCTCCTGCTTTCTGGTTTATACTTGTCTGTGACTTGGAATACAGTTGACCCTCTGTATCCAAGAATGCAGAACCCGAAGATAAGGAGGGCTTACCGTACTATGCCCTTTTATAGGACATGATCATCTGTGGATTTTGGTATTGGGGAGGGTCCAACCGCTGACAAATGCCAAGGGACGACTGTACTTAATTTTTGTAAGGTAAAATGAAAAGGGTTTTGGGGAAGTATAATTGCTATATAACGAGTGTAAAACTTCAGTGCTGAGAGTACAAGGAGGGAAGAAGGCTGAGTGATCTGGAGTGATCAGGAAGGACCACTGGGAAGAGAAGGGGCCTTGAAGGTTGGGCAGAACTCATTGAGGAGGAAGACTGCAGGAGCCAAAACCCAGGCGTGGGCAAGATGGGGTGACTTGGGGACTGGTGAACCGTTAAATTTGGTAGGAGCCGAGGGTCTAGGGAAGTAGAGAAGGCTTTAGTGGATGATGAGCCACGGAGAGGGTGTGTGTCAGGAGGTAATGGAATGAGAGCCATGTTCCAGCATGATCCATCTGGCAGCAAGGATGAGGGAGTTTGGAGGCAGGACTCCAGGTGGGAGCCGCTCATGTGGCCTCATCCAGCTCCCAGCCAGCTGTCACTGATCCTTGCCTGTATGTTGCCTGGTGAGTGAACAAGGGTTATGGCTATCTACCTGGTGAGTAAGCTCTCAGGAGCGTGGGCTTTTGAGGTTGGCCAGCCTTTGCTGGTGCTCAAAGTGGTTCTTGTGCCTCTACTGACAGTGTGTCTCCCCAGACATTTTGGAGATTCTGTGACGCAACTGGCCATAGACTGAAGTGTAACCACTAAGAATAAGCCCATACTTTGGAGTCAGGTGATATGGGCTTGAAATCTGACTTTGTCATTTACTGGCTATATGACCTTGGGGTTGGCACTTGACCTCCTTGGGCCTCAATATTCACTTTTGAAAAATGGGGATAGAATGATTCACCTTTTAGAGTTGTTATACCCAGCAGATTGACACTTGGCAATTAGGTGTGCTTTGCTGTACTTTACATTGCGGTACTCACTCTGATCTGTAGTTATAAATATTTATATTATTTATGGTTAATATTATCATTGTATCTATTTATGACCATATCAGTTTATTCTTTTGAACTGTAAGCTCCTGTTCAGTGGGGATAATTATGTTCTACTCACTGTCTTATCCTGAAATTCTCACCGCTGAACACATGCTGCTGCTGCTGCTGCTGCTAAGTCGCTTCAGTTGTGTTTGACTCTGTGTGACCCCATAGACGGCAGCCCACTAGGTTCCCCCACTCTGGGATTCTCCAGGCAAGAACACTGGAGTGGGTTGCCATTTCCTTCTCCCATGCATGAAAGTGAAAGTGAAGTCGCTCAGTCGTGTCAGACTCTGCTGAACACATAGTAGGGCTAAATAAATGTTGGATGGATAGAGTTTGTGTTTTTAATCCTACTCCAGCTTTAACAAGCAGTTGACTTGTGATCAATTAGGATATATTGGTGGTTGAGAGCCTGTCTCCTTTGTGATTAAAACGGGATTTGTCAGTTCAAATGTCCTTGTTAGGATAATGCGTCAGGAGGGCTTGTGAGTCCTTCATTCTTTCATTCTACGGCGGCAGATCTGTTTTGTGGAGCTTGATGTTTATAACATTCAGGAGGTCTCATTTAAGAATGCATACAGTTGTAGAAAGCACGTGCCTGGGAAGGGGCTGGTGAAAGTGAGGGGCCCTAACGCTCAAGATTCCTCAGTTTCACAGTGATTTATCTCTGCATTTAAAGATTTATAGAATACTCCCTACAGGCAGTGGTGGGAGTTATGAAGGATATAGAAATTTTTAAAAGGGAAAACATGATTCTCATGGATACAGGTTTTAGTAAAACTGTCATCCCAAGTAGACTCTGAACAAAACCCCTTGCATTTTTCTTCAGCCAGCAAATATTTATTGAGCACCTACTGTGTGCCAGGCACCATGTAGGCATTGGAACATAGCTGTGAAGACAGAAGTCTTGCCCTGTGAAGCTCATATTCCAACTGCATCATAACTTGTGACCCACCTAGAGGCAGTGGAGAGCCGCAGTCTCAGGCCATGGGGATAGAGGCACCTTGATGCCTTTGTTTGCCTGGCCCTTCTCCTCTCCAAGCCTGCTCTGGGAGTTAGAGCAACATGGTTAAATTGATGCAGAGAGGGCCGTAGCCATCCCAAGCAGTGATGAAAGAATCACAGATTGTTACTACCAGGAGTGAGTATGATGGTTGGTAACTGCTCAGGCTCTTCCCGACCATGATCATGAGAGAGAGTGATGAAGGATCCCTCATTTCTCCACCAAAGGCTCTCTGCTTTGGGGCTGATTTCAGCCCCAGTATGGCAGAGCAGAACTGAGTGAGCAATTCATTCTGACTCCAGGGCTCACAAGCGGAGGTATTTCTTATGTCCTCTTACCAGAGCGGCAGCCAACCCCATGGTCTCCAAGAACAGAAATGGGGCCTGGAGACACAGATTGCCTGCCTCATTGTTTACCCCAGCTAGTGCTCTGCTTGGCCACAGTGGGGCGGTGACTCACAGCTGGAAGTGTGTTCCTGCGTTGCTGCCAGATTGCAGATTGTGTGTGTGTGGAGGGTGGGGATGGGGGAGGGGGTAGGGAGGAGAATGAATGAGTAGGAGCCAGTGGCTGCTGGATTTGTAACACCTTGGGAGGCAGCGGCTCCAGAACCAAAACTGAAATAGAGCGGGCGGGCTGCAAGCCTCTCTCCCAGTCTGACTTGAACTGGGAACGCTGGGAAGACACAGCATGGAGCCCCAGCAGAGAGCAAGCATGTCTGCTGCCTTTCCCATGGAGAACGACAGCCCAGGAGCAGGTTAGTTCTGTACTGGTTTCTAGGATTCACTTTACCGTGATGTATTCTGATTTGTGAAAGTCAAGTCATGAGTGAGAGAAAGGGAGTTTTCGATGGAGTGGTTGGGAGCACCTGCAGTTAAGAAAAAAAAAATCCAGTTTAATTGGGAATAAACAGGACAAAAGTATTAACTACACCTCAGTGCTGTCATTATGAAAGATATTCTGTTGGCAAGTGAGACTGGGGAGGACAGCTGTTCTGCCTCCTTCCTTTGTGTTTTCAATTATGTGCAGTGTTGTTACATTTCAGTCTGGCTCCAGCAATAGTCTGAGATGAGCCTCAGCGTCTTAAGATGTTACAGCTGGAGGATCTTTAAAACATCACCTGGTTTAGCCTTCTCGTTTTATACTTGAGAAGTCTGACTTATTGAAGAGCATTAAGTAGAAGCATAAAACTGGATGTTCTTTAAGGTAGAAAATGTTTCTGTGCAGTTTTGAAACTTCTGTAGAGTGTGTGTCCCTGGCTCAGACAGCCTGCTGGGGACGCTGTTTTGTCTTAGGCTGCGCTTTCTGAGCCATGAGGGCTTCCCTCGTGGCTCAAACGGTAAAGAATCTGCCTGCAGTGTAGCAGACCCTGGTTCGATCCCTGGGTCAGGAAAATCTCCCTGGAGAAGGGAATGGAGAACCCACCGAAGAACCCACTCCGGTATTCTTACCTGGAGAGTTCCATGGACAGAGTAGCCTGGTGGGCTACAGTCTGTGGGGTTGCAAAGAGTAAGACATGACTGAGCGACTAACGTTCACTTTTTTCTGAACCATAGGGCTCCAACCAGTGAAGGACAGAAGTGTGGCTCAAGGAATGTGCTTATTGATCTTAAACTACTTGGCTTGGCAAGGGAGTTTAAGTTTAAACAGGAGGCTGAGTGTTTTGCCTTAACTCAAAGGGAAAAAAAAGTGTTCTTTAGCCAGGCTAATAATACTGAAGCTTGTAAAATAGAAAAGACAAAACAACTCTGTTAGAGTGGAGATTTAGAGCTAGCAAAAGAAAAATATGACAGGAACTGAAGGTTGAGTGTCTGCTCTGGGGCAGGCACATTATCAGTGTGAGTGCTCTTTTTAACAGTCTCGCAGAATTGGAGTTGGCTCCTCTTTACAGATAAAGAAACCAACACGCTCAGAAAGGTCTTTAACTCCTTCAAGGTCGTACACCTCCAGTGTGCGGCAGAGCTGGGGTTTGAACTCCAGCGTGTACGACTCTGAATAACCTGGGGTTCATGCTTTGGAGGCCTCAGGTGGCTTCTCCAGGTGGAGGGTCTAACCCCATCATTGGACTGATGAGGAAACTAAAACCCAGCAAGACTGTATGTTTGCTAGTTGGTAGTAACAGAACTGGTCTCTTCACTCCCATTACATTGCTTCTCTGCCAACTTGCTTTAAAAAAAAAAAGAGGGAAGCAATCTGGGTTTGATTTCTTCATTCAGTCAGGAGTTGGACTTTAGTCTTTTCATGGTTATTGAAGTCCTGTGGAGCCACAATTAAAACTTCCTATTAAACCAGCAGTCCTAAGTATTGGAGCCCCATGTGGGGGCTCTGGGAGAAGAGAGGCTTGCAGTGTGGGGTACTGGGTCAGAAGAGGTAATTTATGAAATGAATTGGCTACTGAATGCATCTGAAAACACTTGGAGAGCCTAATGAAATACAGAACTTTTCAAATTTTGCCAGAAGACTTCAGTCTGTTAAAATCAGTATTTGGGAAGGAAACCCCTCCCTCTTGCAAGATTTGAGAGCTTTCAGTTCACTCCATTAATTTTGTGACTCCCTTGAGCCCAGCTCTGTCTGCGCTGGGCTTAGCCCCCTTTGGCACTTTTAGGTGAGGAGAGCGGGTCCTGACTACCCCTCAGGGTGTTGGGTCTGAGGGTTGGCTGAATTTCATGTCTCTGCCTAGCTGGGTGTGAGTCAAGCATGGACATCGTGGGGATGGGGAAGGCCCTTCCTTGGTCTGTGCCACACTCCCCAGGGCTGGTGGACTCTCCCAGCCTGGGTGTAGGATCTTCATCAGGGCCTGGGGGCCCCAGCCTCCCCCACTCTCTCTGGGGCATGTGTGATACGTTGGGCTGCTGAAATCAGAAAGTGAGATGGGTTCTGCACAGCCTCTTCCTGAAGGTGGTGTGAGTTTGTGCTCTGGCTGGTGAGATAAAAGAGTTCAAGAGCCTGCTCCATGGCATTGCTGTTCTGTGCTGTGGGGGATACATTAGAAATCAGTGAAGAACTGTTCCCAGCCCTGCGGTTAACTTAGGATCTTACTTGGGCTAGGGGAGAGGGGGAGGAGAGCAAACACCGATGAAATAGTAGAAAGCAATGTGAGAGTGTATAATCATCACCAAATTGCAGGTTTCACACCAAATAATCTCCCAGTTCACAAAAAGGAGATACAGGTGATGTTTGTATTGTCCTCCTCTGTGTTTTTAATCACCTAGTAATTGCCTCCAGGGTGTTTGCATTCCACGCTTTGATTCTCTCTGCTGAGTGTTCTTCCTTCTCCTTTGCAGGGGTGGTAGAGGGGGTTGCAGGGGAGGGTTAATTTCTCCAAATTATATTGTAACACAGTTGGGAGAGAGCCAAGGATGAAGCGATTTTAGCATGCTGGTCTCTGATGCATCCTTCCTCAGGTAGTAAGAGCAGAAGCCACTGCCTTCGGATGGCTTACGACCCTTCAAGTTCTTGTCGTTTTGTGACCCGAGTCCAAACTTCTATAAGGTTAGCTAGCCTATTTGGAGGCATGACCTCACTTTAAAGTAGGAGTTTCCTTAGTCATTATTTCTCATTCATTCATTCAGCACGTATAACAGAGCTGGACTCTGTTATGGGCTGATAATAGCAGTAAAAAGACAGGCAAGGTCCTTACTCTCCTGGAATATACCATTAGTCAGGGATACTGATGATCATCAGTAAGAAAAATAACAGTTAGTAATAATTAAAATAGGATGATGTGATATGACTGGGAGCTACTACTTCAGTGGGTGGTTGGGAAGGGCTCTGAGATGATAATTCTGCTGAATGGCAAGGAACCAGTTAAGTACAGGGGAAAGAGCATCCAGTACAAAGTTGTTAAGTAGGAAAGAGCTTGGTGTTCAGGGAGCAGAAAGGCGATGAGTGTGGCTGGAGCAGGGTAGGGAAGAAGGAGAGTGGTGTAGGAAAAGGATGGGGCTAGGCAGGGGCCAGATCACCTGGGGTCTTGGAAGCCAAGGTAAGGAGCTTGAATTTTAAGTCTATGGGTGATGTGGAGCTGTTGTATGGTTTAAAGGGGAAGTGTGTGTTATCTGACATTTTAAAAGATCCATCAGGCTTTCAGTGAGGATGATGGATGGTATAGAGGCCAGAGTGGAAGCAGGAAGAGCAGTTAGGTGGCTGCTGTGATGACTAGGGTGTGGCTGTAGACATGGAAGGAAGTGTATGATTCAGAGTATGTTTTCTAGATGGAGACAGCAGGACTTGCTAATATATGACATGTGGAGGTTAAGGTAGGAGTGGAGGATGCCTCCTAGGTTGTTGAGTAGTGATGCTGTTAGTGGACAAAGGGAAACCTGGAGGGAAGATTATTGGGTTTGGTGGGAGTGAGGCGAGGAGACTTGTTCTGGTTTTGCCCTATTCCAGTTTAGATGCCTGTTAGTTACCGCCATTGTCAAGACACAGCCAGGTTCAATGGATGTTAATTGAGTACCTTCTGTATGCCAGGCATTGTGTGATGCCCTTTCATATATCCTCACAACAACCTTTCCCTGTGTGTAAATGGAAGAACTGAGGCTCAGAGACCTGAGGTGGCTTGTTCTGGTTTATACCCAGATCTTCTGACCCCAGGACTCTGGACTGATGTGGTGCCCAGGGTGGATATTGAAGGAGGTTGATGGCACTCACTTGGAGAGAGAACGGGGACTATCTGTTGGCTTGTCAAGGCCTGCTTCCCGTGTTTCTGGAAGAAGGGCCTGTCAGAGTCATGCTAGTGTGCAGAGAGCTGCTTGACATTTTCAAAACAGTGCAAGCTCCAGAGACCACATCAGTAACCTCCTAAGCCCCCCTTAGGAAATGCCACATGAATAGCAGTGACACTTTGTACTAAATGAGCAATTCTGTAAAAGTGTTAAGTAAAAGAGAACAAAAGCTGCCTGAGAAATGTTGAGGGAGTGTAGAGATGCCATCGGGACTCTTGGCCCTTACGTCTTTACTCTGCAGCCCAGCCCAAATGGGAGCTGAAGGCAGGGAGGCAGTTTCTTAACATTTTTGGAGTTTGTATTATCAATTCGGGGACCTAACTAGGAGCACTATTTTGTGACCCGGAGCCGTGGTTTCCTGGAGACACTGGGATTTAGAACAAAGATAGTAAGGGCCTTAACAAGCCTGGAGGCAGTGCTGACCGTGGCTTGAGGTCTGCAGGGTGACCCTTTTACAGTAATCTGGGAGCTGTGTTGAGGAGCCAGAAGGGCCAGAGTGGAACTGCTGCTGAGCATACCAATGAGAAGAGAGCCTTGATAGAGTCCCTCTGAACTCTGAGGCCGGATACTTTCCTTACATTTTAAGCTGTTTCTTCTCCTCTTTACAGCAGGGGCCAGATAAGAGCTGGTGCTGACAGAGCAGATCTGTCACACTCTCAGCATACCAATACCACCACTGGCAGAAAAGTAGATTTATCAGGCTAGTCCGACCCCCACTCTTGGGCACCATTCACATAAACTCCTAGAACTTCTATCCATGCCGAAAAGGATGGCCGTGCTAAATTGGAACCTTTATGTTTAACCAGCCAGAGTCATTGTTCACATTATAGTCAAAATCTGTATGAATGGAAGATTAAACTTGGAAAAACATTGCAAGAAGCTGTATGACTCATTTACCTTTTACTCGCCCTGTCTGTGGTGGGCTCTTCCTTCTACTGAGCTCAGATCAGCCTGCAGTTCTCCCTGGTCCTCACTCTGTTCTCTTATGTCTCCTGCATTGGCTGTCAGACTTCTTTAGGACTGAGCCCAAGTCCTTCCAGCCCAGGGCTTGTGAAGACCTGCATGTTTACGTGGATGGTTACCCATGGCCCGCCTGTACGGGGACTGTCCTTCCCTGCCACCTTCCACCCGTGCTCCCTGGTCCTCTCTCAGGCAACACTGGCTGCTAATCAACCTGGACGACTGTTCCTGGGAGGAAGAGTGGGATTTGAGAATAAAGGCTAGGCTGTGTTCTATCTCACTTGCTGAGTAACTTTCTGAAGAGCAACAGAAGCCCTTGTATGGAGGGAAGAGAGTTTCTGGGCTCCATTGAAACCAGCCACCTGGCTCCTGGCCGGGCCATCTCCATCACTGCCGGGGAGCAAGGTGGCAATTCAGGTTTAAGAACAGGTATTTCAGGGGATTTGTCTGTGCTTGCTAACTGTGTCTTAAGACAAGGTGATAGGACATGAGATTCGTCATGGGTTTTAGAAAATAAAAAATCATGAAATGGAGCAAGCTTGGAGTTTTGGCTGAGGGGTCAAGGACAGCAGGTAAAGCCCAAGGACCCTGTGGTCTCCAAATGGGTGTGGGGATCCAGCATTCAGTAGGTAACCTCCATTTCGTGAGGGTGAGCCTGGAGTGGTATAAAGACATCAGAAGGGTGGCAGGAACACAGGAGTTGACTGTTGAGGGCACGTCATTTACTCTTTCTGGGCCTTTCCTTACCTGTGGTTTGCTCTAATGAAACACAGCCTGCCCTGTTGGGTGTTCAGGCAGATTAAATGAAATAGTTCAAGGACCTAACTCTTCTTTGCTCAAAAAGTGCTGAACCAGAAGCTCTGCCATAAGCAGGCTGGGCAGGTTTAATCAGAAATCATCAAATTTTAAGACCTTAGTATTTAGGAGGCAGTACTTTGATTCATCTCTTTTCTCAGATGTATTGAATCCTCTTTTTTTTTTTTTTTTAATTTAGTGATCCAGTAACATCCCATAACCCAGATCTTCATTTCCTTATGCGTGATATAGAAATAAAAATATCTGTGCTGTCTACCTCAGTAGGTACTTAGGCGGGTCAAATACTATGATGAATGTGACCACACTTAAAACTCCATGTAAGTGCAGGAAATGGTGGTAATGGTGCAGTGGTTGATAATTATTTTTGGCAAAAAGGGCAGCATCCGTATTAGGGAAGAAAGGTTGGGGAGCTCCCTCTAAGGCCTGATCAAATGACAGCTATATTTTTGTCCACTTTAAAAAACTATCTTTCTTCTTATGTTAGAATGTGAAAATCTTCATAGTGACCACATCTTCCAGCTCAGGATTCGTTTACCCGAGAGTCTGGGCCTATTTAAATTGGTACACGTTGAGCGTAGGGAGCCTAGCTAGGAGTTGGTGTTCTAGTTGTACAGTGTTTATGAAGTCTTTGCTGAATGCTGCTCCAGGTACAGAGAAGTTTTGCTCTTTGCCTCCCTCAGGCAATGGCACCCTACTCCAGTACTCTTGCCTGGAAAATCCCATGGATGGAGGAGCCTGGTGGGCTGCAGCCCATGGGGTCGCTAAGAGTCGGGCACGACTGAGCGACTTCATTTTCACTTTTCACTTTCATGCATTGGAGAAGGAAATGGCAACCCACTCCAGTGTTCTTGCCTGGAGAATCCCAGGGACGGCGGAGCCTGGTGGGCTGCCATCTATGGGGTCGCACAGAGTCGGACACGACTGAAGCGACTTAGCAGTAGCAGCAGCAGCCAGAAATTCACCAGGCTGACCTTGTGATAGGACCAAAGGCTGACTGGGGGTGGCTTTGGGGTGCTGAGTGCCACACAGGTGTTGTCATTCAGAAGCTTGGCCCCGGGCTGAGAGGAAGGAAGCGGGTGGGGAGAGAGAGGGAATAGCAGTAGATGTTGTTTCACATGCTTTGTTTTTAGGGACTTCTGATCATGCCTAGGAGGCTGCCAGCCCCGCGGACTTCTGAGGAAAGGGGACAGCAGGTTGTTATGCAAAGAGCATCAAATTTAGATATAGAAGACCTGGATTCATGTCCCAGTCTTATTGCTTAGTGACGAAGTTATCTTGAGCAAGTCACTTAACTTCTCTGAGCCATTTCCTCATTCATAAAGCAGGAGTTGATGGTACTAATAGCTAAGTTATGTAAGAAAAGACTTTTTTAGAGGTAATAGTGAATGGGAATTATTGTTATTCCCATTATGAGCAGAACAGTGTTTTTTCTCCAGAAAGAAATGAGGCAGGTTTAAGTTAGAGTTTGTGTTTTCAAATTCCATGGTGTTTTTCAGATGTCTTATGTTTAGGGACTTCTTTAGGGTGAATGGAGATGACTAAAATAAACTGGTATAAATCAAGCCTAGCCTGTGAACGCAATACAAAGATTTCTGAAATAGATGTCAAGGGGGCTTGCTTCTCACCCTTATTTAGATGCTCATGCCTTAACTCTGCTTTTTTTGGGAAGAACAGCTTGCTGCCAGCCAGATGAGGTCATGGAATTCCAAGGGCTTTGCCTGGAACCAGGAGCTGAGAATTTGGAGGCTGGTGGCGGTTGGGAGGGTTGAGAGGGTGCCAGGGGTAGTGTTCGGTCGCAGGGCCAGGGAGCAGCCTGGCCTGATGGCTCTGCCTGCTTCACATCTGGCTCATTAGGATTCCGGCTGCTCAGACCTCAGTGCCAGCCTTACCCAGACACCCCAGTGCAGGATGCCCTGATGGCCCCAGGCACAGTAAGACAGACTTGGGCTTAGAGATATTTTTTTTCTTTTTTAACCTTTATGCTATGCTCATTTAAACCTACTAATGTCTGGGGTGAGTCAGGGCTCAATTTGGAGATGGGACTGATATCTTAACAACACTATCGAACTAAGATGATATATTGACTCTGACAGTAAAAGCATTTTAACTGTCTGTATTAGGAGCCTTAAAAAAATGACCATGCCCTTTGTTTAGTAATTTTATTTCTGGGACTTTAACCCAAGGAAATAATTTGAATTGCAGATAAAGCCCATATATGGAAAGATATATTGACTATTAATAATGGGGAGTGGGATAGGGGAAGCACCTAAAATGTCCAGCATTAGAAGAATGTAAATCTTTCTAGAATGTAAGCATCATGGTGTAAGGACTTTTTTGTTCACTTTGTATCTCTAGGACCTAAGATAGCACCTGGCACACAGATGGCCAGTAAACATTTTTTGAACAATTATATGAAAAAAAATTTTACACTTAAGTAAGACTATTATTCACCTATTTCAAATGAAGACGTCTTAATTACATAGGAAATTTTTTGTGTTAATTGGATGTGAAGAAAGCAGGATACAGATTTCTAAATACAGTAAAATCACATTAAAAAGAATAAAATGATTTAAAGGAAAAAAGAAAAGCTAGGAAAGAGAAGATACCCAGATGTATATGTCTGGGTAGTGAGATCACAGGTGACTTTTTTTCTTTCTATAGTTTCTAAAATGTCTAAAATAACTATGATTTTGCAGTTGAGAAAAACATTTTAACATAAATCATATTCTTTAAAGAAAAAAAGAGGTTAGATTAGTTTATTCATGGAGCAGAACAGCAGCCTCTAAAGCCAACTCCCTCTTCTTTCAAAGAAGCAGGCAGCCTTTATGAATACACAAAACACCTACACACTCTGGTTGTGTCTGTCAACTCGGCGTGGAAGCTGATCCCTCCTCACATCAAAAGGGTGATAGAAACTGCACAGTGTTGAAATTGTACAGGTCATGTTGCAGAGACATGCCCATACATTTATATCCCATCACTGAAGTGAAGACATTCTGTAGTAGGGAGAAGAATTTTAAGAAGATAGATTTTTCTGGGTGGGTGTTAATTCTTAGAATTCTTGCCCTGCTTCGTGGGTTTCGGAAGCTGTTGAAAGTGCCGTCTGCTTTCCTTCATTCTTGTTCTCAGCTCGTGCCGTCTTAAAGTAACTTTTTGCTGAGCGAGTCACTTTGTAGGAGTGGAGTCAGTCTGTAGGAGTAAGCACTTCATGGACTGTCTCTCTAAGATCCAGTGTTGTCTTGGGGGCAAGACTTGCCTACAGTTGAAACCCCTGTATGTCTTTAGTGGGCTTTGGCACCTGAGCTGGAGGTTTTTGGTTTTTAAATGCAGCTGGATTCTGACAGAGTGTCTCTCCAAGGCAAGGCCGGCGGGCTCACCCTGGGAGGAGTCTGCGATGAGCAGGGGTCTTCAGACATCACTGACCTGTTGTGTCTGTGAGCCTTTCCACTCACATGACTTCTCATTCATTATCTCTCTCTTTTTCTTTTTAGCCATAACCAGCAGACCACAGCCTTCAGGCATCCTGTGAGTGGGCAGTTTTCTCCAGAAAATAGTGAATTTATTCTTCAAGAAGAAGAGTAAGTACATTTGTGTATTCTCCTTTTTCAGGCACAGCTTGGGAACTTAAAGGCATTTGCTCAAAACAAAGCTTGTTGGGCTATTTTCTCTCTCAGACATAGGGGCTTGGAGTGGATTGTTTGCTTCAAGGTAAAACTCAAGAATTTTGTTTTTCAGTCTCTAGACTTCTCTCAGCGGGTAGATGTGGAAGGGGGGAGATGATAGGGGGGTGTGCTGTGATGAGTATTGTCAGAGCCTCTTCAAAGTTCCCTTTCCCCTCAAGTATCACCTTACACACTAGTTATTCTCTGAGAGGACCCTCTCTCCTGTTGTTGAAAGTACTGTGAGTATAGCCTCTGAGGAAGCCTCGCATAGGAGCCCAAAGCCAGGGCTTAGAAGAGAGGAGGGCTGGTGGCACCCTTTGTCCCTGAACATTTTGAGTCCTTGGTGCTTGCTTTTCTAACACAGGAGCTTCTTGCTCCTCAGCCCCGTTTCAGCAGGGCTTCTGGGTGCTCAGAGGCAGGTTCTACCACCCAGGGCTTGTCATGTACAGCCCATGCACACATTTTGGGGATGTGTTCTCCCAAAAATGAAGGCAGAGAAATATGTACAAGTGTCTGTGTTTCATTCTGATCACTAGAGACAGCTCTGTTTGAAGAATACAGTTCTGTCTGAGAAACTAATAGAGACATTGGCTTTAAGGGTTTTTCTTTCTTTTTTTCCCTATATATATGCATATATATGTGTGCATGCATGCGTGCTAAGTCACTTCAGTCATATCTGGCTGTGCAGCCCTGTGGACTGCAGCCTGCCAAGCTCCTCTGTCCATGGGATTCTCCAGGCAAGAATACTGGAGTGGGTTGCCACCCCCTCCTCCAGCGGATCTTCCCAACCCAGGGATCGACCTTGTGTGTCTTATATCTCTTGCATTGGCAGGCGGGTTGTTTACCCCTAGTGCCACCCAGGAAGCCCATATATATGTATATATATATTTGGCCACACCACACGGCTTGTGGGATCTTAGTTCCCTGACCAGGGATTGAACCGGAGCCCTTAGCAGTGAAAATGCAGAGTCCTTACCACTGGACCGGGAGGGAATTTCCAAGAGTATTTTTTTCTCCCCTTCAAATCAATTTTCTTCTGTTTCGTCACTTAGATATGTTCAAATGTAATCTTATATTATCAGTATTTATATTTTTACAATGTTTTGCCCTTGTAGTACTTACACTTATAAATTAAGGTAGAAAACTTCAAATATATACAAAAGTAGAGAGAAACAATAATAAATCATCTGATATATTCATTATCTATCTTCAACAGTTTCTAAAACATGGCTGATTTTATTTTGTCTATATCCTCCCCCTCACCCCTGGATTATTTTGAAGCTAATTCTAAACATATTATTTCATCTCAGTGTTTTCATCTCAGTGTTTTCAGCTTAGAATCATTATCCAACAAAACTTTTAAAACCAGAAATCTGTAATTATAATCATACTGGCATTCCCTGCATGCTACTCTGTGGGGGGGATTTTCTGTGCATATCTCATTTAATATAATAATCCTGAGAGGTAGACCATCATCATCATTTTAGAGGGAAAGATATTAAGACCCGAAAAAGTCATGTCACTTGCCCCAGATTGCCTGGCTAGCAGTAGAAAAGCCAGGATGTCACCGCAGCCTGATCTCTTTGGTCAAGTCTAAGCCTTTCCCTAGTCAGAAACTGTTTGCTCAATTATTTTGGTGCTGGTGACCCACAGGGCATGACAGCCAGACTGTGGGGCTTGTAGCAGGTAGGAGGGATGTCTGATTTTGAAAGCATTAATACTACTAGAGAAAGAGTGGGTACAAGGTAAAGATTATCTTATCTCCTACATCAAAAAAGAACTGCTGTGTAAAGACAAAGTCAGAATGTGGATTCTCTGAATTCCAGCTTGGAATGAGTTTGTTTATAGAATCCTGAAGGTCAGAGGCTTTAGGGAGGTCATTGAGTTCAGCCCCTAGTCCTTAGGCATCTGAGAGACACAGGCGCCTGTCGTTATTAAAGGTCTGGTAGAATCCATCAGAACACTTAGCTTGAGAAGTTACCAGGCTTAATAAGAGCTTCTGGAGAAACGCACATTTTCCATCACTAAACACCTCTGTCACACACATCCTTTTCCTCCTTGTTAACAGAAGACTTTATCCCCTGACTACTTCTGAGGAGGTGGCCTCTTTATCCTACCAAAATATCTCCACAGCTAATCTCAGTCCCATCCAGTTTCCAAGGAAAAGACATTCCTTCTTTTGAAGGGTCAGTTTTTCCCTCTAGATCTCATTTCCTGGATGTCATAAGGGGTGCTTGCTTATCTCAGATGATGGGTACAACTATATGGTCAGACATTTCCTTGAAGCAAACAGAATGTGCTTTAGGCATTGAGAGGAAGGGAGGGTTTCTGTAGACTGATGTGGTGACTACTGCTCTTATTCCCTGGATACTTAGTGGGTGCCTACATCAGGGGCACTGCCAGACTGCGCAATGACAGCGGCACACAGGGCGGATGTGGTCCTGTCTGTGAAGAGCTTACGATTGAGCAGGGAAGATAATGGCACGAGATCACAAATGTGACAAATATTCCGGACAGAGGGAACACAGGGTTCAGTGGAAGTTGGTAAATGAGGGTTCTAACCTGGCTTAGGCCTTGGGGATCGTGGAAGGCCTTTGAGATCTGTCCAGTCAAGGTTATTCAAAGACCAAGAGGGGAGAGCATGGGGACTCCATATGAGGTGAGTTAGAGTGAAAAATGAAGAGCACCAAGTGGATTCTGGAGCTACTTGGGAGGTAAAATTGACAGGATTTGGTGATTGATTGTCTGTAATGGTGACTAAAGAGAGGGAAGATTTTCTTGAAGTGTCTGGTCCTAACGTGGAGGAAGGGGCAGGATTTAGATAAGAGAAGATAAGCATGCGTGTGTGTGAGGGTCAAGTGTGACCAGCCTTGGCAAGAAGATTGACTTGTAGTGGAGGTTTGTGAAGGAGATAAGGTTGGAGAGGGACATTGCAGCCAATTATCCAAATTGCTTCCTCCTGAAATAGACTTGACTTTACCTCCAGGTAAATCCTGGGGGAGCTCCCAAGGGTGAGTGAGGCATGATTTCCCTTCACAGAAACCATTCCTTTTAAAAACTGTGCTAACGAATACAATTTCTGCTTTATTCCCTTGGAGGAGCTTAATTTTGTTGTGTAGTGTGATATGTGGTGAGAGAAAAAAAAAAAAAGACCAAGGAGACCGTTTGTGTCCTTTATATCAGCTCTCAGATTAATATATTGGTAGAAAAGAAAAACTGGCTCTTTTCTTTTCCTTCTCCAAAGAGGATCCGTTAAGGTCACATTGACTTCTCTTATCAGAGCCTCCACCCTGGTTTTTTGGAGTGAATCCTTCTAGAGCCATCTGAACCAGCATCACCTGGGAACTTGTTGGAGATTCTCAAACCCCACTCCACATCTACTGAATCAGAGGTTTTGGAGGTGGGATCCCTGTAAACTATGTTTTAACAAGCCTGCAGGTGATTCTGATTTTGGTAAATGCTTGAGAACCACTCACTTAGATAACTTGCTGTTCCCATCTCCCCTAAATCACTCCTGGATTCTTCTGTTCATCCTTAAGTCTCCTTCAGATAACCCATCATTCTTTGGGCTACAGTGGCAATCTTAGGTAATCTTGGATTTTAGTCAGGTAATCTTGGGATCCTCTCTCCTGTAGGAAGAAAACAATTCTCCATGGTGACTTCCTTTAAAGCATTACTGATGTGAACAGATAACCCATCTTCCCAACCGCTGGCAGGTGGGGCTTACCAGAGCTGTTTGGTGTACCAGGCACATGCCCACCAAAAGATTGTTTTCCATCTTACAGATTAGAAACTTGGAGAAGAGAAATAAAATGAAAGCCATGATCTGGCAGACCCAGAGGACGTGAACTCTGAGTGTTCTAGTTTCTGCGTCAGTAATACAGAATCAGTCAGGATGGCCTAGGCTCTGCTGTGGTAACAGCAACAACAAACAATATCTCAGTGACTTAGAGCAATTAAGGTTTATTTCTCACTTTCACTCCATGTCCATCACAGGTCACCTGAGGGGTTCAGCTCTGTCACCTTTACTGAAGGACCTGCATCTCTGTGCTCCCATGATTGCCAAATGCAAGAAAAAGGAAACTTGGCAAACTGTGCCCCAGCACATTCACTCACATTTCATTGGCTACAACAAGTCAAATGACCACTTCTCACACCAAAGTTCACTCACATTTCATTGGCTGCAAGTCACGTGACCACTCCTCATGCCAAAGAGGCAGGGAAGTGCTTTTCTACCAGGCATCTGGGAATAGAATCAGAAATACTTGTTGGTCAGCACTAATGACTACACTTAATAATCCACAGAGCTGATATATTATTAAGAGAAGCGGGACTTTTTGAGATTGGCGCTGACAAGCTTCTTTTGTTACATGACTAGAGCGTTTGTTTTCTCATTTTACCTCTTCTGTTATGCTACCTAGTTCTTTGTTAGAACTCTCAAGGAACGTGGGTATCAGTCAACAGGTCCTGCAGCCTGACCCCCAGGGGAGACTTCTGCACACCCAAGCCAATAGGAAATATCTCTTGGAAGAACTAATATAAGCCCAGGCTGTATTAATAAAAATATAATGTGTAGAGAAAGGGGGAGAGTAGTTCTCGTTTATCATCATATTTGTGGACTACTTCATTAATTCATTCCAAGTTTATGGAGCCCCAAAGATATGCTAAGCTTCAAACAGTTTGATTTGGGTACTAAATATCAAGAGGGATGTTGAGCAACTGAGATTCCCCTGAGGAGAGGGACCATTATGGTAAGGGGTCTGGAAACCCTGTCCTGTGTTTATTCTGTAGGAGAGAAGATGAAGGAGGATATACTGGAAGTCTTCAAGAAGGGCTGGCAGGAGGAAGTGGGTATGCCTATTGTGTGGCTGCCGAAGGCAAGCATTGTATCATTGAGTAAAAGTTAAAGGCAGGCAAATTTTCTCTTAGTCCATAATTTTCAAGGGAGGTGATTTTCTATCATCTCTTGTTTCAAGATCTGGAATCTCATTTTTAACACTAAATGAAGTCCTCTGCTTCTTAGGATAAGAGTTGACTTTTTCCATTAATAATATTACTATTCTTTTTATAGGTAATGCCTAGAGCCCTTTTGATTTATTATCAGGTACTTTTCTAGGTGCTTTCCATGTATTTGTTTCCACAACAGTCTTTTGAGGAAGATACCATCATTATCATGGATACTGAGGCACAGAGAGGTTAGGAGTCTTGCCAGAAGTTGCACAGTTAGTAAGTGGCAGAGTTAGGATTTGAATCCAGGCAGTCTAGCCCCAGATGCTATGCCTCTGACTGCTATACATACTGCCTCTCATTTCAGTGGTCTTCGAGAGACATTCCCCTTCCTTGTCTGTGCTTAGGCATTAATGTGCTGGCTAAGTAGGCTACTGCTACTTAGAGGTTTTAATTGTAATTGTATTTGCAGTAATGAAATTTGATCTAATAGCTTCATGCTTGCTTGAAAGGCACCAGCTTCCCCTCAAAGTCTCTTCTCCAGAAAGCATTCTCAAGCCTTTACAGGGTTTACAGGGCTCATTTCCAATGACTGGATCAATTGGTCTCCTCTGAAGGCCTCTTTCCTGAATTTTGGTGATTTTCTTGACTTGGGAGCTTATGGCTTAGAGGGCCACACCGAGGGCCCTCATACACTATGGCGGAAGCCTGGGCGCAGAGAACTCCCAGCTGTGGTTTTGGTGGCTGGTGCTGTGCACAGGAGTATTCTCTCTTTGGTGCTGGGAAGCCCAGGAAGATGCTGACAGACGCCTCTGCAGCTCTTGGGGAAGAGGAGAGAAGCATTCCGGAGCCATGACGCTGGCAGCTGACTGACAGCAGGCTGTATACACTGATCCCAGGCTCTGTCAAGCATTTGATGTTGAGGTGGGGCCTGCTTGAGCGAGTATGCGTTCTGGAAGTTCAGAAGCCTACTGCTGTGCTCAGAAGCCAGCTGTAAGGCCCCTAAGATCACCTTGGAGTTTCCTAACCTAGGAAGAGGACCGTTGCCTGGCCTGTCATTCTGGGCATCTGAGTAAGTTTAGCTTGGTCCTTCCACTGGGATTTGAGCAGCCCTTCGTTTTCTCGTTGGACTGTGTTAGAAAAAAATAACAGTTGGAATTGCCTAGAATTTCATGAGTGGTGTTTGGAGGATATGACTTTAAAAGATACTGCCTCGCTAAAGGTACATCTTCTCTTCCTGACCTTTGACCTCTTTGGGGGTTCATTTTGCAGGTGGCAGGGCAAGACTCTCCAAGGCATTTGCTGATTATGCCTAGGGTTGGAGTGTCTCCTGCTGCCAGGGATGGCTGTTTCTCGTTCTTCTGCAGTTTCAAGTTGGTGAAAGCTTGCAGTGAGAGATTGAGAACCCAGGATGGTAGAGAGGGTGTCCTGCAACTCTGAGCTCGAACAAGGAGTCAGTCCTATTGCTCATCTGCTGAGCCCTGGGCTGCGAGGCTGATGTGTTGCTGTCTGCAGCTGATATAGCCAGCACCTTGTCTCTCCAGACAGGCAGTCTTGAACTAGCTGTGCCTGTTGCATTTTGTTGCCATGGCAGCAGAAAAATGAGGAAAAATGGGAACACCTGGCAAGCCAAAAGCAGAAACTTGACTGTTCAGTTTTCCTTCCTGGTCTAGGAGACGGTGTTGGTGACAATCACAGGTAAGGGGAGAGGTGATGATGGTGTCCTTAGCTCATTTGGGCATCTGGGTGTTGGCTTGGCTCTTGATGCTGCTGTTTCGGAAGGCACTGGCACCGGAAATTCAGTGGCTGTCTGTGCTGAGGGAGATGCTGCGGTGGTGGCTTCGCTGAGTGTGGAAGGGAAGCTGCTGCCTGCACAGTGATTTTTGTCTTCCTGTGACTTCCCTCCTTGTCCTCTTCTTTTACCTCCTCCTAGTCTTGGAAGTACCCAGATCTCCATCAGAAAAGGCTATTTTCTAGTGAGTAAAGTGACTGCCTGGTAATCCAGGAGGAGGAGATACACTAGAAGAGGGCTTGCCAAAGGCTGGGGTTAGAATTGTAGCATCTCTGAAATGGCAAACAGAGGTTGAAGTCTGGTTCTCACTTGTAGACAGAGACGTGGAGCCTGGACAGTGGAAGACTGGACCAGGCTCACATGGCAAAGTGGACTCTGGGCAGGAGAGAGCAGCCTTCGAGGCTCACTGGGTTGTTTCTGTGCCAGGTAAGGGTGCCAGGTGCTGTTTGGGCTGGTTTCCGGCTCCCAGAGTGATGCGGAGTAGGGTGAGGAACTAGAGCTTGTGTTCCAGAGAGGAGCTGGGGAGGAAGGGGAAGGAATGCAGAAAGCCTTAGTTGAGTAATGAGGCCACAGTTGCTGAATGAAAACCCCTGTCAGACAGCCTCCCCCAGGGTGTTGGGAGTGTACAGGGAGCGTTGGCGGTCTGTCTGAGTGTCTCTTTTTCTTGGAAGAGGGAGTGTGGAGGTGTCGGCCTGTTTCGGACAAGAACTTTGTTTTATTTCTGCTTTTCATTCTGTATTGCTTTCCCCAAACCCCTTAGGTGGTGGGTGTGAGTGCCATAGAAAGTGCTGGTTGTGCTGGTTGTTTGTGAATGTGCCTCTTCTCACGCACCCAGTAATTTTAGCTGAGTTCTCCATGTAGAATCCTTGCAGGTAAAGCATGAATTGGGTTGCCGGTTTCTCTAGGAATTAATGGGGCACAGATGTCATCTAATGATGTCTTCCTAGTAAAAGATGCCTGATTCCCCATAGTTTCCTAACCTTCTATCATAGCCTTGAAGACTCTTGATGTTATCTTTCTTCTGGGCAAAGAATGGGAGGGCAACCTCCTAGTCACAGGGTTATTACACATTAGAGAAGCCCCAGATAAGGTGTTTAAAAGTCTGTTTGTAGGAAATGATTCCTGTTGAGAAGTTAATTGTTTGGTACCTTGAGCTTCTGAAGAGAGAGTGCCTTGGAAATAATAAAGTGTACCTGAGATTTATGTTCTGGAATCTCCACTGATAATAGTCACAAACAGTACTTTTCATTGAATGTAATGCTTCATGGTTTTCAAAGCATCATTTCTGTCCACAGAACTATGTTCTGAGATGAGAATTCTTTTCTCATTTTTCAGAAATGGAAACTGAGGCCCAGAGTAGCCATGTGACTCATGGAGGAGTCAGTAAGCTGCAGAGGATGGTTGAGATCCTGTTATTCTCGGCTTATGGTTTTTCCACCATCCCAGGATCTTCTTGGATTGGGGATTGGTCTTGGGGCTGAGAAGAGCAGAGGCCTATTTCTGCCAGACCTTGGGTCTTGCCAGGTGGTATCTCTGTGACAGAGTCCAGGTTCTGGAATCCAGCTACTCTCTTGAGCTGGTCATTAATCTCTCCAAGCCTCAGTTTCCTCTTTGACAAAATGGAAAAGGTGAAACTGGCTTTGCTGGGGGAAGTGAGATAATGCCAGCAATGGGCCTGACACAGCAGGTGCTGGGCAGGACTTGCTTGACTTTGTGTACCTGTCCCTAAGGGTTGGTGATACCTGGCCTGGCAACCTACCTATTACAACAGCAATGGGGTCTTGCTGCGATCTGCTCCAGTTCATTATGTTGACTGAGAGACAGCTGAGGAGCCCATCGACCAAACTCACCTAAACTCAGACCCAAAGGAAAAAAATGGTTTCTGAATTTATAACTTCTTCTTTTTTTTTTAAACTACATCTGTCAATGTTATACACATTTGCTCCTGGGAACGTAGGAGGCAGAAGCAGCTCTTTCGTAGGTGGGTAAATGGAGGGACAGAGAAAATGACTTCCTGCCCAGGTTCACCTGACGCATCGCTGAGGAAGTTCAGAGTCGAATGAAGTCACTTTCCTCCTGGGCTTCTCCAGACTGATTTCTGTCTGGTTCTATCTTCTTTTGTTCTTTGCAGAGAAGAGGCAGTTCAGTTAAAACCCTAGCTCACTGTTTTGAACTTCAGCCCACACCCCTCCAGCAAAATAATCAGCATTCATGTAGCCCAAGTCAAGGAAAGAGAAGTCTTTGTTCAGAGCATCCCACTGCACTTTGGGAATCGGGATGGCACAGAAACCTGGCAAACAGGCTTTTAAGTTAATAGATTTGATTTAATGACGTTAGGAGTCTGCCTTCCCATAGCGTGTGCAGTTTTGTTTTTTTTTTTTCGTCCTCTCCTGGGATCCTTGTGACTCATATGCCTCAGGGCAAGCTGCTGGGACCCGAACCACCTTCACAGATGCTCTGCTCAGGGGCACGGGCTCTTCTCTGGGGGAAGGGGCCCTGCTTGAGCGAAACCTGTCAGGAGTATAACTCAGTCAGAGGACATGAGGACAGGTTAGTGTCTGCCCTGTCAGACTTTTACATGGGGAACATGCCTGTAAGATGTGACTGGCTGAAGCAGATGAACCAGAATGCCCACATCCAAGTGAGTGTGGATCCACTCAGAGCTGTCTCAGAGCTGTGTGTGCATGGGCTACACATGCACCACTGATGTTCCCACTGCTCAGACTATTGTGGTAAAAGATCTCTAGAAGTTTCCATCGGAGCCAGCTTTTCAGGCATGCAAGAAAAATGTTTTTGAGTCTTTTATCATATCCTCATTTTTGAATATCAAATAGTGTCTCAAGCATGACCACTGTTTGGTTTTTTTTTTACTAGTTGAAATTCCAGATCACTTCTAGTGATTTCCGAAAGTCATAAGTCTAGTCAACCTTGGAGGATCTAAGGGGCTTCCTAGATGGCACTAGTGGTATAAAACCCACCTGCTGATGCCAGAGGCACACGGGATGTGGATTCAATCCCTGGGTCGGGAAGATCCCCTGGAGGAAGGCATGGCAACCCACTCCAGTATTCTTACCTGGAGAATCCCATGGATAGAGGAGCCTGGAGGGCTACAGTCTATAGGTTGCAAAGAGTCAGACACAACTGAAGTGACTTAGCACACACACATACACACAGACAGAGGACCTAAGAGACCATTGGACACTCTGAAGAGATTCAGAGGAACATCCCCTGAATGCAGGTCTTGTTACTTGGCCAAGTGGGTAGCTGTGTGCGCCTTATTCTTTCAAAGAGCCAGGTCAGGAACTGCCAGGTAAAGGTTGACTCTTTTGTGTGAGTGGGGAGTCCTGTGAAGACATGCTCCCTGTTTATAGAGACAACACGGTCCCCTCCCTGGGGTGGATTTAGTTTGGATTTTAGTCCTGTCTCCTAATAAGCTGCTTTCTCTGGATGTTGCTGAGCAGAGGTCTCTATAGTCATGGAGTACGGGGTTTTCTTCATGTGTTTCTCCCTGCCCACCCACCCCTCAGTGTCCCTCACTGATGTTCAGTGTTGGGGCCACAACTGGTCCTTTTCCAGCTGAAATCTATTCATACCTGGCTGTCTAGGTGGTGGTCATACCTTCTTTCCTCACCGACCTAAGGCTGCAGGGAGGTCCTCTTTCTTCCTGCACTTTTGGCTAGAGAGCTCCCTGGCCAGCCAGCATCCCAGAAGCTAGTATGGGAGGAGACATGGGGTTAGAATACAGGAAGATGACTACAGTTAGAGCTCAAGATTGTAAGGTGCAGAAATGGCAAAAGTGGCTACCTGTCCTGGATTCCTGGGCCATCACAAACCCAGATGGTCTGTTCTTTGTCCCACTGAGGAGCAGCGGCATATCTAGTTGATGGAATGTGATGCTGTCATTTAAAATGACATGGATGAGTTTAAAAGAAAGGAAAAAAATGTGTAGATTACAGCAAGTTTTAAAAATCAACATGGAAAATCGTAAAGCTATGTGATCACAGTTATCTGGGCTTCCCAGGTAGCTCTAGTGGTAAAGAACCCACCTGCCATTGCAGGAGACATAAGAGACATGGGTTCCATCCCTGGGTCAGGAAGATCCCCTGGAGGAGGGCATGGAAACCTACTCCAGTATTCTTACCTGGAGAATCCCATAGACAGAGGAGCCTAGCGGGCTACAGTCCATAGGGCCGCAAAGAGTTGGACACAACTGAAGTGACTTAGGATACACAATTATCTAAAAACACAAAAAAGCACCCCCCCAAAAAACCAAGCATATTACAAAGAATGAAAGTAAATATACCAGGGAGATTCCTAGTATCCTTTTGGTTTAGGATTCTGGGCTTTCACTGCTGTGGTCCAGGTTCAGTCCCTGGCTACTGAGATTGTGCAATGTGTGTGGTATGGCAAAAAAAAGACAAAGGAAAGAAAGTAAATATACCAAGTATTAAGAATGATATTCCTTTGGATAATAGGACTATGGTTACAGTTTTCTTTGCTTCTAGCTTTTTTCTTGTATTTCTCAAGAATTCTGTAATAACCCTCATATCAGTGTCTTAAATGGGAGACAATTAAACTTGATAAAACCCCAAACAAACCTTTTTTATTGTTGGACTGTGTGTCCTGAATTTGGGCTTAGAGATGTAGCTGCCATAACTGAGATGAGCCGAGAACTCTTCGCTTTCCTTGTCTCAACCTCTGGGAATTTGAAAAGTCAGGCAAGACCAGGTTCCAGGAAGACGTCTCGGGCATAGTTCTGCCTGGAGGCAGGGGCTGGACAAGGCAGCCTCTCAGAGTCCCTTCCCACCCCCGTTGGCTGTTATCTCTCTGCTGCACACAGCCTCTGCCAGCAGTGTGCGGGCTCTAAGTGTGGCGACATTCTCTGAGTGGGGAGCAGTGACAAAAGTCTGGCTGGGACAGAGGCCGTGGGCGGGGAATCTGGAGTGAGTGCCTGAGCTGATAAGGAGCCAGTGATCTTTCTGCCTGGTGGGACTCGCACCTCTAGCTGCCAAGCATCCAGCCTGGCCCAGCCTCTTGGAAAGCTGGTGCCTGCCGCGGTGGTCCTGCTGCTAGGACAGCTCAGAAAGCATGGTGGTCACGGCTGTTTCTGCGAAGGACTTCCTGATGGTGCAGGGTGTTGGGGCTCTGTCTTGGGGTGTGGGAAGGATCATTGTCCTTTGAATAACAGTGGTTTTGAAGGAAGCAGCGTAGCTCCAAAGTGGAAACTGGAGGGATTTTCCCTCCTGGCACCTCTGTAAAAGTGAGCCTGGTGAGCGGACTTCCAGAACACGTCTTCCTCGGCTGTGCCTCGCCTGGATCCTCCAGCTCCATCTCCTCAGGGCCCTGGCCCAGGCGTCCAAATCAGGTTCTCCACTTCTCTGGCAAAAGGCCTCAGTTTACTGCAGCTGTCTGGATCCTGTCACCCATCGGAGCAGCAGGCACCCAGCCAAAGAATGCTGGCACTTACACTTTGAGGAAGGCTTACAGATCCTGGAGTTAGCAAAGTCTGGGAATCAAGCATTGAGCTGCTCAAGGATAGGGACTGGATTGTGTGGAATCATTTTCTGCTGCTGCTGCTTTGAAAGAGTCTTTCAAATGCTGGGGCTCTGTAGAGGCAGGTGAGAAGGGTTCTCTACGATATCTCTTATGCATTATGCATGATGCTCCCAGGGTACCAGCCTTCCCAGGGCAAGTGGGAAGCATAACTGGCCCTCTTGGTGGGAAGCATGATGCCGCTGGATGCTGATGGGGACACATCGAGGGCATCCACACTGGGGACCCAGGCATCCCTCATTTCTTCCTGCTCTCCAGACATGGCACAAGGGGTTAATATCTCCAATGGCTCTATTTTGGGGCTAATGGAGTGTTCCCTAGAATAGGACTCTTTGTTGAGTAGTCTATTTCGGGAGGCAAGCCCCACTGGCATTTATGTAAGCGATTCTCTCTGTGTATCTGGGGGTGTGGGTGTGTGTGCGAGTGATTTCTTGTTACTAATTATAAGCAGCTCTTTTTGGGAGCCAGGGAAATGGAGGTGTGTGTATGTGTGTAACGAGTGTGGATTGCTCTTGCCATGAAGAGTGGTAGTGTAACCATGTGTGCCCATCTGATGGGGCACACAGTCACCCAAGTAAGAGGATAAATGAGGGGGCCTTGAGACAGCAGGCAGCAGTGACTTGGCCCCTTGGGGTGTCAGGCTGTGGAGCCTGCCCACCTGTCCATGCTCTTGATTCCCTGAAGTGCATGTGTAGGCTGGACATTGTGACCCTCTGACTGCAGTCTGGAGTTAAGTGGTGTCCAGAAGATCTGTCCTGGGTTGTTTAAGGTCCATTAACCAGTTCTAACCTGAACTAAACCTCAGACTCCACTTCCCATCGCAGCCTGGCTACTTACTCACTGGATTCTCTTCTGTCTCTCCACAGGCCAAATCCACATATGTCGAAGCAAGAGAGAAACCAAAGACCGTCCAGCATGGTCAGTGAAACGTCCACGGCGGGGACCACTTCCACCGTGGAGGCCAAGCCTGGCCCCAAGGTGAGCTCTTGGCCACTCGCCCTTGCCTTCCCCTCTTCTGTATTTTGCCAAGTCCTTTTGTAGCTAGAAATGCATTTGACCTTCCCCATAGTGTTTTGTTGGTTTTTAACTCTTTATTTTGTATTGGGGTTTAGCTGATTATAGTGTCATGGTAGTTTCAGGTCAACAGTGAAGGGATTCAGCCACAAATATGCATGTATCCATTCTCTCCCCAACCGCACTCCCATCCAGGGTGCCACGTAGCATTGAGCAGAGTTCCATGTGCTAGACAACAGTTCCCTATTGGTTATCCACTGTAAATACAGCAGTTCCACCATAGTTTTGTGAAGGAGACACATAAGTATTCTCCCCAAATGAGAGATCAGGAAATTGAGGCCAGTTGGGGTTATGGCACATGTCCAAGAAAAGAGGTGATTGCTGACAGAACCAGGACTGACATCTAGGGCCCTGGCCGTATTCTTCATTTTCCTGGCGTGTCTTGGGACGGCCACACCTCTGTTCACATGTATCTTGGAGACCGCATGGTAAAATTTGTGACAGAGGTCCCAGAGGTGTCTGTGCCCACGCTGTGGAAGCACTGACTGAGGAGCAGGGCAGAGAACCAGCATTGTGGAGAAGGGGAGAGCACCAGAAAGGGGGGTAAATATCTGGAAATTCGTAAATACTGTCATTGCTTCAGAAAGCCACAGGACATACTGGGGCCAGCAGCTGCTGGTAAAAGTTGATGGAAAAATCCCTTTACCTTTGTTTTCTCTGTGACCCAGACAGGAAGCTTGCTAGCTCTTGGACTCCCCTTTTAATTAGGATGCTATGGCCGTGCGCCCACCCATTCTCGGTCATCTCGCTGTTCTTTTGATCAGAGGACGGTGCTGTGCAGATGAAGGCACAGGGAGCCTATGGCTCTTCTATCATGCATGTGCTTTTGGGGGCTTCCCCAAGTCATCCCGGCTGCTAGAGACTAAGTCTACTCTTTCCTAGATCATTAAGTCCAGCAATAAAGTCCACAGCTTTGGGAAGAGGGACCAGGCCATTCGGAGGAACCCCAATGTTCCAGTGGTGGTGAGGGGCTGGCTGCACAAGCAGGTGAGGAGACTGAGGAGGGAGGGTGGCAGGGAGGTAGTTCTTGCTGATTTCCTTCCTTCCCCTGACCCCTGGGAGCTGGGAATGGGCCCATAATAAGGTTTTTGTTTCTGAGTCTGTCCGAGGCCAGATTCTACCAATCGTGCTAAGTGATTTGCTCTTCCTGTTTGTAAGTGGACCGTCTACTCAATGGTGCAGTTTCCTTCCCCAAACCCACTTAACCGCTTTGGTTCTTGGTACTATTGGCTGTCCTGGGACTCGGACCCGAGTGTGGGTGGATCAGCCTGCATCCAGCTTTATTGCCATAATCCTCTGCCAACACTTGCCTTCCTGATGTTAAAGAGCCTTTGTTATCATTTGCCTGAAAAATCCCATGTCTTCCTTTTCTCCTGTCTTGCACACATATCTAGCTTCCTAACACCTCAGATTTCAAATCAGCCAAACTCAACTCACTGTCTCCTCAGCCCCTACCTGTCTTTTCCCCCAGCCTGCTTTTCCTGGGTTGTGGTGGTGCCATCCTTCTCCCAGGCACTTGGTTTAGGAACCTCAGCACCATCACCAGCTTCTCCTGCTCCCACGTCTGTTCAGTCCAGAAACCCTGTCAGCTCTGTGTCCCCCGACAGTCCATCCTTCACCTCTGTCTTTACCACCAGTTATTCTGCCTCTGGTCCTCTGGCCTTGGATAGGCTGTGAGGTCCTAGGGTCAGAGAACATGTTCCTTCTGTCTTCTTCCTTCCCTTTTTGCCATCCATCCATCCATCCATTCCCCCACTAACCCACCAAATGCCTGCCATGTTCTAAGTGTTCTCACTGCAACGACAAAGGGATGGGTAACGTGTGGTTCCTGCACTTGAAGACCTCCTGTCATAGTCTGCAGGGAACACCTCTCATGTGTCATGTCATCACCCAGCACGGACTCCCGCATAGCATATTATCCAGATAAACACAAATTCTGAGAGCAGTGATGTTTATTTTTACTCAAGGCTTTATGGCAAGACAGAGGTGGGCGTTAACTTGTACAACACACAGAAGAAATTCCTAAAATGTCCCCTTGAAATCCCTCTCCCCTAGTTCTGTTCCCCACGGCAGCTCCCACAGCTCCCCAGCCTCTTCTGACCAATACTCCCCTGGGCACCATCCTCTTTTAATGAGACCCTCTTCCCTCACAGCTCTGTTCTCATTCTCTTTTCTTACCTGGGTCACCCTCTGACTTTTTCCATTTGCATCCCTGTCCCTGTTAAACAAAAGGCTCCTTTGAAATGTGGGGTGAGACAGAAGGGATTATAGATAATCCTTCTCCCCAGCAGACACCCCCTTGCCCAGGCCCCTGGGCCCCTGGGCTGTGCTGTAGCTGTAAGGTCTGTGTAGATGCTCTGGACACCCAGTAGAGAAAGTGTCACTGTCCTTGTGGGAGTCCTGAAAGGCTTCCTGGAGGAAGTGACATTTGAAGCAGATATATAAAGGTGGAGAAGAGCTTTTCAAACAAAGCAAATATCGCATGCCAAGGCTTTAGAGGTCACCTAGTTAATGCAGAAGATAAAACCAAGAAATACAGGAGCTTAGCAAGTTTTTAACACTTAAGTAAATGGAGGATGGATAAAAATTTTTTAAAATTTAAGCCTGTCAAAAAGTTTTGCAGAAGGAAGACAATTTGAATAGCTAAAAGTGGCTCTGGAATTTTCCTAGGTTTGGGAGAAAAGTGACCCTAAAACTATTTTCCTACCCTCACTCACTCACTCACTTCAGCCGCTCAGTCGTGTCCTCCTCTTTGCGACCCCATGAATTGCAGCACGCCAGGCCTCCCTGTCCATCACCAACTGCTGGAGTTCACCCAAACTCATGTGCATCGAGTCAGTGATGCCATCCAGCCATCTCATCCTCTGTCGTCCCCTTCTCCTCCTGCCCCCAATCCCTCCCAGCATCAGAGTCTTTTCCAATGAGTCAACTCTTCACATGAGGTGGCCAAAGTACTGGAGTTTCAGCTTTTAGCATCAGTCCTTCCAAAGAACACCCAGGGCTGATCTCCTTTAGAATGGACTGGTTGGATCTCCTTGCAGTCCAAGGGACTCTCAAGAGTCTTCTCCAACACCACAGTTCAAAAGCATCAATTCTTCAGCACTCAGCTTTCTTCACAGTCCAACTCTCACATCCATTCATGACCACTGGAAAAACCATAGGCTTGACTAGACGGACCTTTTTTGGCAAAATAATGTCTCTGCTTTTGAATATGCTATCTAGGTTGGTCATAACTTTCCTTCGGAGCAATCATCTTTTAATTTCATGGCTGCAGTCACCATCTGCAGTGATTTTGGAGGCCCCCAAAATAAAGTCTGACCCTAGCCATATTTAAAAAATTTTCATAGTCACCTAAAAATTTTTTTTAAAATAAATGGAATGATTTACATTTTAGATGAGTAGAGGCAGAGTCTTGTTATGAGATAGTTTAGTTCAAGAAAATCCAGGTCTTTTTCTGTTGAACGGAAGGAAAACACAGCATAACCAGTCCCTTACGGTAGATAACTTAGTCAAATGAGAATTTTGCCTCACTGATTAATAAGCTAACTTAAATTCTTTGTCACATACTATGTAAATCAATTTTCTTTCTTTTTTTGATTTTTATCGGAGTACAGTTGATGTAGAATGTTGTGTTAGTTTCAGGTGTACAGCAGAGTGAACCAGTTATACATATATCCGCTCTTTTGTTTTAAGTTCTTTTCCATATAGGCCATTACAGAGTACTGAGTAGAGTTCCCTGTGCTGTGCTAAATCAATTTTCTAATCACTACAAATGAAGACATTTTACAGCATATTGAATGAATGAATGAAGGAATACATAACTTTTTGTTAAAAGCTGATTTCTTACTGGAAGAACTGTTTTTGAATTCTTGTCTTCCTTTCTAACAGTAGGATGCTTATGATATATTAGACTGTTTGCAGGAAACAGAACTTCCTGGGGATAAACCGTCACTGGATTTAAATTTTAATGTCCTATTCAAAGAAAGGCTATGCAATAAAAATTTATTAATTTATGGAAAGAAAGCGTGAATATGGGCAAATCTTGGTTCCAGAATCAGGTTGTACATAACTAAGGAGGGGGAGCAGTATGCTCAGATATTGCCCTGATTAGTTTTCTTTGCTTTGCAGGACAGTTCCGGGATGAGGCTGTGGAAAAGGAGGTGGTTTGTGCTTGCTGATTATTGCTTGTTTTACTATAAAGGTGAGCTGAGGTTCAGGCCACCCAGGGCTCTTTGTGCCCGAGGGGGTGGTGAGAGGATACAAAAGTTGGTCTTCTCAAATCCAGTGTTTGGACCAGTGGCCCGAGCTAATTAATAACCTGTTAACCTGCCAAAGTGTTCACTTTTACATATGTGGATGGTTGGTGACTTCATTTTTATCAGTCCCAGCACCGGAAGTGCCATTTGTCGAGTTAAAAATAATAGAATCTGGTTTGCCTTCTATTAGGGTCTTAAGATCTGGAGTTTTTCCAGCTTCTGCCCCACTTGGGGCATAGGCACACCTTTGATGCAATCTGGAGGGAAAAGAAGTATAGGTGAAGCATTGTATTTTGTAACCTATTATCTGGATTTATGCCCTGTTATTGGATGGGCAGCTGGTGAATAAAATTGGCCGTATGAATATTTGTGAAGCCCTAGTACATAGAGTTAAGGGCTGTGAAAAGGTGAGAGGAAAGTAAGGCTCAAAATATGGAGGAAGAGATAGCCTAATTATAAGACAAGACTAGGCTGTGACAGGTGCTTTGGAAGGCATCCAAAGTGCTTAAGCAGTGCAAGGGGAGCAAGAAGTTAATTCCATCGTAGATAACTTGGGCAGGCTCCTTAGAAGAGATAGGGTATGAGTTGAGCTTTTTAGGATGGGTAGAGCTTTGCCCATGTTTTGGGGAAGATGGGCATTCATGCAGAAGAAGCAGCTTGACTTAAGTTCTAGAAGCAGAGGAAGGTGGAATGATAGGCCTTCAAGGCTAGAGCGAGTCTTGCATGCAGCACACACTAGGGGATAAGGCTCAGGAGATGGCTAAGGGCCAAAATGCAAAAGGGCTGTGACTCCACACAGAGGAAGTCGGGTTTCCTTCTGTATCCAGTGAACAGTCAGTAAGTACCTTGTGTGGGAGAGCAGAGGGACCAGCTTGTCATTAGGAAGTTACCTCTGGTAACAAAGATGGTTTGGGGGAGGAAGAGAATAGATGTAGAAAGTATGATATTTCCCACCGGCTCTAACTTTGCCCATGAGGAGTGTACCACCCAGAATCCCTTCCCCACCCTTCACAGAACTTTAAATAGCACCTTCCGAAGCCTTCTTCCCTTCCCCAGGCTGTGTGCCGCTCTGGGCTCTTTTCCCACAGTGCGTGGTATGCGCTGTATTTCAGGAGTTAGCAGGTGGGACTGAACATGTTTACCTGTGTGCCCCCATCCTCAGGGACAGGGCACTGTCTGACTCACCCGTGTAGTCCCAGCACCAGCACAGTGGTCCCCAGAGCACCTGAATGGATGACCCATGATCGCAGTCATCCTGGGAGAGAGAAGAAGCACTGAACTAGGGTTGTGGGATGGGCCATCCTAAGGAGGGTGCCACAGGAGGTTATCCTGATGTGTTCTTCCATTCAAAGACAGCCGAGAAGAAGTGGTCCTTGGGAGCATCCCTCTGCCCAGCTACGTGATCTCACCGGTGGCCCCTGAGGATCGCATAAGTCGCAAGTATTCCTTTAAGGTACTGTCTCTCTCCTTTAGCGCAGCAGTGCCATCCTAGGAAATGTTGTTGTTTAGTCACTGAATCGCGTCCAACTCGTTTGTTAGCCCATGGGCTGTAGCCTGCCAGGCTCCGCTGTCCATGGGACTTTCCAGGTAAGAATACTGGAGTGGGTTGTCATTTCTCTCCAGGGGATCTTCCTGACCTAGGGGTTGAACCTGCGTCTCCTGCTTTGGTAGGTGGCTTCTTTACCATTGCGCCACCTGGAAAGCCCCTAAGATGCATTGTGTTCCCAGAAATGGCTTCACAGAAGCAGTTGTTTTTGTTGGGACTGGGAGGGGAAAGAAATTAAGAAGTTGAGTGTTTCAGACTCATGTTAATAAAATTATAAATTCTTTAAGCAAGAATAATATCCCATCACAGGTGCTTTCATTTGTGTCAGAGCTTTTGAGTCCCTCAGCCTTGCTTAAGTATTTAGACCTCTCTTTTCCTGTCACTGCTGTATTTCTGCGACAGGGTCTCCTGCTTTCTTAACCACTGTCGCTGTCCCCAGTGTCTCCAGAGTTGCTGTGGGTTGAAGATCCTGGATCCTCCTTTGCTTCATTGCATGCTGTGGTATCGCCTTATTCCTGTAAAACCTTTTGTGACTGAGAACTACTGTTATCCGCATTACCTCATTTGATGCTTGTGGGGAGCCTGGGGGGTTAGTATGATTAGCTTCGTTTTATAGATTAGGAGAATGAGGATTGGGGAGCTGAAGAAGCTTACCACAGTCCCAGAGCTGGAAGACAATGGAGGCAGACCTCCGCCCTGGGCTCTGTGCCCTTTCACGTGCAGTGCAGGGAGGGAAGACGATTTTTCTCTCTTCCTCTCTGCTTTTCTCCCACATCTTACTCTGGTCATCTGCACACCCATTGCAGGAGGCAGGAGATGGTTTCAATGAATGGTGATTGTTATTTTAGTACTAGTGATCTATTAAATAGTTCAGAGCCTCTCCTGCTCATTGTTGGCTCTGAAAACATTTTGTTCCCTGGGTTTCAGACTAGTCTTTTGCAGCCGAACGCCTTCCTTAGAAAACCTTCCTTTCTAGGATTGAGTGTTGCTACTGAGCAAACAATTGGGATGACGCTGTTATATATGATTTGGGGCGGGGGGGGCAGCATTTGGAATATCTTCAAAGTAACAGATTATAATAACTATATATATTTCATCTTAACACTTCATTGGGAGGTGTGAAAAATAGATTTGAGGAAAACATCTTTTATGTGCTGTCACATTCTGTCCTTTTTAAAAGAAATAAGACTTCACCAAGTGTGTTCCCTAAATATTTTGTCTGGGAGACAGAAGGCATGCCCATTTTTGGGGCTGATTGGGGTCTTCAGGGTCTGAGAGGAAAGAAAAGCCACTACCAGCAACACTGGTGATGTTCAGCTGGTTCTCCAGAGAGGACTGGTTTCCAGAGTGTGGAAGAGGTCCCTTCTCTTTGGGTTGCAGTGTCATTCTTTCAGGGACCTGACGGTGGGCCTGGGGCAGCTCAGAGTCCACGTTCGTGGGCTACCGAGGAGTGTGCAGTGTTTTATGTCCTGGGCCTATGCTTGCCTCTGATGTCATTTCTCAGTTTCCAGAACTGCAGTTCTCTGACTGTTGCTAGGACACCCTGCCTGAGATTGTTCAGAGCATCTGCAGTGGCAGATAGGCAGACCCTAGAGGGTTATGTGTTCCTCTCTCGTTTGTCTTCTCTAACTGCACTCCTAGCCTGGCAGCCCCAGGCATTGAGCTGGATGCGCCCTGCGGCTCCGCTGGGTCTGCGGGATGAGCAGCAGGGCTCTCCGCACCGCTAGGTCTGCGGGACGAGCCAGCAAGGCTATCCGCACCACTGGGTCTGCGGGACGAGCCAGCAGGACTCTCCGTGGCCTTTAGGTGCCATTGCTCCCCCACCTCCCCCTCCCCGCCACCAGCAGGCCTCGTGCCCTGCTGGCTCATCTGGGGCATCTCCCCGCAGAGTGCCTACTGGAGGCACAGCCTCCCTTGGCCTGCTGGTCACCTCTGAGCAAGCTTGGCCCCTCAGATCCAGGGTCTGGGGCAAAAACCATCCCCACGCAGCCAGTGGGGGAAAGCGTCTTTACTGCTTCCCTTTGAGCTGTTCTCCTTCCCTCAAGACTAAGGCCTGAGGCCCACAGACCCGTAAGTGTCAGTAGGTAAATAACATCTTTCTTTTTTAAACTTCTTCACGGGTAAATCATGTCTTTCCTATTTTAATGCATAACATCTCTTTTGATTGAGAAAGCAGACAACAGTCGGTATTGACAGCACCCATGCCTTTGATCACCAATAGAAACCAGAGATGTTTTCATATCACATTATAGTTGTTGTAGATATCTCGAAATACTGTTTATGCTCTTCACCACTTCGAAATTACAATAATTATTACATGTGCTATTAGACTTGTTATGTGATACATTATTAAGGAAGCACCTGTATCACTATATTGCAACATTTAAAAATATTTTGGTAACTATATTTTAATATAGTGTATTTCCTTTATCTTATTTGTGCACTAAAATACCTTCTAGGAAGAGTTCATAGAATTCACCAAGTCATCAAAAAGATGCCAGAAAAAAGGTTAAGATTCTCTGCTTTAGATTCTGGCTGAAGGCCAGCCAAAAGTCATGGTGTTTTACTTATGTATACTCAGCAAACTTCTATTGTGCTCTGTTGTTCTACTTGGCAGGATATAGATGCTAGGGATACAGCAGTGAAAAGACACAGTCCTTGCCTTTGTCTGCACGAGCCTAGGGATTAACAGGATAAGAAAAGAACAGGAAGGAGCTGCTCTCTTTCCCCCTTTCAATGTTGTGCTTTCTCTATCTCTGAGATCCATCTCTCCCCTACCACTGTCACTATTCTGTCTGGCCTGCCATCACCCCCCACCCCGTGGTAACTAACTTACTAGGCACTGGAATGATGCCTGCCATCACCCCCCCACCCCGTGGTAACTAACTTACTAGGCACCGAAATGATGCCTGCCATCACCCCCCACCCCGTGGTAACTAACTTACTAGGCACCGGAATGATGCCTGGCACGTAGTGAGCACTCAGTGAGTGTTGGCCATCATTGCTTCAGCCCTCGAGCTCCTCTGTAGCTTTCAGCCCGTCCTCCACACTGTTCCTCAGTTACACGTCTGTTCAAGAATGCTCCCACCATATACCCTTCTGTGGCTGCCCATTGCCTTCAGGATAGAGCCCAGTTTTGGTTTAGAAGGTCTGGCTTATCTCTCCAGCCACGTTTTAGCACACCTTCTTCATATGCCTTTCCTCCATTTCTTGCCCATAGGCCTTTGCTTGAGCTTCAGTCACAACCTCGAATGCCCTTTCTGAACTCTTACTTGTCTTTTAGGCATCTGTTCAGGGCCTACCTTCTCCAGGAAGCCTCCCCTAAGTCCTCTGGGCGGGTTTGGTACTTCTATTTGAACATCCACAGCTCTGGCATCACTGCCCCATAAATGGTTGATTACCCATCCAGAGCTTTCTCCAGGGAAACTAGCCATCAGCTAGTTTTGCCAGGGTAGACGGGGCTGGTCGTGTTCTTTAAACAGATCACATGGAGCTGTCATTTGTGTAGGAGTTGTGGTCAGTGACACACCTTATACTTCCCAAGTTAAGGTTGGTTCAGCTTGTGTCTCATGTTTAGTCCTCTATAAGTCAGTGATAGTTCAATGAATCCCACTAACTTACTCAAGTGGATACCTGCCCCAGAACCCCCTGTGGCTGGGCAGAAAGTCTGGGAAGCGGGTGTCAAAGATCTTATGGGTCATTGTCCAAGGGAGCTTTTCTAAGAATTTCTGCCAGTTCACGGTAAAACATGCATAAGCCCCTTCTAGTTCTCTTCTTATTGCCACATCTCCACCTTGCTGAAAAGGAGGGATCCTTCCTACAACAGTGAGTGAGTCCTTATCATGCAAGAAAGGAAATCAGATTTGCTCTGGCCACTGTAGGAACCCTTAGTTGCAAGCCAGGTTTGCCTGGACTCCCTTGGCACTGGGTGGATGGATTTAGATCTGTGAGTGTCACAAGCAGACTTGTATTTAATATCATTTTTGGACATGGTTGTTAGTGTGAGAGGAGAAGTGAATGCTTATAGTTCATGTCTGAGGTTTCATCCATGACCACTGGTGATCTCAGAAACATGTCATTTTCTAGACATGTTTCCACTTCTCTCATTTTGCTTTCTCTGACTGATCCTTGCATGGTATCTGCCTGTTATTGTAGATCTGGGTTATTAGATCAGCGAGCTATATCAGACTCATTTCTGGATAGACCCTGGGAGACATGTCTGGAATGTCTGGATAGACATTCCTAGGTGAGTGTCTAGAATCCTGGCTCCAGCTTTTCAGTCAATCAAAAAAATATTTATTGGGCACCTACTGTGTGCCAGGCACTGTTCCTGGGGATACAGTAGTGAACAAAATAGACAGAATCCCTGCTCTCATCAAGTTTATATTCTGCAAGGAAGAGAGAGATGATAAACAAGAGTGTAATAAGTGCTGTGAGAATCTGTGACTAGGCTTGGAAATCCAGGAAAGTCACTTCTCAGAGCTTTACTTGCCATATCTATAAAAGGGATTCTGAATGTTCCTACATTTCAAGGCTATTGGGATTAAAATGAGATAAAGGCACGGAGGTACCCAGAAGATATATAGAAGGCGCTCCGTAAATCTTTCTCTTTCCGCATCATCTTGGTCTGTGGATTTGGTGAGCTTTTTCCTTGCAAATTTAAAAGACCCTGCTTATCAGAGCCCAAAGGGGAAAACTAGTGTTACCTCTTCATGGTCCATCCCAGTTGCTTTTCAGGGGTCGTTCCTGGTACCTATAGAACATATGAGAGCACCTGGAGGCTTCCTGACACATAGTAGGTATGCCAGGGTCCTCAGTCAGGTGTTAGACTGCTTGGTCAGACTTTGTCGTACCTCTTTGGAGAGCCAGAAGAGCAGCTTCCTTGATGGGCACATATCACATTTCATGCCAAGCAGGGAAGTGCAGTAAATATCTGCACCAAGCTATCTGCTATTGAGCAGATGTTTTGAATCAATTCCAGTCATCAGGTGCTTCAGAAGAACTGAGACAGGGATTCCCAAGAGTCTGCTTCTTTGGAATGAGGTGTTTTGTTGTTGTTGTTGTTTTTTTTTTTTTAATTTTAAAAATCTTTCTCACATAAGCCTTGAATTGACTGTGTACCCTTCCATAAGTGGGAGTAAGATAAGCAGGAAACAGGTACAGCTGCAGGGCTTTCGCTGCGGGGAGCAGACACAGCTGTTGCTGGGCCTGTCTGTGTCAAGGAACGGGAACCCAGCCTTTTTTTTCCATCTGTGGAAATCAGCTGGGTGGTGCGTGGGCTTTCAGTCTGAAAGTGGGGAGAACTGGCCTGGGGCATCTCTTGGTTTTTGCTCCTGGAAATGAAACGCACACTAACCTCTCTGACCTGGGTCTCCATCTTCTGTCTCCAGGCTGTGCACACCGGGATGCGGGCTCTCATCTATAATAGCTCTCAGGCCGAGCAGTCCGGCATGAGGACCTACTACTTCAGCGCCGACACCCAGGAGGACATGAATGCTTGGGTCCGGGCCATGAACCAGGCTGCGCAGGTGCTGTCTCGATCATCACTGAAGAGGTCAGTCCCCGTGGAGGGTCCCTGCCAGAGTGCTGCCTGTGTGGGAGGGGGACCCAGATTCCACCGTCCACTCACTCCTGTTAAGCATTGCCCTCTCTTGGAATTTTAAATGGTGACTTCTTCCTGGAGGAGAATGCTTACAAAGCCAACACATACTGCCGGCAGAGCTGAGAGGTCCCCTGGGAATTATCGAGGCCACTGGCCTCATTAAGCAGAGAAATGGGAAGGACTGGAAGGGTGAAATGACCGAAAAGGCTGGGATGCCCGGCCTTAGAACCTGGTCGTGTGTTTCTCAGTCTTTCTCTTGTGTGCGGCTGAAAGGACAACCTTGGGGCAACGTCTGTGGAGGAGGGAGAGGACATGCAGGAAAGATCTTGAAACTGGAAATGCATCACCGACGGCCCACCACCTTGCTGTTGGGAGCTGATGTGGGCACTGTCTTTCAGCTGCCTCTTCTCTCAAGTGGGCCAACCAGGGTACCATCAGGGATCTGGAGGCTCCTGAGTCTGTTGACTGTGGGTGATTCCCTGAGAGCATGCGGACAAGGAACATGAGTGGTCAGTTGCTTGGAGAAGGTTGGGTAGCCCTGGAAAAGTCGGGGTGCCTTTAGCCAGTCCTCACCTGACATGAACCCCCTTCTTCGCTGGACATCTTGCTCTGTTTGGAGGCCTCTTTGACAAAGGTCTCTTAGGCCTTGTAAGAGTAGTGTCCTCCAGCAACCTGAAGACCGGATTCTCAGTGATTGCAAATGAGTGGTTTTATTTTGTCCACCTTTTCCAACTCAATTTTTTGCGATTTGGGGTATTAGTGGTACTCCCTAGCTTCATATTCTCTTTCCTGAGACTAACAGGTCTTCGGTATAATTAGTAGCCTCCCTCAAGAGGCAAGGTAGGGGTCAGGTTCTGCTCTTGGAGTTTCCGTAGCGCCTAAGTTGAGCGTTTGTTGTGCCGGGTTTTTTCTGTCTACTTTTCAGTATTCTAGGCTTCAAGGGGCTATCGTCTTTGAATCTTCTGCACACCTGACACATAGTAAGCTCTCAAATATCTATCGAGTGAGTAAGTGAGAAACTGAAAGAATGAATGAATATGTTGGAAGGACAAGAACAAAGACTGTCCTGGCAGTTATCCCGTGGGCCCTGCATCAGCGGCTCTTGCCTATAGGCATTCAGTCAGGTTTGCCTCTCTTCCTAGCAGAGTCATCCAGCCTGAATTTTTCTGTTGTGTGCGTGATAATGAATCGAAAGTCTGTGCCATTAGCCTGCAGGCAGTCTGCTCAGTGACAGTGGCACTTCCACCTTCACCCCAGGAGAAGGCAATGGGCAGGTTCGACACGACTTACTCCTAGTGCACAGTCTGGTCCCGGAAGCTCACTGTTCCCTTGTCTTTGTTGTTCATCAAAAACTATTTATTTGGGTTGTGCTGAGTCTTAGTTGCGGCGCATGGAATCTTTAGTTGCTGCATGTGAATCCCTAGTTGCATCAAACCTGGGTCGCCTGCATTGGGAATGTGGAGTTTCAGCCACTGGACCACCAGGGAAGTCTTCCTCCATGCGACACACACGCAATAAGAAAAATATCCTTAGTCACCTTCCCAGTGTTACCTCTGTTACCAGGTTACCAGGGATCTCTTTAAACTATTTTCTGTTCATTTATGTGCATATATGCTCTTGTAGAAATATAGAGGGGTTTTTTGTGCTTTTTTAATACCATGAATAATATTGATCTTGAAAGTCGTTCTGTATGAGTGTATATGGGCTGACTTTATTTTTGACTGTTGTATGGTATTTCATAATGTTAATGTACCATAGTGTAGTTAAGCATGTGCCCCATGTTGGGTAGTTCATTTTGTGCTCCCTTTTTCAGCACAGTTGTGTAATGAAAAGCTTTGTACAAGCCTCTGCACGTGTGAGGCTTTCAGATTGTTGGGTCAATATACAGTGCTCTTAAATTGTAACCAATACGGCCAAACTGTCCTTTAAAGTAAGTTGTATTAATATGTTCCACTAGTGAGAGTGCTCATTTCTCCACATCTTTGCAAACCGTTGATATTATCAGTCTTTTGCTTTTGCTGAGCTGCTGTGTAGATAAGTGGTATCTGTTTATTTTAATGTGTGTTTTCATGGTGGTGGGGATCTTTTATATTTATTGGTCACTTGTATTCCTCTGCAGTGAATTGCTGGTACCTATTCTCTGCATTTCCTAGTGAGTTCCTTGCTTTTCTTCGATGCTTCCTTTCCTCCACGTGTTAAAATCGGCCCAGTTGGGACTGCTGCTTGACCTCTTGCAGGGGTTGGTTGTAGGCTCTCAGTTGTGTTATTTAAGAGAATCTGCTTTCCCCCTCTTTTCAAAGTCAGGATACTGTTTGTCAGTCTGTAACATTCTGGCATTTTCTGTGTTCTCTTGGATTCCTCAGAGATGGTCTGAGAGGTTTCTAGAGCCCATCTTTGAGTTCCCTTCGGGCCCTGGGGTTCTGACAGCTGGACTTTTCCCATCTTCCTTGCCATCTTGGTCTTCCATCTCTCTGAACCAAGGTTGTTCTCTTATTCATGGTGAGGTCACTCACCTTGATGAAGATATGGAAATAAATTCAGAAGTTGAAGAATTCAACTTTATTTGTGGTGTGGTCATCTTCCCAAGCAGAGATATCTCTTATTATTATTATTTTTTTAAGTTCTCCCCTCCTTTATTTTAATTCTTAGAAAATAGAAAGTTTTGTTTTATTTTGCTTTGCTTTAAGTAAACAAATCTCCGTTCTTTCTAGACTTTACCGTTTGCGGTCATTCGCGTGGGCCCATTCCACTGGGTTTGTGCTTGATGCATTTCTCATAATGGGAGCTCTGAATGCTCCCTGTGCTGTTACACTGGTTTGTTTCCACCAGCAATGTCAGACAGGTTCATTCCTGTGGCCCAGCTTTGCCCAGTTGTCTTGTGCCTGACTTGGGCACTTGGGCACTCAAAGATAACTTGAGAATGAGATCAGGCTTAACAGGAAAATGTGCTGTGATTGATAAGTGATGTCTGCCTGAACTGTTTAGGATGAATTTGCTAGCTAAGGTTAGGGTTTTTTTCTTTTTTTTTTACTTTTTCCTACAAGAGGATTTTGTAATTAACTCTCAGATTTTGCTTTCAGAGAGGCTCCTTCCCTTCTCCACTGGGCTGCCTTACAGATCTCAGGCCATTTTATTATCTCTGGCTTTTTTCTGAACTTTTAAAATGTGTTCTTGCTATGCTCATAATAAACTCTTGAAATCCCATGGTCATCTTTGCCCAAGGTTTCTTCCCTGTTTAAAGAAACATAAACAAAACTTGTTCTACCCTCTGACTCAGTAAAACCAGAGTAGCATTTCCTCTTAATTTTCTGAGAGATGAAACTGTCAGCCAAGGGAATTCAGACTTATTAAATGTTCTATTTTTCTGAATAAGATGTTCAAACATTTAGTTAGTGAGACGTATTCATCATGTAAGACTACATCTTGCCTCTCCTCCACGTTGGTGATCTGCTCTGGAAACCTCCAGCTCTGTTCCGTGGGCGGTCCCAACAGTAGCTTTTCCTTCTTTCCCTCCTTGATTCTCACCCAAATGGTTCTATTCTTATTCACATAGGCAGATTCTTTCTTTATGAATGTGGTACGGTAGGGCTTCTTATTACAGGTAACAAAATGCAAATTTATCTTAAAAGGGGAGGAGTTTATTGATCCATGGCACTGAAAAGTTCAGGATAACTACAGCTTTAGAAAACAGCTGTGGTCAAGGCTCAGACAGTATCATTGCACATCATCTCTCTCCCCACTGGGCTGGATTCATTCCTGAACTCCGTGTAGAGGTCCCTGGCAGATCTGGGGTCTGGTGGCTAGATGGCTGCAGTAGCCCCAGACTTAGGTCATTTGAGTTAAGTCCAGTAGGAAAGAACCAGAGTCTTACCCAAAAGCTCTGAGATCTCTTCTGATCAGACCGGCTTAGGTCACAGTGATTCCCCAAGTCACCTACCATGGTCCGGGAGTGCACGTGCTGACTGACACAGGCCTGAGATACATGCTTCACTTCTAGAACCTGACTGTAGGGACTGAGAGTGAGGTAGGGGTGCATTCCTAAGCGACGTTAGGGCTGTGGACAGAGGAAGGGGAAATGACTTGATGGGATGTGATAAATGATGTGCAAGCAACCAGTATCCAAGCCACTTCCTACTATATCGATTTCTTTTGCCTTAAGTACTGTCTCCTCCTAGGGTTTAGTCTCTGCAGTCGGACAGGCCAGAGTTTAAACGCAGCTCTGCTGCTACTTTCTAGCTGCGTCACTTGTGCAATTTAGGTATGCTTTTTAAACAAATTTTTCTAGCTCATCAAATTTTTGTAAAAATGAAATGAATGTGTAAAGTGCTTACTTCTCATGTTGCCTAAGACATAGCTGATACTCCATATCCAATATGCTAGCTCCCATAGGTTTTAACGCATCATTCTTTTTTTGCACCTGTCCAGTTTCATTGTTAATCCTCTGAATTACACGACGATGAATCTCCTGTGGGCACATCATACTCTCCTCCTCTCCAGGATGTGCCCATCCCTTAGCAGTGTGAGCTGTGGTTCAGCAACGCAGGCTTCCTGCAGGACCGTCCCTCAGCCTGCCCCTCACTGTCCCCTCCTCCAGCCTCTTCCTACATTGTTCCTCTAACCCCAGAGGGAGCTGAGCACCCTTGCTGTGCTTCCTTCCGTTGTCCTCTTGTTCCCTACAGGCTTCAGGGTCTCTTGATGGACAAGCATTCTTGAGCCCCCACCCCTTCTCCGTCAGGGACACTGAGCACTATGGCCAGAGCCCACCCTCTCCCTCCTTCTGTCCATGATTTCTTCTCCCTCATTTCCATGTTCTTCCACTTGCCAGATTTTGGATTCTGTTTTTTTATTCTCTACAGCCTCCTTGAAATCTGTCTTCCAAGTTCCTCCGTTGAACTGCCTTTTTTCCCCCTCTTATCTAAGGATGTCTTGTCCTCTCCAAGAAGCTAAAGTACTAAGCAAGGAGGGCAGCTTATTGTTACAGTTCACAGAACTGACAAGCAGCTCAGATAGGAGGGCCTATCGGAAGGCAACTGACCTCTTTGTTTTCAGCTTCCCAACCTCTCTGGTCTCTACAAAGCTATGTGGTCTCAGTGTTACTATAGTCCTATCATGGAACTGAGAGAGCTTATAGTCCAGTCACTGTTAGAATAAAATCCAATCTCCTTAGTATGGCTTTTGATCCCTGGCTGGGTCTGTTCCCTGTAAGTCCTCTAGGCCTTGCCCATCTGCTCCCCTGGCCCTCACCCTTACTAGGACCACTCAGCACATCCTTCAGGGCCTAGCTTACTTGTATTTCTTTCTTCTTTGACTCTCAGTATGTTAGATGCTTCTGCTTATAGCACTGTGTCGTTCCTCATGCAGAGAACTTTCATGCTAAAGTTATGTTGGCCTGCTTTCTCTTTGTCACCCCCGCTAGACTGTAAGTTCCTTAGAAGTGAGAATGGTGCCTGGCACATAGTCAGTTAAAGGACGGTGCATGGATGTTTGGCTGGCTGGACAGGTGAGTGGTTAGGTCGATGAATGAAACTTCTCCCTGAGAGATGTTCAAATAGGGATTTGGGGTGTCTGAGAGCAGGCTGAGCACTGTTGTGGGACTGGTTGTGGGGATCAGCAGACTGATCTGCTCAGAAGTGGCCCACACGTTTCTGGCTCTCTCCACTCTATTCAGAGAATGGAATCTTTGGCCTTTCAGACCCTGACCACTTTGGTTAAAGTGTGACAGAACAATGCCTGAGGTTGGACAAGCTCCTTGGACCCTTGACAGAAGTAACTTATAGACATGCTTTCAACCCCAGTACAGGGCTAAGGAGTTGGATCAGATGGAATTTGAGTCCTGCTTATTTCACTGGTTGAGCTTCCCTGGTAGCTCAGACAGTAAAGAATCCACCTGCAATGTGCGAGACCGGGTTCAATCTTTGGGTTGTGGAGATCCCCTGGAGAAGGGAACGGCTATCCATTCCAGTATTCTTGCCTGGAGAATTCCATGGACAGAGGAACCTGGCAGGCTACAGTCCATGGGGTCACAAAGAGTCGGACACAACTGAGCAACTTTCATGTCACTGGTTGCATGATCAGGGCAAGTTGCTTTACCACTCTGAGCTTCGTGTTCATTACCTATAATAAAAGAATAATATTTCTAGCTTGGTGTGATGATAAGAGATAATATTTAAAGTCCTTTCGCTCAGGGTTTTACAATTAGTAAGTGCTCCCCATAATCCCTATCCTTCAGTAGAGACAATATATTTTCAGTAAGCTGGTGCTCATGTGAGTGCCCTCAGCCTCTCTGGGCTTGACAGTCCTGACCTTGCAAGATTGCTCTAGGGGTTAGAGATGGTCTGTGCTGGGTTCCTGGCACACAGTAGGACCCAGCATAAAACAGCCAAACATTGGCCACAAAAAATGAGTGACCCAGACTGGAACTGCCATAGACAGACTGAAAGTGAGTGAGCTCGGTGTGTGCCAGAACTCCAGACTGGCTCAGGTCGGGCTGTGGTAATTGAGCGTTACTCACCCAGGTAGAGGAAGAGGAAAGGATTCTCCAGGCAGGAGTGAACAAAGTGAGGAGAGCTGGCGGCCATTGTACATCTTTCCTTTCTCCTTTGTCTGGTTTGTCAGGTCCTTAAAACTTCACGAGGGACTTTGCCAGTCGCCACTGCTGAGAGGAGTGATGGCCTGAGCTTGGCAGTGTGGTGTTTCATTTGTCCTTCAGCCTCACTCTTCTCTGGGGGAGGACAGACCCACCTATTGTTTATTTACGGCAGAGCCTGAAAGGTAGCCAGCTATCTTCTCCCATCCCAGGGGAACTGCCCTAGTTAAGTCTGGGAAAAGAAGAAACCAACTTCTGTCTCCATTTTTCTCCAGACGTTTCTGTCATCAAATTTAGGAACTAATTCAAGTGAGCCAGCCTGCCTGTGGGCTTCCTAGAGACTCTGGACCCATTTGCTTCAGCCTTTTATACAAGGCTGTGGACTGCACAGGGTGGGTTTCAGCTTTTGAGCCCACTGTCCTCCTGAGCTTTGGGGTCAGTGCTCAGGACTTGGCATCTGTTGACACTGGCTGAGCTGGTTTTCCAGGACAGAATTTTTTTTTTCCCCAAACTTTAAACTTTTTTATTTTGTATTGGGTAGAGCTGATTAACATTGTTGTGATAATTTCAGGTGAACAGTGCAGGGACTCAGCCATACATATACACGAATCTATTCTCCCCAAACTCCCTCCCATCCAGGCTGCCACATAACACTGAGCAGAGTTCCCTGTGCTATTCAGTAGCTGGACAGGAACATCTGCCACCTGATGTTGAGACAAACACTCCAAGGATGTCAGTGGCCTGACCCTTGTTCCTGGGCTGTTAGTTTGGTCATTTAGGTATGGTGAGCAGGGAGGGATCCTCCAGTGGGACTGTGACAGATGGGCTGTGTCTGCCAACAGGACTGAAGTCCAGCTAAGTCCCTACAAGCTGTGTGTGGTTCCTTTTCTCGCTCAGGTCTTCACATGAGATTTCCGGTGTATGTGAAGTATCTGTGTAACATTAAGAAAGAAGTAAATATTATTCCTTATTTCCTGGTGAAATAAAGGGTTTGGAAGCAGAATAAAATAATAGTGTCAACTGCTTGGTATGATCTGTTAACTTCTGAGTTCTTGTGAAGGACAGGAATAAGATAGAAGTATCCTCAGCCTGAGATTTGTGCTCTTCCCACTTGCAGGGGAAAGCAAGGATTTTCTCTAAGCAGACATAAAATGTTGCTGTCACGTGCTGAAAATGGCCGGGGCAGGGCTCAGCCCCTTGTATCAGGGATTATGTTTGGTTGCCTGTGATAGAACAACTCAACTTAGAGCCGTGTAATCAAATTGGGTTTTAGTTTTCTCACTAACAGGAATGCACAGTTAGTTAGTTCTGACTCATATAGTAGCTCCATGATGCTGTCAGGGACCTGGGCTCTTTCTCACTTTCTACCCAGGTTTTGATAGGTGGCTTTCATCTGCATTTTTGTCACCTTGCATTCCAGTCTAGGTTCTAGGCGGGAATAAGGGAAAGGTTAGTCAAGCCAGGTAAGTGTTCTTTCTTTTAAAGGCTTTTCTGGGAGACCCATCCAACAATTTCTGCATACATCTTATTGGCCAGATTTATGTTATATGATCATCCCCAGCTCCAAGGGAGGTTAGGAAATGTGAGTTTTTTGTTGGGTACATTGCTGCTTTGAAAAAATGGGGGCAAGGAAGGAAAATATGTTGGAAGCTAGTACATTTATATTTGATGATGGCTTCCCTGGTGGCTCAGACAGTAAAGAATCTGCCTGCAAAGTGGGAGATCTGAGTTCGATCCCTGGGTCAGGAAGATCCCCTGGAGAAGAAATGGCATCCCACTCCAGTATTCCCGCCTGGAGAATGCCGTTCCATGGATGGAGGAGCCTGGCAGGATGCATTCCATGGGGTCACAGAGAGTCAGACATGACTGAGCAACTAACACACGCACTTTAGGTGCCAGACCCAGCGTAGTGCTCTTTCTGTGCATCGTCTCCTTTATTCCTCGTAAGAACCCAAGGAGGTAGGGGTTGTTGTCCCCATTTTGCAGATGAGGAACCTGAGACCAGAGAGGTCAGGGAGTTGCCCAAGGTCACTCAGCTGCTATGGGCTGGAGCCAGCTGTTGAATCCAGGTCTGCCTGGCACTAATCCTACGCAGTCTGGGTTAGTCATGCTTGGAAAGTGACACATGTGGCCACAGTGATCACCAAATGTCAGGAATTCCTTGTGTTTTTAAATAGCCAGCGACACCAGGTACTCGCATCAGCAGTAACGACCTGCACAGGGAGGGCTGTTGTCGTCTTAGCTGAACATCAATGCCGTGCATGGCCCCTTCTCTGAATGACACGGCCACTGACAGCCGAGGGGTACGTCCTTCTTTCCCCACCACTGTGCTAAATTGAGCACTGCAGATGTATTGTGTGACAGGTCTCCTGATTTGAGAGGTCATGTGTTACATTGCAGGGAATTCAAAGAGACAGGGAGAAGACCAAAAAACACTTTTGCCTTAAATCCTGTAACTTAGTAAGTTAAATGTTTAAGTCAGGTAAGGTGGGGGAGTCGGGAACCTTCCCTTCACTTTTTTTACCTGTAGCCATAGACTGACTATTTTGGACACAAAGGCACATATCTTCTCTTGGGTAAGGCCCAACAGCTGTGGAAACAGGAGCTGTTGTTCATAACCCCAAGTCTTAGGGCCGGGTGGCAAGCAGACTCCCATTCTTTTAGGCACCCTATTAGGGTTTGTTTTGCAGTAAATGCTGGTGTCAATCTGAGAAAAAAGTTTATCTGAGAAAAAAGTTTTATCTTTCTCAGTTAACTTTATTTTTAGGACATATTAGCATGTGTTGGGATGTATACAATCATATATATACACAGACAGTAAGGATTAAGATTTATAGTTATAAGTTAACTCCAAGGTTAGAAAAGACTGGCAAACTCCATGATTTGGGATCGCTCAAGAGAACAGCATTAAATGTGGTTACTGTGATTAAATCAGGCTTTAGGGTTGTCTGGCTCTGGTAGCAGAGGCTATTTTCTATACTATATCCCTAAGTGCTCGCCTCAGTGGGAATGTATAGGTTCTCAGTAAAGACATGGAGGTTGAAAGAAAAATCCTCATTACAGTTGGTTGGGCTAAGATATTGTATCCATAACCCCTGGGTTCTGAAGTTGAAGAAATCCTCTCCTTTTTAATTTAAAATTTATTTTATTGAAATAGTTGATTTACAATGTGTTAATTTCTGCTGTATAGGAAAGTTATTCAGTTTTATATATGTATACACACACACACATATATATACATGCATATATATACACACACATATATATACATATTCTTTTTCATAATCTTTTCAATTATGGTTTATCAGAGGTTTCTGTATATAATTCCCTATGCTATTCAGTAGGACCTCATTGTTTATCCATTCTATATGTAATAGTGTAATAGTTTGCATCTGTTAATCCCAAACTCCCAATCCATCACACCCTTCCCTCCTGCCACTCCCCACCCCCACAACCGTAAATCTGTTCTGTGTCTGTGGGTCTGTTTCATAGACAGATTCATTTGTGTCATATTTTAGATTCCACATGTAAGTGATATCATGTGGTGTTCATCTTTCTCTTTTTGAATTACTTCACTTGTATGATTATCTCTAGGTCCATCCATGTTATTGCAAATGGCATTATTTCATTCTTTTTAATGGCTGAGTAATATTGCATTGTGTATGTGTACTACATCTTTATGCATTCGTCTGTCAGTTGAAGAAACCCTCTTTTCCCTTCAATCAGTGTCTTCCATTTCAGTGCATATTTGTTTCACTGCATATTTGTTTGCAGTGTTTCACTTTCACAGTGAAAGCATATTTCTTTCACTTTTATGACAAGGTGTGAAAAGAAAGAGAAAGTTAAAATTTATGAAGTGTACTTTGTAGAACAGAGTTGTCCCTTTAAAAACTTCCAGTAAGAATTACTTTTTCTGAAAATTCCCTGGCTGTCCAAAGGATAGGACTCCATGCTTTACTGCTCAAGGCTCGGGTTCAATCCTTGGTCAGGGAACTAAGATCCCACAAAGCCACATGGCACAGCCAAAAAAGAAAAAAATTACTTTTTCTTAAAAGTGTGGGCCCTTGAATATTTCACGTGTTTCTTCTACTAGAGGTTATAGACCCACCATACTTTAGGAATGGAAAGGTTCTTAAAAGTCACCATCTAAATATGTCAATATAAAATGATGTAATAGGACTCCTTCTACTGTGAGTAACAGAGCCCAAACTCAGACTAGCTTAAGTGAGAAACATTTATTAATGTACAACCAAAAAGTCCAAGGATATATCTGGTTTGCTGCTGCTGCTGCTAAGTCGCTTCAGTCGTGTCCGACTCTGTGCGACCCCATAGACGGCAGCCCACCAGGCTCTGCCGTCCCTGGGATTCTCCAGGCAAGAACACTGGAGTGGGTTGCCATTTCCTTCTCCAATGCATGAAAGTGAAAAGTGAAAGTGAAGTCACTCAGTCGTGTCTGACTCTTTGCGACCCCATGGACTGCAGCCTACCAGGCTCCTCCATCTATGGGATTTTCCAGGCAAGAGTACTGGAGTGGGGTGCCATTGCCTTCTCCGATATCTGGTTTAGGTATGGCTAAATCTAGGAGTTCAGGACAAGTCTTTAAGATTCTATTTCTCTCCATCTGCTTTCATTCTCAGATGTGTGTGTGTGCCTAAGTCGCTTCGGTTGTGTCTGACTCTGCTTCCCTGTGGACTGTAGCCTTCCAGGCTCCTCTGTTTGTGGGATTCTCCAGGCAAGAATACTGGAGTGGCTTGCCATGCGCTCTTCCACCAGGATCTTCCTGATCCAGGGATCGAACTCATGTCTCTTACATCTCCTGCATTGGCAGGCACGCTTTACCACTAGCACCACCTGGGAAGCCTCATTCTCAGACAGCTGTTTCCTATGTAGTTGCAGCAGCTCAAGACCAGCTCCAACCAAAGTCCCAGAACTAGCTCTGAATGGCCTGGATTGGGTGACCTGTCAGCCTGTGAGCCAGTCACTGAGACTTGGAGCCTCAGGTTGAAAGGGACCGGTAGAGTCAGCAGGACCTAAACTACAGGTACTGAGAGTGGGATAGGATGATCCCCAAGTGAAATTCAAACTGTGTTAGCAGAAGGGGTGGGAGATGGGGAAAGATGTCTCCCAGTGATGGATAGAGGAAGTCCAAAGAAGCTTTTTTTTCCCCCCAAAAGCTTTGGGCTTTCATGGAAAAGTAATGAGTACATGGGCTTCCCAAGTGGTGCAGTGTTAAAGAATCTGCCTACCAATTGTAGGAGATGTGGGTTCAATCTTTGGGTTGGGAAGATCATCTGGGGTGGAAATAGCAACCCACTCCAGTATTCTTGCCTGGAAAATTCCATGGACAGAGGAGCCTGGTGGTCTACAGTCCATGGGGTCACAGAACATCAAACATGACTGAGCACACACGGCACACAGGAGTAGTGCACAGACATGAGATATGAGATTGCTTTTCTCAGCTTCCATACCTGTGTTAAGGCTGACAGGCCAGCACACATGAAGAAGTAGACCTGTGTTAGGGGTGGTATTTTCACTTTATATTGACATTTTAACCAGCTCCCTGACTGGATGGATTCTGCCTTGAATCTGTGCTGATTATTGGTAGTTGAAGCTCTGAGGTTGTTGCAAGGACACCTGAGGTCTGGCCATTGAGATGTAAATGCAGCAGCACCTCTGATGTTCATTCTTCTGTTGAACCCTCAGCCTTGGCCATTTCAAGAAATGATGGACGTCAAGGCCAGGACCTTTTTACCAAGGAGTATAAGTCAACTGGCTGCCTCTCCAAGGGTCCATGGTAATTTTTCTGGTCCTTTTGAGCTAGGCTGGAGTGTGTTCCCCTGCCTCCTCAGTCTAAATTCTGCTAAGCATATGGAGCTGCTGCTGTGTCCCCAGTACCAAGTAATGAGGATGCAGATACAACTTGGACTCAAGGAGTAGGGAGAGAGGCAGCTTCCAGTGGGAGATGGGCCATGAAAGAGGCTCTCTTCTCTATGCCCTGGAAGCTCTTTAGCCTCAGCGCACATCCTCACCTGTCACCGCTACCCCCTTCTCTATAGTTTCCAGGTCTGCATGTGTGTCAGATCATAGACAAACAGATGGAGAGGCTGTAGAGAGTGGTGGCCCCAGTCCTTGGACTCTGCATTCTGCCTGGAATTAAGCCCTGGTGCCTCTTTTTCCCAGCAGGATGGTCTTGGGCAAATCATTTATCTTTTCTGTGCCTCAGTTTCCTTATCTCTGAAATCTGACTAATGATGCTTCAGAAAATTGTTATGTCCATGTTCTTACATTCCTGTTTGAGCAGTTCCTTGACAAGATAGCTAAGTGGTCATATCGAGAGATTGCCGTGCTGACTCTTCACTCAACATCTTGGATGACTGTTAATTATGCTGCTCATTGTATTTTGGGCTATGCTAGATGCCAGCGGGGGAGACCCTGGACTCAGGAACTTTCTATCCAAGCTAACCTGCCCCAGACAGACAGGCCATTTATTTGTTCAGTAGTTTATAGAGCTGCTATTCTGTACCATCATTATGTGGAAGTTCTGGGCATATGATGACTGGCCAGCTGGGCCTCAGGCCTGAAGAAACTCGTAGTCTACTTGGGCACTAGTTGAGTAAACACGCAGTTATAGTCCAGTGTGATTAGTTTGACAGTGCAGTCAGCTAAGATCCTGATCTAGACTGGGACTGTGTGTAGGGTGGCTTCCTGGAGGAGGTGACATTTAAGCCAGATCCCAGAGGAGTAGAAGTTAGGCCAGCAGCATAAGGGAGTAGGCACGAAAGGGGCTCCAAGCAGAGGGAAGAGCCCATGCAAAGGCCTGGAGGTAATTGGAGTGTAAAGTGTGTTCTTTGGCAAGTCTTGGCTAGGGGTTCCAGTCTGGGCTGGACTGAACATGCTGTTGTCATTGCAGGGACACGGAGAAGGTGGAGCGGCAGGCGGTCCCCCAGGCCAACCACACAGAGTCCTGTCGAGAGTGTGGCCGTGTGGGACCCGGACATGCGAGGGATTGTCCTCACCGCAGCCACGAGGATTCTTTTGGATTCGAGAGGCGGGAGCAGGAGGAAGACCGGTACCGCTCCAGGGACCCACTGGAGGGCAAGCGGGACAGGAACAAGGCCAGGTCCCCATACTCACAAGTCGAAGAGGATGCCTTGTTCGTGGATTTACCCAGCGGCCCAAGAGGCCAGCAGGCTCAGCCCCAGCGGGCGGAGAGGAACGGAGTGCTGCCCGTCACGTCTGGCCCGGGAGAGCAGAATGGGACTGCTGGGTACCAGCGGGCCTTCCCTTCCAGGACCAACCCAGAGAAGCACAGCCAGAGGAAGAGTAGCCTGGCCCAAGTGGAGCAGTGGGCAAAGGCCCAGAAAGGGGACGGCAGGAGGTCAGTAACAGCTTCAGGATCACTGCTGCTAGTGAGCGTAATGACGTTGTAACAGTAGCTATCACTTCCCTAGCACAGGCTGGGTACAGGCTGGCCTTAAACTCTTTATCCCATTATCTTCATAAATCCCTGCAACAACCTTGCAAGGAAAGGTAAGAGCCTCAATTTATAAACAGAAACTGGGGCTTGGAGGAGTAGGGAACTTGCCTGTGGCACAAAGATTAGTGGCAAACACAGAGTTCAGAGTCTGTCCATGAGCCTGCCAAGCTCACTCGAGATTATATACAGAGTGGGGGTTCCCCATGCCCCAGGGAGCATGCCTTGAGACTGTCAGCTTATAGATAGTAATTGGTCTTCTCCTCTTACTTCGCTACTTCTCTGCATCTGGGATATAGTTGTAGCAATTAAGAGTAAATAGAGATCCCTTTTTAATTCCAGGCATAGGGAAGTGCTCAGGCACTGTTGACATTCGGCTTTATTATACCCATTTCTTCAAGAAGTGGTTTTAATTATTTAGAGGGAAGACATTGCTTGCTATTTGCAAAGCGCTGTCTGTATTTTATAATTTTAGATTCGTTAGGACACGTTTCTGAACGTGTAGCATTCAGGGTCACTCAGCTTTCCCAGTGTCCTTAGAAGCCACTGTGTGCTGTCTAAACTGTGAAGACAGCAGGTCCCTGTCACCATCCTAAGGCTTCTAAAACAAGCCTTGGACTGGAGACAAGACAGCAAAGTTGTGGTCCGTTCAGAAAGTCTGTGGAGAAAGCAATGGCACCCCACTCCAGTACTCTTGCCTCGAAAATCCCATGGACGGAGGAGCCTGGTAGGCTGCAGTCCATGGGGTCACTAGAGTCGGACACGACCGAGCGACTTCACTTTCACTTTTCACTTTCATGCATTGGAGAAGGAAATGGCAACCCACTCCAGTGTTCTTGCCTGGAGAATCCCAGGGACGGGGGAGCCTGGTGGGCTGCCATCTATGGGGTCGCACAGAGTCAGACACAACTGAAGCGACTTAGCAGCAGCAAAAAGTCTGTAATCTGATCCAGGTGGTCTGTTGTGGGGTTAAATGGTGAAGAACTCACAATGGAAACTCCCTGAGCAGTTGGTAGACCTTGTTGTGGGTCAGATGAGGACACTGTCCAGTTCCCTCCTGACACAGACCAGGTGTCAGTTCTGTTTGATCAGATTTTGTGTCTTATTGAAAACAGCTACTGCCCTAGGACACGTAAGGGGAAAGCTGCTGTTCTTGGTGCCAGGCTTGGTAGACCCCCTAGGAGGTAGTTCTGAGTGACTTTGTTGCTGAGTGAGATTGGAAACTAGCAGGGGTTGTATCATGCAGGTTCTGCTACTCCAAGGTAAGGAATTTGGATTTTATTTGAAAGAGCAATAGGGGGAGCTGCTGGAAGGTTGTGAACAGGTAAATGGTATGATCTGATTCACAAAGTAGATCAGAGCCTAGGGAACAGGCTGTTGCAGTAGTCCAGTATGGTGATAGCCTGGTGAAGGTGGAAACAGAAATAAATAAATTTGAGGTACATTTTGAAGGTTGAGACAGAAAAGCCTGTCCATGAATTGGATGTGCAGAATAAGAGAAAGGGAGGAACAAGGATGATCCCTCAAATTTTGAATTGAACAAAATTTGTTCTGAGTGGTTGCTGAGATGGGCAAGTCTTAGGAACAAGTTTCAGGGGGCAAATCAGGATTTCCATTTTAGACGTTTAAATTTGAGAACCTATTAGATCTCCAGTGGGCCAGACGTCTGGGAGGCAGGTGGATGTGGATTGTGGTGTGGAGGTTTGGCATCTGGTTGGACATGTTGATGGGGAGCCCTGAGTGCATAGGTGGTATCCCAGCACGTTGTGTTACAACAGAAGTGAGATCCAACAGAGGAAATGGTGTGTCAGACAGAAGCTACTCATGGTAAGTTAGCTGTTTCCTCTTATACATAACATCTCTTAGAAACTGAAATCAGTATGGGGCTGACTAGGGCAGGTAAAAGCAAGAGAAATCAGAAGTAGAAGCAGAGAGGAGGGGCATGGATTTGGCGCTGATAAGCCTGAATGAAGAGTCTGGATTTAATCTTGAAGGCTGGTGAAAGCCACTGATGGACTTAAAATGGAGTGTGGCATGATAGCTTTTAATATTTAGGACAGTGGTTTGAAGGGTATTGTCAGGGAAGAGGAATCAGGATAGCTGGGGAGAATTTCAAGACTAGGTAATCTAATTTAATCTAATCTAATTACGTAATTTTGAGGTTAGGTAGCTCTTTCAAATCCTGAAAGATGATGCTGTGAACGTGCTACACTCAATATGCCAGCAAATTTGGAAAACTCAGCAGTGGCCACAGGACTGGAAAAGGTCAGTTTTCATTCCAATCCCAAAGAAAGGCAATGCCAAAGAATGCTCAAACTATTGCACAATTGCACTCATCTCACACACTAGTAAAATAATGCTCAAAATTCTCCAAGCCAGGCTTCAGCAATACATGAACCATGAACTTCCTGATGTTCAAGCTGGTTTTAGAAAAGGCAGAGGAACCAGAGATCAAATTGCCAACATCTGCTGGAAAAAGCAAGAGAGATCCAGAAAAACATGTATTTCTGCTTTATTGACTATGCCAAAGCCTTTGACTGTATGGATCACAATAAACTGTGGAAAATTCTGAAAAAGATGGGAATACCAGACCACCTGACCTGCCTCTTGAGAAATCTGTATGCAGGTCAGGAAGCAACAGTTAGAACTGGACATGGAACAACAGACTGGTTCCAAATAGGAAAAGGAGTACGTCAAGGCTGTATATTGTCACCCTGCTTATTTAACTTATATGCAGAGTACATCATGAGAAATGCTGGACTGGTAGAAACACAAGCTGGAATCAAGATTGCCAGGAGAAATATCAATAACCTCAGATATGCAGATGACACCACCCTTATGGCAGAGAGTGAAGAGGAACTAAAAAGCCTCTTGATGAAAGTGAAAGAGGAGAGTGGAAAAGTTGGCTTAAAGCTCAACATTCAGAAAATGAAGATCATGGCATCTGGTCCCATCACTTCATGGAAAATAGATGGGGAAACATTTGAAACAGTGTCAGACTTAATTTTTGGGCTCCAAAATCACTGCAGATGGTGACTGCAGCCATGAAATTAAAGATGCTTACTCCTTGGAAGGAAAGTTATGACCAACCTAGATAGCATATTCAAAAGCAGAGACATTACTTTGCCAACAAAGGTCCGTCTAGTCAAGGCTATGGTTTTTCCTGTGGTCATGTATGGATGTGAGAGTTGGACTGTGAAGAAGGCTGAGCGCTGAAGAATTGATGCTTTTGAACTGTGGTGTTGGAGAAGACTCTTGAGAGTCCCTTGGACTGCGAGGAGATCCAACCAGTCCATTCTGAAGGAGATCAGCCCTGGGATTTCTTTGGAAGGACTGACGCTAAAGCTGAAACTCCAGTACTTTGGCCACCTCATGCAAAGAGTTGACTTATTGGAAAAGACTCTGATGCTGGGAGGGATTGGGAGCAGGAGGAGAAGGGGATGACAGAGGATGAGATGGCTGGATGGCATCACTGACTCAATGGATGTGAGTCTGGGTGAACTCCGGGAGTTGGTGATAGACAGGGAGGCCTGGCGTGCTGTGATTCATGGGGTCGCAAAGAGTCGGACACGACTGAGCGACTGAACTGAACTGTACTCCTTACCTATTCCCAGTTGTAACACAGCATACCCATGTACATGGTGAAGAAATTTCCCAGGGGATTCTGATGTACCACCATCCAAAATGAGACTACACAGTCAAGTTTCTTTTTGTAGTTTTCAGTATTTGTTTCTGTATTTCCAAATAAGATATTTGTACTGCTTGGTTTCTTGATTTTCAGTTTTAGTTAGCTATTGACAGTCTACTCTAGAAAATAACGATTTAAGGCGCTTATTCCCCTCTCTGCTTTTCCTTTCCAAAAACACACTTACTCTTATTCCAGCTTTATAATATAGTTGTCATTTTTATTTAGAGCATTAGTCAATTTTTACATAGTTACATAATGTAAACTATAAATATTCACTGCTGGACCATAGTTTTCTCTGTACTCATTACTAATTTATTACCAAACTCAGAGCTAGATGTGTAAATCTCCCTTTATGCAGGGCCCTCAAATAGTCAGTAATTTACTAATAAGGTAAAAAATCAAAATAATAACAGTGGGTAAATACTTAAAAATAAGTGCCCTTCTATTTTACTTCAGAAACCTAGATCTACTCCCTGACCACCAACCACTGTGTTAAAAACAAAAATCCATGTTCTTCATCTCGCTTTGTTTCACTTAATATGCCAATGAATATACAGATATTTTAATATATCTTGGCTCACCTTCCATATCAGACATATAGACTTAGATTATTAATTTGAAATGGTACAGAATATTGCATCATATTCATCTTCAGTGATCTTTATACCATTTCTCTGTTGATGAAAGATTAGGTTGATTGTTAACATTTGCTATTATTACAAACCATGCTGAAGTCAATGTCCATGGCCAGTTGTCTTTACAAATAAGTGCAGGTATACTTGGAGAACAGATTGCTTGAAATAGAATGACTAAGTCAGAGGATATATGTGATTTTGATTTTGATTGATTTTACCAAATTGACCTTCAACAGTGTTATTTCAGTTTATACCCCCCGCCCAAAGTGTCCCGGTTTCCCCACCCTTGTATTATCTTTGACAACCGTATTCAGTTAACTCCTTGTTCTGGTGGCCACATAGAAGATAGTTAAGTGGAGAAAAGTCTGGAAAGAACACGGTCAAGTATGAAGTGGTCATATTTTGGGTAGGAGGCAAGGAAGACCTCAATGAAAGCAGTGAAGATGGTGAGGATTGTGAGGATGGGATGGATAGGATACATGGATGCTGAGATTGGGTAGGTACAGGGCTTGGCGAACTGATTTATCCAGGGCTGGAAGGTGAGGAGGGCCACGGGTGGAGTTGAGGTTAACCTTAATGTTTGACTTGGTTAATAGCTAGGTGTGGTGCCGAGCATGGGAGGGGGAATAAGCTTGAAGAGGAATGTGTACCTGTGGAATGCCCATGTGGAACTAAGCAATAGTTCTAGGGAATGTGAGTTCAGTTAGGGAGAGATTTGGAAGTCACTGCCATGGAGGTGGTAACTGATGCCCAGGCAGTAGTGGAGATCACCCAGGGTTGAACACTTCAAGTAGTTGGTTTTTAATTCTGGCTGCACAATTTGGTCATTTGAGGCCCTGCCCAAGAGATTTTTGCTTTCTTTGGCTGGGGCAAGGTCAGGGCATCAGTCTATTTTAAAGTCTCTCCAGGTGATACCAGTATATGAGAGAGGTTTGACATTTACTGAGGCCCATGTCCCCTGCCTGGAAATCTGATTCTGATTATCCCAGTTTCAGCCTGGACATCAGGAGTTTTCAAAATATCCCATACCCCTGGTGATTCTAACATGCGCTCAGGGTTGAGAATAACTGGCTTGGAGGAAATAGTAGCAGAGGGCCAGCGGCAGACTTGAGTCTTCCTTGGTGGTTCAGTAGGTAAAAAATCCTCCTGCAATGCAGGAGATGCTGGCAGACATAAGTTTGATCCCTGGGTCAAGAAGGTCCCCTGGAGGTGGGCATGGTAACCCACTTCAGTATTCTTACCTAGAGAATCCCATGGACAGAGGAGCCTGGTAGGCTACAGTCTACGGGGTCATGAAGAGTCAGACACAACTGAGTGACTTTCACTTTTCAACGGCAGAAGCCTGAGGATCTCCAGCCCCAGGGAGTGGGCAAAAGCAGAGACTGCTTAAAGAAGTCTAGTAGGAGACGGAGGAGGAAAACCGGGGTATGGTGAGGGGGGATTCATTTGGAAGGAGTCCAGTCGGCAGCTTGCTTCCTAGGTGTGGTGCTTTCTGAGTGGGGTGGGCACCTGGAAGGAGAATCTGAAACGTCAGTCTCTGGTGGTCTTGCGCTCAGTAGCAGAGGCCTTTGGTTTCACCAAGCCGCTTGAAGGGCCTTAGGTGGGTAGACCTTCATAACAGAGCTAGAGTTTTGAAGTTAGGTCAGAAGGTAGAGTACTGGGAGGGCAAGGCAGAAGGGAACCAGAAAGAAGGCGTGGCCAGTGATAAACCTTTTGAAAGAAATGACTTTCAAAAGCTGTGCAGCTGATATGCAGTTATAAGTTGTGATTGTGAAATGTGCCTGGCAGCCCACAGACCTAGGTTATTCTGCTACACATGTTGGGGGCTGGGGGCAGAGCAAGGAGCTAAAGGATGAGAAGCCAACTGCAAGGAAGTAAAGGTGGCCAGGGAAGGTGTTGAACTGTCCCTGGGATATGGCGCCATTCTTATCTAAGGGGCAGACATGAGGTCTGTGGATGAAACAGCTCATTGGCCTTGGAGGTCATTGTGCACTCAGTGAGAGGAATCTCAGCCTCGTAGTGGAAGCAGTGCTCAGTGGGCCTAGGGGTTGAAGACGACCCTTGGAGAAGAAAGCTGTCAGCCTCTGAGGTCAACAAAGCACTCAGTCTTTGATTATTCACGTGTATCTGGGAGGGATTGCATATCACATATCAAAGTTATCTTTTTTCCCCCCTTAAAGATGTTTTTATAATCTCTTACAGTCAAGTAATAAGTAGATCTGGCTGCTTAATAAAGGAAGCTCCTCCGTTTGAAAATACAGAAGAGGGATACCCATGCTCTGTATGATGGAGACTCTGCTAATCTCATTAGCTGGAGCACGTTGGACTTGGCAAGGAGGGTTATTTGAACTGTAATATGATCTTGTATTCGTGACTCTAGACCTCACGAGGAATTGTTTCTAATAGTTCTTTCAGTACATGGAGGTGTCTATTGTATTTCATTTTATTAAACTCCTTTGGAATGGTGGTTTGCAAGGGCAGACTGATACAGCCTTAGAATCTTACCACATTCTATGAAGTTGATTTGAAATTCTAGCCTTCCGTGTTTTCCTAGTATTTAAAATAATGCATACTTGTATAATAAAAGGCAGGGGTAGGGGTAGGGTCAGGGAGTGCAGACATTACCACGAGGAAACATGAAAGGCCCGTGCAGTCGGTGTGGAAGCTCGGGTGAGGGCCATCTGCTGCGTAAGTAACTGGTTATAAGAACTGATTTCACATTTTGATATGACTATTTTATAGGGACTGTATCAGAATATGTAGGTAGATGCCTTTTGGAACAAGGAGGGCCTATGGCAGAAGGAAGGAGGTGTAGAGTCTTCTTTTTGGATAAGGCTGAGATTGGGATCCAGCAAATGGGTCTGCTCTTAGGACAGCTGCTCTGGGTGCTCCTCTCTGCTCTCGGGGGACCTTTACCTCATCTTACAACCCTATCCACTGTGTCCTTCCCTCTACAATCTGTTAGTGGTGGTTTGGCCTCTGGCACCAGGACTTACTATTACACGGGGGTCTTTGGAGTTACCCCTCCACTGGCCAGCACTGAGGGGGTGGCAGGCAGTGTATCAGCAGAGGGCATAGGCTAGAGGATGAGCTGGGGGCTTTGGGGCACGGCCCTGTGTGAGTGGGTGGGTGAAGGGGCTCTAACCATCTGGACGTCATAGGCAGGCATGAGGAATGGGTTGCAGAGCCAGACTGAAGGGGTTTACAGGGTGAGCATGGGTGGGATGTGCTTTGCAGAGTTTGCATTTTGCTTCAGGCGGAGGAAACGGTGGTTAGTACAGTCATGAACACCCAGGGGGAAGCCCCTGGCCTGGTTTCTGCCACTGCTGCCACACTGCCCCTTCCTCAAACACAGGCCCCTCTGAGAAATCCGTAGCAAACCTGCCACCTGGTGGCAAGGAGACATGCTCGAGGAGTCTGTGCTGAAGAGATCTTAAAATTACCTTCCTTAAGTGCAAAGGTGGTCTTCTCAGTAGTAAAGAATCCACCTGCCAAGGCAGGAGACACGGGTTCAGTCCCTAGGTCTGGAAGATCCCCTAGAGGAGGAAATGGCAGACCACTCCAGTATTCTTGCCTGCAAAATCTCATGGACAGAGGAGCCTGGTGGGCTGCAGTCCAGGGGGCTGCAAGAGTCAGACACAACTTAGCAACTAAACAACAACAAATTGCAAAGGTAACAATAAAAAGAGAATAAAGTCACCATTTTATTTTTCTGGTTTCACCATGGGCCATGTGGGATCTTACTTCCCCAACAAGGGATCAAAATTTGCACCCCCTGCATTGGAAACTGAGTCTTAGGCACAGGACCATCAGGGAAGTCCCGAAAGTCACCATTTTTGAACGGCAACTACTACTAATCCTGACAACAGTCTATTAAATGGTTCTTATGAGCCCCATTTTACAGTAAGGAGAGTGAGGACATAAAAGATACTAACCTAAGGTCCTGTAGGTAGGAAGTGATGCAGTGACTTTAAAAACAGAACAGCACTTCTCCAACATGAGCCCCTGGAGGGCTTGTTAAAAACACAGATGGCCGGGCCTCAGCCCCAGGTTTCTGATTTTGGGTGGGGCCTGATAACCTGCATGTCTCACAAATTCCCAAGTGGTGTTGAGGCTGCTGGATTGTGCTGTGAGTAGCACTGGCTTAGGACAAGGTCTGGCACCTGGTAAGCACAATATAAAGATTTGTTATAAAATTGATAAAGGCAGAGTCAGGATTCAAACCTGGGCCTAATTCTGAAAACCTGTCCTTTTTACATCATGCTGCCTCTCAGACCGGCTTAATAAATTCAAGGCTTAATAAAACCCTCTCCTTGGCCCCTTGCTGAATTTTTCTTTTAGAAAATAAGATGGCTGGTAGGTAGTGGTTTTCATGATCCTACCCAGCTTTTGTGTGCTGGAGTATCTGTTGAAGGGCTGGGTATGCGTCAGGACTTTCTCAGACCATGGACTGCACCACAGAATGAGACACAGTTCCTGCCCCCCAGGGATTTACGGCTTGGCTGGGGAAGAGACAGCTTACAAGCAGGAAAAGGTTACATCAGTGCAGGACCTTGGGAAAGCTACAGACCGTACAGTAACTAGGGCAGAGCAGGGCAGGAACCCCAAGGTCTGCGGCGTTGCAGAAGGCCTCCGTGGGAGAGGCGTGTGTCCTGAAGAATGAGTGAAAGTTGGCAGTAGGCAAGGTGAGCCCACTCAAGTAAGGAAAAGAAGAACAGTACCATGAGAATAAGGAGAGAAAAGCTGGAAGGGCTCACCCCTGGGTGACAGTACTGTCTGCATCTCATGGAGCCTGCAGTCTCTGTCTCATTCATTCTTCAGCTCAGCCTTAGGAGGCAAGTAGTTCCTTCCTCACCTTGTAGGTGAGGAAACTGGGGCAGAGCAGTCAGGTAAGTTGCCTAGGGTCACACAGACAGTGGATTCAAGTTGCCCAAGTATGTAGGAGGCCGGACAAGGTCAGGGTGAGACAGGGGTGCAACTGAGAGGGGGTGCCTTTTTAAATGTTGGGTCTTTGGTGCTCAACTTGCCCTGATTTGATCTTGGTCTGGTTAGGAGGAGCAGTGAGAAAATAGCAGGGCGCTGAGGGTTGAGGTCAGGTGCTAAAGAGCCATGAGTATCAGGAGAAGGGGTTTAGAATTTGCTTCATAAGCAGCAGGGAACTCTTGATGGTTTTGGAGCACAGGAGTGATTGGATCCAAGCAGCTGACTGTGTATAACAGGGAGACTAGATAGAAAGGTCTCCAAGTTGTCTGAGAAGTGAAAGTCACTCATTCATGTCCGACTCTTTGCGACCTCATAGACTATATACAGTCCATGGGATTCTCCAGGCCAGAATACTAGAGTGAGTAGCCTTTCCTTTCTCCACGGGATCTTCCCAACCCAGGGATCAAACCCAGGTCTCCTGCATTGCAGGCAGATTCTTTACCAGGTGAGCCACCAGGGAAGTCCAAAAATACTGGAGTGGGTAGCCTATCCCTTCTCCAGGGGATCTTCCTGACCCAGGAATTGAACTGTGGTCTCCTGCATGGCAGGCAGATTCTTTACCAACTGAGCCAAGTTGTCTGGGAGGCAGTAATTAATCAGTATCTGGACTAGAATAGTGGGGAAAGGAAGGAATGGATGCCAGCCACTTCCTTTAAGAAGCTCCAGAACTTGGTGCTGGGAGCATCTTGGTGACTGGATGAAACAGAGGCGTTTCCTAAAGATAAGCACACCTGTGGCAAGAGCTAAGTGATGGTGAGAGAGAGAGAGAGAAAAGAGAGAGAGAGGGAGACAGGCAGGTTAATTGTGCTGCACCGGAAGTGGGGTGGCCAAGTCAGCCTGGTGGTGGGGGTTGACACTGCAGGGTTGATGGAGAACGTGGTTTAGGAGCGCTCTGCTCAGGGAAGGAAGTGAGTGAAGTGCCAGCCGTCTGTGTTGATTGTTCTTTGGGGTTCTGGCAGGGCTCCCTCAGGGCCCGACTCTGTGGCGTTGCCCCGCTGCGTTTCCGGCAGCCCTGCAGACCCCTTGCAGGTCCCCTGACCTGTCCTCTCCTTTCCCATCAGCCTACCCCCGGAGCAGACCCTCCCTCGCCAGGGCCCCAGCCAGCACCTGTCCTTCCCAGAAAACTACCAGACCCTTCCGAGGAGCAGCCGCCACCCCTCGGGGGGCTCTTCGCCCCCTCCCCGCAACCTACCGAGCGACTACAAGTACGCGCAGGACCGAGCCAGCCACCTGAAGATGTCGAGCGAGGAGCGCCGGGCGCACCGGGACGGCACCGTGTGGCAGCTCTACGAGTGGCAGCAGCGCCAGCAGTTCCGGCACGGCAGCCCCACGGCCCCCATCTGCGCCGGCTCCCCGGAGTTCGCCGAGCAGGGCCGGAGCAGGAGCATGTTAGAGGTGCCCCGCTCCATCTCCGTGCCTCCGTCTCCCTCGGACCTCCCTCCCCCGGGACCCCCGAGGGCCTTCCCACCCCGGCGGCCCCACACGCCAGCAGAGAGGGTCACTGTGAAGCCACCGGACCAGAGGATGAGCGTAGACATCTCGCTGGGGGGTTCTCCCAGGAAGGCATGGGGCCCCACCACCAAGGTGAGACTCTGGAGGCCCTGCCAAGCTGCCGGGTGGGCAGCCTTAGGGCGCTGGAGAGAACGTGGTTTGAAGAGAATGAACCAGGGTAATGCTAGGTAACACTTCTGCGGTTCTGTACTGCAGCACTGGGACCAGCCCTGTGAGGCGGCTGCTGTTTTCTCAGGAGTCCCTGCTCTCTGCAGGTAGAGCATTCCTGTGAAACCTTTGGTAAGCCAAGATGGCCTAAAGCAAAGAAGCAATTACCTTTTTCTGTAAAAGCGAAAATCTCCTTTGGATTTCAGTTATCAAAAAACAGGTACTAAAGGTAGGTCTTTTGTAAAATCAAAGTGGCATATAACAAATTTTTGGAAAGCAGGAGATCCCTGTGTGCCCATTTCACATATGAGAACCCTTGGGTCTTAAGGGGTGAAGTTACTTGCACAGGGTCATACAACTCAAACTCTACTTTCTTGCAGCTTGGAAGGCAAGGAAAGATGTCTGTGTTCAGCCAGTTCAGTTATTTATAAGAACCCGATTTAAGGTTGAACTTCCAAGAGTCTGTCACAGTTAGGCATTTTCGTAACCCGGTGCAGAAGATGTGTGTCTGCATTAGACTGGTGAAGAGTCAGGCTGAGAGAGGGGCCCTGCCCTGGGCTCGGCTGCCCCGGTGGTGAGTGGCAGACGCTCTGCCCCGGCCCCGCTGCCTTGCCTGGCTCTCTGTGTGATGTCTGGTCTCCTCTCCTGCAGAACTCCTCTCATGTGGACCGACGCTCCATGCCCTCCATGGGTTACATGACCCACACTGTCAGTGCTCCCAGTTTACACGGAAAATCGGTAAGCAGTGCCTCCTTTCTGGGTCCGGGTGACTGAACTGATCCAGCCTGTGAAGGGCTCATCTCGTCAGGGTTCTCCCAGAAGCCAGTCAGAGGCAATCTGTATTTTAGAGATGAGGAACTGAGGCTCAGAGAAGTCAAATGAGCTGCCCAGGCCCGTCTCGCCGGGACTGGTCCTCCCGAGGTCGGCAGGAGAACTTGGGGAAAGTGGAAGAGAATGTGGAATGGAGGAGGATGTGGTGTGTCTTCTTTTTGGGGCAGCGTTCTCCAGCCACCTGCCTTTCCCCCCCTGTTGGCATCTCTCCTTTCTTCCCTGCGTTTGCTTTGATGAGTTCCCTGTCTTCAAAGTTCAAGTGTGGGTGAGGCTGCACTGCTGGTGGCTGTTTCCTGATACACACTACTTCCTGCATCTCCCTTTCTGCCGGTGCCTTTATTTGTCCTAATGACAGAATTAGTGCCATAATTACTTAGCGGTGTCGCATCAGTGCTGTCCCGGCAGCAGGGTGAAGAGTAATGATAGCGTCGTGCTCCCGCGGTGGCTCACTTCCTCACGATGTGTCTTGCACACCCGCAGCTGGAGGAGCTCTCACTGCTTCTCGCCCAGTTACGGCAGCACCAGGCCAGGTTGGCCAGTGTGCGAAATTTCGCCATCGGCCAGTTACTGCAGCACCAGCTGACCTTTCCCTCCTGCCAGGTCAGCGCTGGTGGGTCCCCTCAGGGCTGGGGGCCACCCTGGGGACCAGGGAGTGCCATGCTGGCCTGTGCTCCCTCGTGCCCGTGCTCTAGTCTGTCCTGCTGTCTGGCTCTCTCCCTTGTTCCTGCCTGTTCGCTTCTGGATGCTACTGCCGGACACTGTGCAGCCATCATGGGGCCTATGCCCCTAGTGCTTGGGAGCAGGGTGGGAGGCTGCATGGGGTGTGAGGGACCTGGACTGTGGCTTCTTTGCCTGTGAGTAGTGATTGCCAGGCTGGTGTGTGGTCACGTCCAAGGGCTGTGCTGGTTGTCATCCTTGTTGCCACTGTGGGCACTCCTTGCAATGCTGAAAGGTGTGTGTCAGCCCAGAAGGAGAAGGCATCATGTCCTCTCATCTGGACAGTGCCCTGCTGATTGACAGAGCATCCTCACACCCCTTAGCCTGGTGAACTTCACAGTAACGTGGAACAGGTTAGGTGAAACAGGTGGGGAAGTGATTTGCCCAGGATCCTGCAGTCAGGGGCATGCAAGACCGGAGCCGAATTGCAGGTCCTGTTTGGCACAGTGTTTCCAAGACATGGGGGGTTGTTGCAGGCAAGCTTCTTGCATGGCCAGGCAGTTGTTATCCTGGGCATCATCCTAAAGAAAATGCTGGTCCACACAAGGCTGGCCTCCTGGCTGCACAGAAGTAGGTAGGGGACAGATGAGGAGGGTGAGGAATTGTCACCTGCCTTACCTGTCCTATTTTAGTGGGATCTGAAGGACTCAGGAAATGTCTTTGGAAAAATGAGTCTAAGGCAACATATGCAAAAATCCTAAGTTGGGAATTTGGGTGATTTTTTAATAACATTGCTTGGCACTATCCCTCTTACTGCTGTGGAACTGGGCTGACTGAGGAAGTAGGAATGGGTAAGGAGACAGTTTAGGGTCGGAAATAAGACCTTAGAAGCCACTGGTGTACCTGGCCGTGGTCCTTAAGGCCTTCTTATGTTTTAAAACATTGCCTAAACATTTAGCATTATTTATTTATTCTTAAAAAATACTTCAGCAAGCCTGTAGTCTATTTTTTAATTTTGGGGGATTAAAAAAAAATCACACAACTTTTGGGATCTTAGTTCCCTGACTAGGGATCAAACCCATGCCCCCTGCGGTGGAAGTACAGCATCTTGACCACTGGGGGAGTCCCTGTTTTTGTTGGTATTACATCAGAGCTCTAAACCCAGACCGCTCTCGCAGCCCTGGCTTGCTGAGAGGCCTCTGAGCTGGCGGAGAAAGTGCCAGGACTGTTTTTCTGAAGCTTTCATAGTCCCTCTGCCTCACAGTTAGCTTCTGTAATCCATTACGTGGAAAGCACCAGTTCTAGGGAATCAGAGAGTCTTTTTCTTATTCTCACTGCTTCTGGTCATCATATTGAAGAACTCACCGGACTGTCAGAGATGACGCAGGCAGGTCGGTTTGCCTGGACCTTCCTGATCTAGCTCCCAGCACAGCCACCTTGACTTCATACTGAGCAAATGGAGCCAGAACTTCCAGGGCACTTTATTGGAGCCTCAGGTCCTTATCCTCCTGGAACCCAGGGTCTTAAGGGGACTCCCTGGGTCACCTGCGTCATCTCCATGCCTCTTCCAGGCACCAGTCTGCACTGATCAGGGGTCATTTTCCTCTGCGCAGTGCAGAGGTCTGGCGACCAGGTTTGGAACGTAGCATGTCCCTCAGGCAGACCCCTCTAGCTTTGTGTCCGGAGCTCACCTCCACCTCAGCTGTGCTGCTGTCCTAGCCCTCTGATAGGATGTGTGCTGGCCCCCTGCTCCCCCTCAGACTGTCCCCAGCCCATGGTGGGGCACGCTGGCTTTCCCCCCATGGTGGACCCGTGAGATCCTCCATGCTGAGGGGCTCTGAGCTGCACCAAGACATTTGTGCTTCCTCTGTGGCTCGGATGTTGTCCTCCTGTGGTCTCGTCCCTGAAGCTGCACCGTGTAAATGATTCACACTTGAAGGGACACCTTTGGGTTTTCATAGCTGGCTTTTTTTCTCTCTCTGCTTCATTTGAAGGCTGACGATACCTACCTCCAGCTGAAGAAAGACCTGGAGTACCTGGACCTAAAGGTGAGTGGCCTCAGGGGTCTGCTTTCCTTGGCGCTTACCTTTCTGAGTGTGAGCCTCATCGGAGACCAGCCCCAAAGCCAGAGGCCTTGCAGGTCTTATAAATCTGGGTTTCAAATGAAGGTGTCTCCCATCTGAATCGGAAGGCGGAAGTTTTGTTTTGGTGTTTTTGATTTTTTTTTCTTTGGTTGCTGTGGCTTTGAAAATTTCATTTTTCAAATGGAATATAATAAACATATTACATTATATTGGTTCCAGGTATACAACAAAATGACATTTGTATGTATTAGGAAGTGATTGTAAGTCTGATTAACATCCATCACCATTCTTGGTAATGAATTCTTTTTTCCTGTGATGAGAACTTTTAAGATCTACTCTCTGAGCAACTTTCAAATATGCAATGTAGTATTAATAACTCTAGTCACCATGCTGTATATTACTGTCTCATGATTTATTTATTTTATAACCGGAAGTTTCTCCCTTTCAGAAGAGTTTTACTTCTTATCGCCTCAGATGCTGGGCTCTTAGTTTCTTATGAATTTTGCTGTCAGGTTTCTGGTTTACAAAATGAGGGCACACACTCTTGCTTTTTTCCTGTCCTTGGTTAGAACCACAAGGTCTCTCCAAATAATACCGAGTTGCTTCTTCAGAGCCTCCAGTGGGGTGGGGGTAGGTTTGGTTCACAGGGTGTCCCTGATGTGTGTTCTCAGGCACCGGTGGTTTGGTGGCTTCAGTTTTGTTGCTGGGAGAGCAGGTACCACACGGAATCCTGTGGCCCTGAGGGGTACTGTGGTCTTCCACCTGTGTTTAGGAGATGAACACCAGACCCCTCCCTGTAGGTGATGAAGTTCAGGCTCTAAGTCAACCTCCAGAGCGCAGAGAGAGCTGGGCAAGTTGTTGGAGAAGCGAGAGGCATTCTGCTGGGAAGAGAGCAGCTATTGTTTTGTTCCCACCGCTCTCCGAAAGCTCCCACTGTGAAAAGCACTTCTTATGACTGAGCCAGGACATAGACTGAAGGAATGTGACCTTTAATTTACCGTGGGTGTTAGAGGGCGGGCAAGGGCCCCCAAGGGAGGACACCCAGGTGACGGTCACTGAGGCATGCCTCCCTCAGCCCCCAGGGTACCTGGCTTGACATATTTTTAACCCGGGCTCATCATCTAGCCTGGCAGAAGCAGGACTATGAGCACTGGGTCCTCAGGCAGCAGATGAGAGGCCTCCCCACTCTGAGGCAAGATCAAGGCCTTTGATTAGGAATCGCTCAGTTAACTTACTATTTGTTAATAACTTGAGTGTTTGTGCTATACCCAGCTCAGAGAAACTGGGGGAGAGGCAAGAGAAAAACTGAGGCTTTCTTTCTTTCTTTCTTTTTTTTTTTTTTGAGGATTTCTTTCCTTGAGAAACTTCCAAATGCTCTGGGTTGGGGAAAGAAAATATCCTGAAATAACACAGATTTATGGCAAGGAGTGTATAAAGATGTGTCTGGCTCAGTGCTCAGATCTGAGAGAGTGAGGATCCCCGTGGGCTGATGTGTCAGCAAGGCTTCTGGAGGCGGCGGCATGTGTCTGGAGCCTTGAAGAACCAGAGGGCTTGGGTTGGTTGAAATTAAAGGGAAGGGAACGGTGGGAGCCAGGGTGTGGCTGGGGCTCAGGGGACGTGGGGGCAGATTGTCCATGTTCCTGAATCTGTCCTAGGCTTTAGGAAGGAAGGTGCAGTGAACAAAAGTCAGACTTGGCTTTCATAGCTGAGCTAAACAAAGAGGGTTCTCTCAAAACCCTAGCTTATGTGGTCTTTAGGTCACGCAGAACATGAGTAGGTGTTGTCGGTGGTGGCAGTCAGGCTTCAGGATGCCAAGTGCTCAGACATGGTGGCATGGGCCAGATGGGCAACCCAGCCCAGCCTCCAGTACTCTGATCCTGGGGAGGTCCTTCCACCATGCCCACCTTCCCCGTCTGACCTAGAGCGAGGATCAGCAGCCCCCGATCTCCACCTGCTCTGGGTATCCCCACATCCTTGTTCCCTGACCTCACCGTGCCCCCGTTCAGTTCTTTCACTCCGGCTCCGGGGTCATGCAGGCCACACAGAAATATCTGTAGAGCATCCGTGATGTTACCTGGGCCTGTGGGAGAGGCGTGGCTCACGGCAGCACACGTGTACCTCGTAGAACTCTTCAGCCAGCTTGGTGCATGGTGCAAGGGAACTTAATAAAGCGCCTGAGCCAGAGTCACAGGAAATAGCTGTCTTCTGATTCCCATCTGTGTGGGATAGCTGATCTCACAGTGGGTCCTAGAGAGAAGATCCAGCTCAGGTTTGTTTAAAGATTGTAGTAGTGTGTGTGCTAAGTCTCTTGAGTCATGTCCAACTCTTTGTGACCCGCTGGATGCAGCCCACCAGGCTCCTCTGCCCATGGGATTCTCCAGGCAAGAGTAGTGGAGTAGGTTACCATGGCTTCCTCCAGGGGATCTTCCAGACCCAGGGATCAAACCTGCGTTGAGCTAAAGGGATTGAGAGAGAGGGGAGGGGTAACTGAGGCACAGGATGATGGAGCAGAGCCAGAAGGCCCTGTGAGTCCTGACTCCCCACAGAAACTGAAGAGCCACAGAGGGTATGCGTGTCAGTCACCATGAATTACTTCACTTCTGTTCAATTAAGTAACCCCTGTAAGTAGCCCTATAAAGGAGGTGGTGTTATATTTTTCACTAACTGAACCTCAAAGAAATAAACAACTTTCCCAAGGCTGTGTTGGTAGTCACCGAGGAATCCGTACTTGGGTGTAGCACTGACTCTGAAACTGGTGCTCTTAAGCCCCCTGCCTCCCGGCCGCTTTTACAGTACCGCCTCTACTACTGTGGACGCAAAGCCATTCGGTTTTTTATGGAGCTGAACTGGGATTTTTCTGCCAGGAAATGTGCACAATGTGATAGAGAGAGGCAAGGTGGATCCTTGTGTCTTTACCAGCTAGGAGACGTGTGTGACCAAAACAGTAGCTCACGATTGGAAATTGTCACTGTTTGTCATGAAAAACAGCTGTGTCGATGCCAGCACTTCACTGCTCTTATACTCGTTACTCCGGTTGCTAAGCTCCTCTTAGAGAACCCGTCCCCCAGTGACAGCACCAGCAGGTGAGAGACACTTGGCTTACCAGCAGCATGTGTGGGGAAAGATGCCGGGGTTTGTGCTGTGAGTCACTTTCAGAAAGGTTGACATCTGAATGGGTGTGTAGCCCAACCTGGGCGCGGAGATGCCGCTGAGCACACCCCTGCTGTGACCAGCTTCTTGGGAGAGGTTCCTCTTGGGTCCTCATGAGGAGAGCTAAGCCTTTCTGGAGAAAGATAGTCTCCCTGCCCCCACCAGGTGGGCCTAGGGTCCCCCATGTCTCTATCCCAAATGCCACAGACTTGAGGATCCCAAGCCCATGTCCCATCAGCTGATCCTCATCTTCCAGAACCAGTTGGTGGTGGGTGCTTGCCCATGTGTTGTGGAGTCTGGTCTGAGCATTCCTTCTGGGTCCCAAAGGATCAAGTAGAAGCAGACTCCACTGTCTTAAAAAATGCTGTGTGTTAGTGTTCTTTGGAAATGTTTATTTCCCTGGCATTTTACTTGATGTTGCCAGGGTGGAAAGGATTTCACGTTGATTAAGCATCTGTTCCTGCCTGGCATTGTTTGGGCACCTGATTTTCATCATCTCACTTAAATCCTCTGTGAGCAAATACGAATTATTATCCCCACCACACTAATCAAATTACCCAGAGAGGTAATTTCTGCAAAGTTAGGCAACTGAGATTCGAACCCTGTGACTAACTTCACACCTGCCTCCTTTCTTCCGTGTGCCATGTACTGATTCTAAGCCTGCCCTGAAGTTGTATTCACTGAGTTGTATTTTTGGCATTAATGTTCTGCTCTTCAGAACCCTACACCTAAGCTAGGTCTAAAAAGCAGGTGTGAGGGTTTGCAGTTATTCACAGCTTGAATTATTTTTATGTAACTGGAAAGCACAGCTGGGAAAGTGAGGTGGGGAGAGGGTACCTGCAGCCACATTAGATGGAGCAGTTGCAATCAGCCCCAGAGGGGCTCTTGTCCCTGGTGAGGGACGTTATCAGTGGCTCCAGGTGCCTGGTCTCTGGACTTTTTCTGACTGAGCTTGAGATCGGGGCTTCTCTGTTCAGAGTCTGTTTCTGGAGTAGAATCTCTTAAGTCATGGTCTGGGACATCATCTGTCTCAGGATGGCCAGGAGCTTGATTTAAAAAATTGCAGGTGTGGAGGATGCTGGGCATCTCTGGAAATGATGCCCAGAATTCTGTGTTTTTAAAAATCAAGCTCTGGGGGGATTCTTGTGCACAGAAAGTTGAGGTCTGTTGTTCTGGAGAGAGGTTGTTAACCTTGGTCATGAACTAGAGCAACCAGGTGTTTTTAAAATCCTTTAGAGACTCTGATTTAATTGGCAGTACTCAAGTATACCCTTTAAGAAGGAAAGAATGGGAGGGAAGGAACGAAACAAAAACTCCCTAGGTGTTTCTCATGTGTAGCTGTGGCTGAGAAACATGGTTTCAAAGCAGTGATCCTCAAAATGTGATCCCAGATTGACAGTGTCAGCACTTCCTAGGAATTTGTCAGAAATGTGAAATGTTGGGTCCCACCCCAGAGCTGCTTAGTGAGAACCATTGGTGATGGGGCCCAGCAAATTTGTATATTCACAGCCCTCCAGGTGATTCTGAAGGATGCTCGAGTTTAAGAACCCCTTTTTAGTGTAGTGGCTCCCACTCCTGGCTACCTATTAGACTCACCCAGAAGGGCTTTTCCCCACTCCAGTACTCTTGCCTGGAAAATCCCATGGACGGAGGAGCCTGGTGGGCTGCAGTCCATGGGGTCGCTAAGAGTCGGATACGACTGAGCAACTTCACTTTCACTTTTCACTTTCATGCATTGGAGAAGGAAATGGCAACCCACTCCAGAATTCTTGCCTGGAGAATCCCAGGGACGGGGGAGCCTGGTGGGCTGCCATCTATGGGGTCACACAGAGTCGGACACAACTGAAGCGACTTAGCAGTAGCAGCAGAAGGGCTTTTAAGAATCCCAGTGCCCAGGCCCCACCACAGACCAATTATATCCAAATTCTCTTGGAGTGGGACTCAGGCATCAGTATTTTTTAAAGCTCCTGTGTGATCACAGCATTGGAGGCAGAGATGAGATCCAGTCTTAGCAGGTGGGGACAGCGGTCCCTCAAGGGAGCTGGAAGCATTTGGTGTCATTGGTGAGACAATCGTTTAGGTGGTGACAGCGAGAGTCTGAGAGACCCAAGGTGGAAAATGTTGGTGGGGCTGAGACTAACGCATGGCTCCATGCTAAACCACAGATTCAGTATCTTTCAGTATGTGATGGGGGAGGACGCAGGAAGAAGCAGAGTCCCCTCTTGCCTTCAGAACCAGGAAGGACATGGGCACTGAAATCGGCGCTCTCACGAAGACCCTCCAGGCAGCGCTTAGGAGGCCGGTTTACAGATGAGGGAACTGAAATCTGGAAAGGTCCACTGGCTGGGAAGCAGCATAACCAGCTGAGACCCACTCATTAAAACTGCACAACACACATCCTCCTAAGGTTTCCCCTTGCCATGTCCCCAAATTCTGGCTCGTTCAAATGTCGTTTGATGTCTTACCTGTTACGTTTTGTTGTATTTGCCTTTCTGTTTGGAACAGATAAAAAATAATGAACCTTTGATCAACGTGCTTTACAAAGTGCTGAAGAAGTCAGCACGGGGCTGTCGGCCCAGGAGAAGCGTAAGATGACCTGATCTGTGTCTCCAGGCGGGGCCATTCCATTGCTTCTGGCTCAGTGCCGACTCCATCACTTGCTTAACCAGGGGCTCTCCTGACCGCCCCCAGGCTTCCTGCAAGTCATTTTCGGTTTATTTTCTTTCTACTGAAGCCCCCTCGGCGTTTTGGCTGGTGCACCAGGCTGAGCCTCTCATCTGTCGTGTTTTGTGACTCCATCTTTTGTGCTGCCGTCGGGGGGCGGAGCGGGGGCTTGCCTAGCTTGCCAGAAGCTTGTGTTGTGTTCCCATTCTTACTCGTCTGCCTCCATGGTGAGGGCTGCCCTAGAGCATGCGTTCCTGGGGAGGGAGCAGCAGTTCCTGGTCACCTTGGAGGAGCCGGGGTGTCCTGAGATTCTACCGTAGCCCTGATATTAGGGTGGCTCTACTTTGGGACAAGGTGTTGATGTTTGAAAACATTCTAGATCTGGACTAGAACAAAGCACCCACCTGCCCAGCACCCTCCTCTTTGAGAGATGCAGAGGCAGTGCCCTAAGCATGGCCAGCTCTTATAGCGTCCCACAGGAGGCTGCAGGTGGGAATGCAGGAGCTGTGTCCAGTCATCTGAAGCCCTGAGCGTAGGTGTCTTTGAGTGTACGGGAGGGGAGTTAGATGCCTGGGTGACCTGATGCCAAGAGTCTTTCAAATGAATGAGTGCCCACTAACTTCACTTTTTCTTGTGACTTAGTTGAACCCACAGTTGTGGACTCATAGTTAATGTTCTGAATGGATTTAAGCATTGCTATCACAAAGTGCAATTTGAGGAGGAAATTTAGATGTACGTATTGCTGTGACTATGTTTAGTAGCCTCGAGTCTCTGGAATGAAGCTAAATTTAGAAGCTTAAAGGGCCTGTGAGCTATCTAAACACTGTCCCGTAGCCTCTGCTCTGAAGCCTGTGACCTTTACCCCATAGAAAGAGGACTTAGGCCCTTAGCACAGCCAGCGCACCTGGTTTTGTTACATTCATGGACTCACTAAGCAAACGCTTCTCAAATAGCCTCAGTACTTTGGGCCCTGGTCTGGGCTTTGAGGTTACAGAGAAAATATGTGACAGTCCCCACAGTTACTCCTAAATAGATTACTGTCAAATGAGGGGAAACAGGTTGTCTACTAAGGCCCCTAGCAGTGGCAGACATCAGGTGTGCGAGGATGTCCCCGGATGGGCACCAGGCCCAGATGGAGGGAGGGAGACAGAAGAGCAGCGAGTGGGTCCCGTCAGCTGAGTTTCTAATCCTAATAGACTCGGTCACTTGAATTCCTAAGTTGTAGCACCTTAAAAGCCGCACATTAAGAGGGGACAAAGAGAAAGTTATTTCTTAGAAAAGAGAGAGTGCTAATATCCTGAGAGAGAGAAGAAACATTTTTATGTCAATCTGAAATGGAAATGAAAGCACAGAAATTTGGGAGCGTTTTGCTAGATAAGCAAATAGTCTTGAACACTAACTTCTAAGAAATTCTATATTACTGATTTTTGTAATGACTCTGATTCATCCCCAGAAAGGTCACATTTATATTCAGTATTCCATGAAGACAGTGAAGGACATACTTTTAGAAAGCTTTCTGAAAGTGCCCTTTTTGTGTAGAAATACCTCATTCCTTGCCTGACGGTGCTGGATAAATGAGTTATTGCTCAGTTGGACTCCCCGCCTTTGCTATTTCAGTATCAAAAACGTATCATCCAAAAGAAAGCTTCAGTGACAGAAAGGAAAGAGTTTTTGCTAAGAGGAAAAAATCCCCAAAGCATATCTCAATTTGAAACTGATTTCTTCCTAGGAAGCCAGCCAGGGTCAGCCCCTGGGAGAGCAGACAAGCACATGGCCCCTCACTTGGGCAAAGGACGGTGACACAGAGTGAAGGACCCCACCCTGTGCCTGCTGGGTTCCCGTGTCCTGCCTGGGAAGTTCAGCTGTCCGTGGTTCCCCAGGATTCATTCCCCTCCCTCCCTTCCCCACCACACACCCGCTGCCCTGCAGGAGCCAGCGCGGTCTGGGAAGTTCAGCTGTCCGTGGTTCCCCAGGATTCATTCCCCTCTCCCTTCCCCACCACACACCCACTGCCCTGCAGGAGCCAGCGCGGTCTGTTGTTGTGGATTGTTGTTGTGGTCAGTGTGTTCTGTGACTGTATTTGACTGTGTATGTACACATAATTTGCCAGTTTGAAGAGCAGAATTTGGCTGGATTCTACTTCTTTCTGGGATTGACCTACATATATTTCCCTTTCACCTACCTGGGAGGCAGTAAGCAATTTGCCTATTGCCTCCCAGAGTGCCAGGCCTTCCGTCCTGGGCTGACTTCCCCCAAGATAAAGACAGTGGTTCCTGTCCTCCACTGTGCCACCCAAGGGAGCAGGGGAACAGGCGGGGGTGGGTCTGCAGCCTAGATTTGCCCCTCAGCTCAGGGCATGAAGACGGCTTCTCCCCTGACCTTGACCTTTGGATCTGGGTACACAGATTTTGAGTTCTGAGGGGAATATCTGCTAATCTATTTCTGCTTCTGATTCACACTCACAAACTGGATAGAGTAGGGAGGAAGTGAGGGCCGTTTCTCCAGCAGCTGTGTGTCCATCTGTAGTGGGACCCTCTGCGTAGTGCACACACCATCTCTCTCTGCTGTAGCTAGCTCCACCCTCCATTTCTCTGGCCAGATCTGCAAACCGGAGTTCAGCAAGATAGCCTCCCCTACAAGGGGCATTTGACCTGGCCATCCCTGACCATGGTTTGGCCATCGGGGTGCATCTGTGAAAAAGGTCCCTCTGTTCCTGCAGTTTTTGACAAAGAAGGAGACTTGGTGGAAATGGAAACATGGCCTAGAGAGTTACTGTTTAATTTCGTAGGGGCCAGTGAGTGAAGGGCGACATGTCGCCCACACTGGTCCAGGAAAGGATGGCAGATCTTGTGAAATTCTGCTGGCCCCTAAGTTTGGGTGGTTTTTGTCTGCCGCTTTGTGGTTTCTTTTCTTGAGAGGGCAGGGTAACTTGTATTGCAAGTTCAGACTAACCTCAGCTATTCAGGGATCAGTTGAAAACCCCAGCCAGGAATCACCCAGCTGCTTCTTCCTTTGACCAGATCCTCTTGCTAAACAGTGGAGAATGAGGAAGGCTGATCGTATTCATGGGGATGTGGGCTGCTCAGACTTCCTTGAACTAAGGGCTCAATGATACCCAAGGGATTTGCTAATTTTTCTTGGTCCACTCACTCCATAGCCCCGGGCGGGGGTCATGGACTTCTGTTAATTAGGTTTAACCCCAGATTTAGTAGCAAAACTCTGTCTTATCAGTGGCAAATCTTCTGTGATTCATACTGAACTCATTTGGATGAAATTTAAGCCTTTACTATTGATTCTGAACTTGAAAGTCTATATTTTCTTTGAGAAATTTGTAAGTACTAGTAAGATCTCATTTATTTTTTCCCTGAAATGAAATAAGCATAAAATTAAAGCAGGTATTGCCCATGTTTCTTCCCTTTCTGTGCCGTGATCCTCCCTACCACTGCCGAGATTTCCATACCTGTCTGTTGTAGGGCGAACATTCCCTCCTGAGTTCTGATTCTGAACCCCGTGGTTAAATCTTCTCTAAATTGTTCACCTCCCAGATGACAGGCCGGGATCTCCTCAAGGACCGAAGTCTGAAGCCGGTGAAGATCGCCGAGAGTGACATTGACGTGAGTGAGCTGGGTTTCAGGCCGACCCTCGCCTGCCCGCTGCCCCCAGGCCCGGGATGGGCTGCTTCAGGCAGGGCTTGGATGGTTCCGTAGCCACAGGCTTTCGGGTCACTCTCCAAGGCCGTGCCCTTTCCTCATGCTCCCAGGCCCTCTTCAACCTGTTCTTGTTCACAGGTCAAGCTGAGCGTCTTCTGTGAACAAGATAGGGTCCTCCAGGACTTGGAAGACAAGATACGAGCCCTTAAGGAGAACAAAGTGTGTATCAGTTTTGTGTAATCTTGGGCTGGGTGGCGGGGCTTTTGTCATCTTGTCTTTCCTCAATATAGACTGGACTCTCGTGTGAGTATTGGACGGCAGGTATTCCTTTATCTAGAACAGTGTCTGAATTTTAAGGGTATCTTGTGGGGTTTCTGTCTGAACCCAGAGGAAGCCTTGTGGGGCAACCTCAGCCTACTTATTCCAAATACCATGTCCCCAACCTTAATTCTGCCCTGACGCAGCTCTCCCCAGCAGCCCTGAGAGGTAGGCCTGGCTTGTAGTGATGATGCCACACCCCTGAACCCCAGGGATGGGGGGCCGTCTTGGGGGAAGTGGCCAGAGTCGTAATGCGGCAGAGGTTGTCTCTTCCTAAGCTTCCTTTCCTCTAAGGATCTTGACTGTAGAGGAAGCAAGTGTGGAGTGGAGGAATGGGCTGGTAACCACTGATATTTGGTCTCTTAGACACTTTGTGTGAACTTTTTTCTGCATTTTAACAAGGCATTATATTCATGGTACTCAAAAGTTTATAAATAACATGGCTTTTTTTTTTTTTTAACAAAAAGGGTTGGTTTATTATAGTTTAAATACATAAATTGAACATTCAAACATCTTAATGTTAAACTTTAGAAATAAAAATTTAACATTCAAGCAGGAGTATAGTTTACAAGGAACACCCAAGAAAGGTAATTTGTTATCTAATCCAGAATATTGAAAAGATCACTTAATGGTGAATAAAATGGTTTAACCAGCAGTCCTAGTTTGGCCAAGATGTTAATTACGACAGTGGTTCCATACCTGAGAAGAAATTACTAAATAAATCTCATAGGCTAAACAACAGGACTTGGCTTATAATTTTCTTCTTCAACAGCTTAGAGAGGTTTTTCCATCTGTTCTTTGATTTACCTCATAGTTTATCCCCTTAAGGAGTGGATGGCCTTATGCCCACTTTATAGATGATGAAACTGAGGCACAGAACTGTTAAGCGATTTGTCCTAAGAGGCCACCCAGTGGGCAGACAAAGTCAGAGCTGGACTCAGAGGCCTTGACTCTCAGGCCCCTAGCTGGGTGCTGGCCTCTTCAGTCTTGCTTAGATCCAGCAGGTTTGTTTAGCTTCTGGCCTGGCAGGGGGCCACCAGGGAATTGTCTTGCTATCCTCTTGCTCTTTGGCCCTGGTCCGGCTCAGGACCAGCTAGAGTCGGTGCTGGAGGTGTTGCACAGACAGATGGAGCAGTACCGAGACCAGCCCCAGCACCTGGAGAAGATTGCCTACCAGCAGAGGCTGCTGCAAGAGGACCTTGTCCACATCCGGGCCGAGCTCTCCAGAGAGTCCACCGTGCGTAGATGCTCCCCTGGCCCCACCCCTGCCCCCCCAGGATGGGCTGGGAGGGGGCTGCTTTTCTTGTCTCCCAACCTATAGTTGAGAAGGTGGCCAGGGGCGAGAGTCTTGGCATAGCAGAACTCCTCCAGACTGCCTCCTGACAGTAGCTTACTTTGTCAGGGGTGACACGTCCGTCTCTACCGGTGCCTTAAGGTGCATGCTGTCAGTGCCTCTGGGTGACTGCAGTGACACCCAAGGGGTCAGCCATCTCAGAGCAGCCTGCACAGCTATTCCCCTGATCTGTGTGCAGTTAACTCTGAGATGTCAGAATTTCTGCTCTTTAATTTGTCTGTCTGATGTGGTGCAGGCCCTTTCTGCCAGAGCTGGGAACCAAAGCACCCACAGGGGTGGGAGACGGGACAGTGCAGGTGGCCTGAGACGCATCAGGCACCCCTTGCCCTCTTCCCCTGTAGTTGGGTCAGCAGTGCTCAGGAGTACAGGGGTTCTTGGGGCCTTCTGAGGGGGTGGGCTTGGGATAACTAAGAATCAGAGGCATTTCTTTGATCCACAGGAGATGGAAAATGCTTGGAATGAGTACCTAAAGCTAGAAAGAGATGTGGAGCAGCTAAAGCAGACCCTGCAGGAGCAACACAGAAGAGCCTTTTTCTTCCAGGTGACCCAAGGGCTCTTCATCCCTTCTGAGCTCTGATTTCTTCTTGGAGTCTTCACTTACGGGGGCTGTGAGCCCTACCCAGAGGTCTTCTCTTTGTCCATCTGAACTCAGCCTGCTCACCACCCCAAGCTGTCTCTTTGGGAACGCTTGCCACTGCCAGGCTGTCATGAGAAGCGTCATCTCAGCTCCCCCTGCCTCTCTGCTCTCAGAGACAAGTTCCTTGGCATTTTTCTAAGGGTTTCTCTACCAATTATCTGGGGAAACAGCCCCAAGAGGAGATGGTACTGACCTTGAGAACCTTACAGGGGCTGGAGGGTGATCTGTGTTCCTTGTCCTTGGCCCTGTCTTGGGTTCCTAACTGCTCACTTAGCAGCAGGAAGCCCTGTCTCTTCCCCTCCCTGACTCCTGAGGATAGATGCTATCAAGCCCTCACCGGATCAGTAGTGTGAATTCAGGCCAGATGGGGCGATACCCATTACTGTGGGCCCTGCCTCACTCAGGATAGGCAGCCTTAGAGCCCTGCCTTCCCTACCTTAAAACCAGGCCACCCCGTTGATAGCTGCCTCTGCCTCCAAAGGTGAAAGAAAGAAAGGCCCTGTGTGGTTTTCCTTCTTCAGGTTGGGTCTTCCAGCTGCCAGTGTTCCTCCACTGGAGCGCCCAACCGGGCTTCCACCCCACCCTCAAAATTCTGAAAATGGAAAATAACCTGCTTTTGAACTCAGCTTCAGATCTGTACCCCCTCTTCAGGACCCTGACATAATTCTATTTATTTGAAGTCAGCAAGCATTGAATTGAGGCTTCTTGTGTACGAGGCACCGTGCTGGGCCAGCTTTGGGGCGAAGCTTGCTAATTGGTGAACTAGTTCTAGCCAGGCCTCTTCGTTCAAGTGATTTAATGAATGTGTTGACTCTCTGCACATCAGCATCACCCCAGAAAACTGAAGGAATTTGGGAGAAGGTTTAGGTTTGTGGACTAAGAGGCTTTTCCCAGACCCTGCTGTGCTTTTACTCACCATTTCAAGCTGGTCCCAGAGAGCTTACTCCAGGACCACGTGGAGGAGATTCTTGCCTGTGGTTCAGGGTTGGCCTATGAGGTTACCTAGAATTTGTTTATCTCCTGTGGCTATTGGGTTTTTCCATAATTTTCCTTCATTTGAGCTGTTTCCTTTTCTTTTTGTATCCCCAGATTTAGCATGGTGGCTTAAAAATAAATAGGTGGATATTCTTGGCAGAGTCCTTCAAATGATTGTTTCTAGTTACTAGTTCCTTGAACTATTTCATTACACTTATCTTCTTGGACTTCAACCATCCACATTAATTTCAGCAGTGATTTTTCTTTTTTTAGCTTTTCATTCCTTTTGTTTCTTTAATTGTGCAGGTAACACACAAATGCATCTCTCTGAAAAGTCCACACAATGAGAAACAAGACCAGAAAAAGACACGAAAGCCCTCCTTCCTTCCTTCCCTTCTCTGTCCTGGTCCCGTCACCTTCCCTGCATGTGGTCAGCACCATTAGACCGTGACCTATGCCTTTCCAAATGAATGCCCGTATGTAGTATCATATAAGTTATTGGGGGAGGCAGTTGGGTTTACTTAAAGAGGAATCATACTTAACATGTTGTTTGGTAACTTGCTTTTTTGTCATAACTTTTGTTACGGAAATCTTTCCAGGAAAGATACCCCTAGGTTTATGCTGCCCCACATGATAGCTATTTAAATTGAAACATAAATTAATTAAAATGAACTAAATAAAAATGTATTCCTTAGTCACACTAGAATCAATTCATGTGCTCAGTAGCCACATGTGGCTAGTGGCTTCTGTGTTGGACAGCACACGTTATAGAAGATTTCTATAATCTCAGAAATTGTGTTAGACTTTGTTGGTCTAAGTGAATGGAATTAGTTCTTGACTGCTGCATAGTATTTCATAGGTGGATGTCCCACGCTTTATTAGCCATTCCTCTTCCGATGGGCATTTAAGTTATTTGCAGTGTTTTCCTTTTGTAAATGGTGCCACAATGAGCATCTATCTAATTGCCTATCAGAACTTATTTATGAGCATTTATCTAAAATAAGCTCCTAGAAGTGGACTTGTTGAGTTGAAATGAGTACACATACTTTTTAATTTGTGAGATTTTTTTTTTAATTGAAGTATGATGAGTTCACTGTGTCATGCCAATCTCTGCTGTGTAGTGAAGTGACTCAGTTATACATACACATTCTTTTTTAAGACTCTTTTTCCATTGTGGCTTATCACAGGATATTGAATATAGTTCCCCGTGCTATGCATTAAGACCTTGTTTATCCATTCTAAATGTAATAGTTGGCATCTGCCAACCCAAAACTCCAGTCCCTCATTCTCCCTCCCCCCCTCACCCTTGGCAACAGGAACTCCTGGTCTCTGTGTCGACAAGCCAGTTTCTGTCTCGAGGACACGTTCATTTGTGCCATATTGTAGATCCCACATATGTTGTGTCCAAATGTTTGTGACCCCATGGACTATAGCGTGGCAGGCTTCTCTGTCCTCCACTACCTCCCAGAGTTCACTCAAATTCATAACCATCAAGTCGGTGATGCTATTAACCATCTTATCCTCTGCTGCCCTCTTCTCCTTTTGCCTTCAGTCTTTCCTAGCATCAGTGTCTTTTCCAATGAATTGGCTCTTCACATAAGGTGGCCAAAATATCACATATAAGTGATATCATATGATATTTTTCTCTTTCTGACTTAAGTATGATAATCTCTAGTTGCATCCATGTTGCTGCAAATGGCATTATTTCATGCTTTTTTGTGGCTGAGTAGTATTCCATTGTATATATGTACCACATCTTCTTTACCCATCCATCTGTCAATGGGCATGGGTTGTTGCATGTTCTGGCTATTCTGAATAGTGCTGCTATGAACATAGGGGTGCATGTATCTTTTTGAATTATAGTCTGTTCTGAGTATATTCCCAGGAATGGGATTGCTAGACCATATGGTAGTTTGTTTAGTTTTCTGAGGAAGCTCCATACCGTTTTCCATAGTGGCTGCACCAACTTATATTCCCACCTATAATGTCCAAGAGTTCCCTTTTCTCCACACCCTCTCCAGCATTTGTTAGTTGTAGGCTTTTTAACAATGGCCATGAATTGAGTATACCTCTTAAATATTAGCAGGTAACTCAAAACCACCCTCTAAAAGGCTGCATTCATTTGCCCTCCCACTCACAGTGCCTGAGAGTACTGAACTGTTTGCCCAAATCCTCGCCAACACTTGATGTTATCAACCTCCTTAGTTTTTGCCAGTCTGCCTGCTAAAAAAGGACATCAGGCTTCTATTTCCTTTTATCTAATTACTAGTAGGTTAAACATCTTCTCATGTGATTATTGGCTATTTGTGTTTCTACTGTGCCTGAGTTCTTGGTGACTTAACACGCAGCAGGCCTGGAATCCTTTTTTCCCCTCCCCCAAACAGATGGGTACAACATGTGGGTCTTGTCACAGGCTTTGTAGAGAACTTAGTCCTGTAAGTTACTAGGAGATAGGCCAGTCTGAAGCCAGGGCCCTGCAGCTTGATTTCTACCTAGCCTAGTGGCATTGCTCATGCTTTCCCTGAGTGCCACAGTGCCCTGGGGAGCTCACAAAGCCTTCCTTTGAGCAGGCTCAGTGTTAACTTCTTTGGTGTAATTCTAGGCCAGGCAAGCTGTGAGCGTCCTAAATAAATCATTGACACTGGAGATAGGCTTGCAGCCCCATATGCAAATTCTCAGTAATGAGGCTTGGAAACTCACCTCTCTTTAGCCAGCATTGGCTGTGAGAAAGCCCACAGCCTTTTCAGCAAAGATAAGTGGCTTTATTTAGGAAGATCCTCACGGCCACCTGAGTAGACAAACCAGAGGATAAAAGAACGTGCAAGTGACTGTGAGAGTCAGTGATAGGTGAGGCTACCTGTAGGTGTCCCTACTTCCGGACAGTGAGTTCAGACCTTTGCTGAGCGAAGTCCATAGGAGCCTTCCAGCCCATTGTGATGCAAGGACACAGGAATGAAACCCCACTCTGCTGCTCCCCCAAAAGCTTCCTTTACCTTGTTGTTCAGTTCTGAAATTCCATCGTCCTTGGAGAAAGATACAAGTTCTCTGGGCTTTGCTTTTCTCTGCTCTTCTCTTACATATTGGGGTGACAGGGAAAATGGGGGCAGGATTGTGAACTGACAGGGGGAACTACGCCAGGTAGACTGCCAGGGGAGGAGAGAGAGCGATGACCTTAACCCCACACCCCTCCTTTACCAGCCCTCTGCTTGGGGGCCTCAGCTCTAGAGATAATCCCCTTAGCTCAGTAACGTGTCTGTCTTAGGACCCTTGTACCTTAAGGGGAAGCTGAGCATTAAGCCTGCTATTTGCACATCAGCCCTAAGGATGTGCACTGGTGTTGGACGGGCCGAGAGAGTAGAAGAGCCCCGCTTAGGAGGGAGGCTTCAGACGTCTGTTGTCCTGGCTATTGGGCAGTATTTGGTCAGGGAATTTTATGTAATTGGGCCTTTACTTATTCAACATTCATGTACTGAGAAGCTGCTCAGTGCCGGGCCCCGGGGGGAGGTATCCAGGAGCAGTGATCCACAAATATTACACACATGAGAACTCTTCCAGGTGAGGCTGGCAGGGAACCTTGAGAGGAAATACAGGTGTGGAGCCTTCCTTTTTAAGTCCATGACGTGGGACATGATAATTTTAAAGTTAAAAGAATACCATATCTGATGTATAAACAACTCCATTAAAAGATGCCCACGATCCCTTAGTCAAGCAGACCCTGCTCACCTCTTTCTAGGGCATCTTCCCAGGTGGTTTTGGTTACAACTTATCACAGTGTGCACATGGTCATGTTCAGTTCAGTTCAGTTGCTCAGTCGTGTCCAACTCTTTGTGACCCCGTGAATCGCAGCACGCCAGGCCTCCCTGTCCATCACCAGCTCCCAGAGTTCACTCAGACTCACATCCATCAAGTCAGTGATGCCATCCAGCCATCTCATCCTCTGTCGTCCCCTTCTCCTCCTGCCCCCAATCCCTCCCAGCATCAGAGTCTTTTCCAATGAGTCAACTCTTCGCATGAGGTGGCCAAAGTACTGGAATTTCAACTTTAGCATCATTCCTTCCAAAGAAATCCCAGAGCTGATCTCCTTTAAAATGGACTGGTTGGATCTCCCTGAAGTCCAGGGGACTCTCAGGAGTCTTCTCCAACACCACAGTTCAAAAGCATCAATTCTTCGGTGCTCAGCCTTCTTCACAGTCCAACTCTCGCATCCATACATGACCACAGGAAAAACCATAGCCTTGACTAGATGGACCTTTGTTGGCAAAGTAATGCCTCTGCTTTTGAATATGCGGCCCTTTTCCCATTGTACTTTATTAAAAAAAAAAAAAAAACAGCTTTATCATGTGATTCACATACCATAAAATTAGCTATTTTAAGTATACAATTAACTGATTTTTTAGTGAATCCGCAGAGTTGTATAACCATCCCCACAATCAGTTGTGTGACATTTCCAGCTTGCCCCTAAAGGAACGTGGTCCTGTTTACAGTCCCTCCTCATCCCCACCCCAGCTCTCCACCCTTGCTCTAGCCAGACACTACTCTACTTTCTATATGGACTTAGCTATTCTGGACATTTCATAGAAACGAAACCATACATATGTGGCACTGACGTGTCTGGCTTCTTTCACTTGACGTAATGTTTTCAAGGTTCCTCCATGTTACAGCAGATGTAGTACTTCATTCCTTTTTACTGCCAAATAATGTCTACTCTGCCCATTATATTACACCCCAAATCCCAGGACTCAGCTCTGTCGTTAAAAAGATGCCCTTTATATTCTAGGGATCATGTCACTTCACGTCCTTGCCTTCTCTTCCCTTCTGCTGTGGTTGCCTGAGACAGTCTGTTTTTTAAATTGTTAAGTATACCTAACGTAAAAGTCTCCATAACCACTTAAGGATACACTTTGGTACCATTAAGTGTATTCACACTGCTGTATACTCAGTCTTCAGAATGATTTTCATCTAGCAAACCTGAAACTCCGTACACATTAACCAGCAATCCTTCCCGCTTCTCCCAGCCTCTGGCAACCAGCCTTCTGCTTTCTGTCTCTGATGTGGCTGCTCTAGATAACTTCATTGAATCACTCTGTATTTTAGGCAGTCTTTTCTTAAATGGAGAGCAAACAGGCGAGGTGCACTGGCGAGAGCTCCTCTGAGATTCCTACCCTGGACCTGGGGCCTCTCCTACATCTGTATTTGTCCAGGAAGCTGTGAAGCAGGCTTGTCTCTAGCCCTGGTGGGGTTTCCCAAGGGGATACCATCCTCCAGAGTGAGGGACTCTGTCTGAAATGACAACGGAAATCCTAGGAAGAAGCCTCTGGTGAGGAGCTAAGAAGGGAATGAACCCCTACCTTCTCTTCCTCAGGAGAAGTCGCAGATACAGAAGGATCTCTGGAGGATTGAAGACGTCATTGCAGGCCTGAGTGCAAATAAAGAGAACTTCAGAATCCTGGTGGAATCGGTCAAAAATCCAGGTGAGCCGACCATCTTCCTGGGGCAGGGCTGTCAGAGGCCAGCACCTAGCGCTGGGGGATGGCCCCGGGGCATAAGTCGCTGCTCTTGTCCTCTGAGGAAGATCTTTGTTCCATCACATCCTTTCCTCCCCTCCATGCCTGTCAGAGAGGAAAACGGTGCCTTTGCTTCCTCACCCGCCTGTGCCTTCACTCTCGACCTCTGAGAGCAAGCCGCCCCCGCAGCCCAGCCCTCCCACCAGCCCCGTGCGGACCCCTCTGGAGGTTCGACTCTTCCCCCAGCTGCAAACCTACGTGCCGTACCGACCTCACCCGCCCCAGCTGAGGAAGGTGACGTCCCCCCTTCAGTCACCAACCAAGACCAAGCCCAGAGTGGTGAGTATTGAGGACTGGGAGCTGAGCGCTGCCCTTTCCTCTCTGGCAGGTGAGTGTCCCACGCTGTCCTCAGGTCCACTTCTCTTGGGAGAGAAGCTTTTAGGGAAACTTGGTCAGACAGAACCAGCCAGAGCCATGAGGTAGGGGGCCCTGCCGTCCTGCTTTGTCTCCCAGAACTGGAAAGGCCCCTAGAAGTGACCTAGTCCAGCCCTCCCATTTTGCATTTGGGAAGACCGAGGCAGGGCAAAAGGAAGTGACTGCACTAAGGCATGGTTTATGATCTGTGATGTGCAGGGAAGTGTGTGGCTGCCCCATGTGGGGTTCTGTGCACACTCGTAGTTAAGTCGGTGGACAGGGAGCGCCTCTTAGCTGAAGAGAATCTTTACCCGCAGCCGAGCACGGCGCTGGGTTGTGAGGATATATGCAGTCTGCACAGTGACCTCATGGAGTATAGACAGGAAGGTCAGTATTCCCATTCCACAGATAAGAGAACTGAGGCCCAAGGTGTTCAGAATTTGCATGAGGTCTCCATATTAGCAAATCCAGTCTACATCTTCTGACCATTGATTGTGCCATCTGACATCTAACTGGACATTCAGCCCTGATGTTCAGGTCAGTATGTAGCCCGTGTGGTTGCCTGAGCCAGCACCTTGGCTTGCCTGGCACAGAGAGGAGCCAAGCCCTTGGTTGAGTCTGTGAGCACAGGAGGCTCTAAGGAATTAGAAGATGCAGTCAGGCACTGCAATAGCTCATTTCCAGGGCCAGGCCAGCCTTGGCTGGAAAGCATGAGGGGCCTGATCCAAGTGACAGGGAAGCCATAGCAGAAAGGACCTTGGAATGGAGACCTCCAGGTTTTTGCCAACAAGGGCTTGGAGGAGCTGTCGCTGGATACCACGTATGCTTAGGACGTCTGACAAGATCAGTGCACAGTGCTGGCTAAAACACATGAGTTCCCATACCTGGTCTTCACCATCCACCTGCTTCCAGCCATGGTCCAGAGCCCAGAGCTAGAAGACAGGTGCTAGGACCCAGGGTCGCTGTGAGCTTTATCTTGAGATCTCCTTCCCTCTCCCAGATCTAAGAATCATGGAGCACCAGTCACAAGGCAGGAGGTAGAAAATAGCAAAACAAATAGCAGGAGCGGCTGGGGCAGACACTGCTACCATAAGGCAGGATGCCTGCCCCCTGGGACCCTGGGGAAAAGGCCTGGGAGCAGGATTGCCTGGACTCCAGCCCTGCCGTCCCTCTGGGACGGCCACCCCCCATCTGAGCATCCTCAGTTTCCTCTTGTGCAGAGCAAGCAGCATGAGATAGACGATCACAGAGGCTCCTCTTCACACTTGGCTGCTGTTGCTCAGAGGCGTGGCTTTTCAGCTTGGTTGGGGGTCAGGCTCACGGGAGAGGGTGGTGTAAAACCCACCTTCTAGTTGGATATGTGTTCACCAGTTTCACCATTTTTTATTGTTGCTTCAGATTTATTTTATATTCATATTGTTTTATGTTTACTTTTGTGAATAATGATATCATCCTGTAATCGACATAAAGCATGAATACATAATTTAATAAACAATAAAAAAGAGATTCCACATTTCATACCAACACTCAGACCAAGAAATAGGACTTGGCCAGTGGTCAGAAGCCCTTGGGCCTATGGGTCCCTTTCCAGCGTAGGCTCTTTTCTCTTTCTGCCAGAGGTAACCACTATCTTGACTTTTCAGATAATTTCCTTGCTTTTTTGTTTTGATACCTATATTTTTATCCTGAACACTTTGCCCATCTATCATAACTGTATTTATTCTTTCTTATCTTGTGTCCTTTCAACATTATATTTGTGAAGTTCATCCCATTGCTGCATTTAGCTATAGTTCTTTCATTTTTATTTGATTTTTTAAAAATTTTGTATCTTTTTTTTTAAATTTTATATCTTAAGGATATAAAAAAGTGTGTAATAAAATGTCTCCCTTCCACCCTCTATCTCCAGACATTCTGTTCCCTTCAGTCAAAGGCAATCAATGGTTTATGTTTATCTTTCCGGGGGGCTTTTTAGGATTTGGTGATTCTGAGATCTTGTTCAGGGTTGGAAACCACGGATGCTCAGAGAGCCTCTGGGTATCTCGGGTAGGCGGCTTAACCTTCTGTCTGAAGTCTATCTCTAGAAGAATGCTGATAAACCTTTGCAAAACAAGCTTGCAGTTCCCTTTCCTGAACTCTGAAAAAATCTGAAAACCAAAGCAAAATTAGGCTAAGAAAGGGGGAGTTCAGGAGAAGAGAGTCTGGATGGTCATTTGTCCCAGGAGTGGGTGTTCATGGCAGTCGGGGGCCAGGCTGTCAGCCTGTAGGGAGGCCACAGCCCTCAGAGAGCATTGTGGATGGGGCAATTCAAGGAAAATAGTTGCATTCATCCCAGCCCAGGGAGTGGGCTGCAGAGAAGGCAGTGAGTCACCCATCCTGACAGCCTGCTCAGGGCCTGGGCCAGGCAGGAGGAAAGATTTCGTAACCATGCACATTTCTGATGGAAAGGGCAGGAGGATGTAGATGGTCCTCGCTCAGATCTGCAGCCTGCTGAAAGATCCAGAGGTCGTGCAGGGATATGAGCCAGCCCCGTCTAAGCAGGGTGGGGTGGGGTGGGGTGGGGTGGGGTGGAGGTGGTGGGGTGCTGTCATATACAGGTGAGCGAGTGGAGTGAGAGCATGGACCCGTGTCCTGAGTTCTGGGTTGTGTGTAGCTAACACTTGGAAACTTGTTCATAGTTAACACTTGGAAGATGTAGAGTCCGAGGGAAGGATGGGCTTGGAGCAGAGGTGTACCCACCCTCACAGCTCAACCAGGGGAAGTGTTGGCGTCTTTGGGCTGAAGTGGTCATGCCCCGCAGGCCCCAGGTGGCCTGCTCCGGCCCTTTGGGCCACTCGGCATCCTCTCACGGGGCACTGGTTGTGGTTTTGTTCTGAGCAGGAAGATGAGGCACCTCCCAGGCCCCCGCTCCCTGAGCTCTACAGCCCGGAGGACCAGCCCCCAGCCGTGCCCCCGCTGCCAAGGGAGGCCACCATCATCCGGCACACTTCAGTGAGGGGCCTCAAGCGGCAGTCGGATGAGAGGAAGCGAGATCGGGAGCAGGGACAGTGTGTCAACGGGGACTCCAGGGTGAGCACAGAGGACCCCTGGGGTGCCCGCTGAGTGTGGGGAGAGGGAAGGCGGCCGGACCCGGGGCGGCTGTGACGGCCTCCGACTGCCCGCAGGTGGAACTCCGGTCATACGTCAGCGAGCCAGAGCTGGCCACCTTCAGCGGGGACACGGCCCCATCCTCCCTGGGCCTTGTGGGCTCTGAGAGCAGGTACCAGACGCTGCCAGGCAGAGGTAAGGCACGACTTTCTACGGAGTCTTCCCAGGGACCCCCACTGCAGCCGCAGCACCGCCCGCCCCCAGCCCTTACCCGGTCCTTGCAACTCTTCTGCCTGCGGCGTGGGGCCTCCGTTGGGTAGCAGCTGTCTGGGGCCTCTGGGCTGTAGACAGGGCGCGTCCTTCTTACCTCTGGCTCACATCCTGATTCTCATCCTCTTTTATTACATCTGCCCCTGGGAACAATGGTAATTGTGGTGGTTGTTATAACATAAGCCCTTTATAGTCACTTAGTGAAGATTCATAATAATCCTGTGAGAGAAGTACTGTTGTTATCCCCATTTTTAGAGGTAAGAAAACCAATGAGGTAAGAAAGGAAATAACTTGCCGATTAGCCACTAAGAGATGGAGTCAGAGCACAATGCCGCTGTCCTGGCTCTAGATCCGCTGTACCCTACAGGCTGGGACGTGGGCTGTCTGCCGTCAGCTTGACCATCTCGGGTCTTCCGTAGGTTTTCTCCTCATCTATGTCACTCTAAGACTTTAAACAAACACATCTTTCTTCTCCTTTGGGCCCTCTTCTTACTCTCTTCCCCTATCCCTCTGAGATGGAGGTGGGAACACACAGGCCCTTAGGCTCACCCATGCCTCATTTCCCCCCGTAGCCAGATTCTCTTCCTCAGAAATCCTTTTAAAGGGAGGCTGCCTGGAACCCCTGAGCAGGTTAGGCACACTCCCCCCATTTGGTGGGAGGTCAGGTGCTTTCCTTTAGACAGGGTGTGGAAACAGGAGGCCACACAGCCGTGGTTCGGGCAGCTGTGGGGTTATGTGACTTCCAGCCCACCGTGCTGGCTAGGCTTGCTATGGCCTGAGCTGGTCCCGGAAGGGGACTGGCTTTTGCTGAGCTGGGCCACAGCGACCCCTGGCACTATGCCTGGGGACCCCGTTCTCTTCATTCAGCCTAGATGTGTTCGTTAATGGCAGTGTTAGAGGCCTGTGGGGTGGGACAGATCTTTGTTGCTCAGGAGTCTCTGGGCACTGCAGGACATTCATCATTCTTTTTCCCATGTGCTAAATGCTAGTGGTGTCAACACGATGCCCATTTCCAGATGTCAGGGACCAGCCTTGATAAGCATGTTGGTAGTGGACAAAGCTTGGACTGTGGCTCCACAGAATCTTGGACAAGGTGCTTAACTTCTCTAAACTTGAGATTGCGCACCGTCACAGTGGTTAGGTAATGCTCCCCTGTAGGGCCGGTGGAACAAAATCTGTGTGAAACACATGTTGTGTTACCTGCCTGTCATATGGTAAGCACTCCATGAGCGCCTGGTGCCTCCTCTTTCCCTTCTTCATTCATTCGTTCATTCAACTAGTTGTTGTTGAATTTGTCACCAGGCATGTTGACACTGTGGTTAGTGCAGTAACCAGTGAATATACTGAAGAGTGTAGGGAATGACTGTTTCTGCCTGGGCCATTTAAAAAGGCTCTCACAGGCAGGGCATCCAGGTTGGGTCATACAGGGTGCATAGGAGTTCATCAAGAAGAAGGGCATTCCTCGCCCTCTGTCCTTTCCTCCTGCCAGGCAGCCCAGTCTTCTGCATGTGAGGGAAGATGTGGGGAGCCCTCAGATCTTCAGGGACACTGTCCCCTGTTAGGGACAAAGGGCACCCATGAGCTAGCCCCTCATTCCCTACCTGGGGCTTTGCTCTTCTAGGCCCTGGGAGGAAGAAGCATGGGTTGTTGGCTGGGTCCTTGTGGTCCTTTCGTGGGAGTGGGGGGTGATCGAGAAGGGGCTGGTGGCCTGTCCTCCTCACCACAAATCCACTCGCTTTTCTCTTTCTTCACTAAGGCCTCTCGGGGTCCATGTCAAGGCTCCAGCAATCGTCCACTATTGCTCCCTACGTCACCCTCCGGAGGGGTCTAGACGCCGAAAGCAGCAAGATGACCTACCCTGTGAGTAGGCCTTGAGAAGTTCTCGAAGGGCTCACTGCTCCCTCATGCACAGAGGGAAGGGCTCTGAGGTGGACAGTGACGGGCTGTCCCATGAGATGGCCCCGGCCCCTCCTCAGCTCAGCATCCCTGTCACCACATGCTTACGATGCCTTCCCCACTGCCCACCAAGAAGGGCGTCACACCACCCCCTCCATTTCCCAAGGGCCCCCGCCCTTCTCCTCGCTCTCACCCAGCGAGCCACACCCTGATTCCTGGTCCATCATGCGGTGTGTGTGTGTGCCCACCTGGACAGGCCTGGGCCTCAGGGTCTGCATCTGCAGGATGGGGTGCTGCCAGAGGGCCCGTGAGGGCTGGGTTGTCATGTCCCTGAGTGTGCTTAGAGGGGAAAGAGTGTGTGTGTGAATGTGAGTGTGTATGTGTGGGGGGGTGAGTGTGTGTCTGTGAGTGTGTGTGTGTGTGGGTGAGTGTGGCGTGTATATGTGTCTCAGTGTGCTTAGAGGGAAGAGAGAGAGTGTGTGTGTGAGTGTGAATATGAGTGTGTGTGTGTCTGTGTGTGTGGGTGAGTGTGTGTGTATGTGTCTCAGTGTGTTAGAGGGAAGAGAGAGTGTGTGTGTGTGACTGTGTGAATGTGTGTGTGGGTGAGTGTGTGTGTGTGTATGTGTTTCAGTGTGCTTAGAGGTGAGAGAGAGAGTGTGAGTGTATGTGAGTATGTGAATGTGTCTGTGTGTCTGTGTGTGTGTGTGAGTGTGTGCGCGCACGGGCTGAAGCCAGGTGGCCGGCCGCCCTCTGTTCTCAGCCCAGCCGCCCTGTCTGCCCCTCCTGCCCCTCAGAGACCCAAGAGTGCCTTGGAGCGCCTGTACTCAGGAGACCACCAGCGGGGCAAGATGAGTGCGGAGGAGCAGCTGGAGCGCATGAAGCGGCACCAGAAGGCGCTGGTCCGGGAGCGCAAGAGGACGCTGAGCCAAGGAGAGAGGACGGGGCTGCCCTCGTCCCGCTACCTCAGCCAACCGCTCCCGGGAGACCTCGGCTCAGTATGTTAGGAGGGTCCAGGCAGGCGGGCTGGGACAGGGAGCAGAGCTTCCCCGAGGCCCCCAGACCCGAGCCCGGCTCACCCCCGAGAGAGTGGTTCAGAGAACGCCCCGTGGGCTGTGTGTCCGCAAGCCAGGCCACGTGAGTGACTTGGTCAGAGGGTGCCCCGAACTAGAGAAAGAGTGAGGATGTCACGGCAGGAGCCCAGGAGCCAGAGGAAGCGTCCACGGTCAGGTCTCCAGTCGAGCTTGAGGGAGAGGCCCTTCTTCGGCATTCTGAGTCTCTCGCCTGAACCCAGGACTTGGGAAGTACAGACTTGGAGGAGTGGAGGAGAAAGATGGTGCTGTGATTTGAGGAGTGCAAGTCAACCAGCCTCCCAAACCTCCAAGCGGGTGCCCTGGGGAGCAACTGAGCAGGGTGTGGTGCCCACACCCCTGAGGGCCCGGGGTCTCCCACAGCTAGCCGTGCGGACAGGCCCTGCACCCAAGGAGAGCCAGGCTGCCTGCTGCCCTCTGGTGGTGCTTCCAGGCACTGCACCCTGCCCACAGTCTCCTTAGGTCCCTTTTGGAAACATTCCACTGGATTTTTCTCTATTGTTTGAAATCAAATGTTTCCCTAGACCTCTAGCCTGACTGTTCTTTCCCTAATTCATTGCACAAGCTCTTTTGCTTTTAGCGTTACCGCTCATTGCCTCTCTAATCCTGCCTGATTGTGTTTACAGAAGCTTCTAATTTGCATCCACCATTCTCTAACTGGCCTGTGCTCCTGTTACCAGGCTTACAATAGCAGCTCTTTTCTCCATAGCCTAGCGAGCCCTCCCATGTGTGACTCACTTTCTGCTGCCCCCTTTATGCAGGCTTACTGACTCATAATTCACTTATCCCAAAAGCCGCCCCGCAAGGCTGAGCCAGCCCCACTGCCCAAGGGCGGTGGTCTTTGCCAGAGGTCTGGGCGTGATGAATTTATTAATGTCCATGCCTTATACTGGGATAGTTGACATGGACTTCAGAGATTGCACGTTTGAATAAATTCTGCCAAGTCTGAGGTGGTTCGGTTTTAATTCCTCCAGCCCCATCGGCACAATTTCTTATGGAAAACTTTTTGTGTTCTAGTATTTTATAACTTGAACAGGTAGCAAGATACATTATGATTTGTATTCAGAGGGCCTCTTGGCAGCTGTTAGGTCAGACACCAAAGGGATAAGACCCAGCACACTCATATCCTGAAAAGCTGCAAAGCCAGTAACTTTTAAACTTTGTAAGTAAATGTCTTATGAGATAAAACTGACTTTTTACAACCTGATGTCTCAAATGTAGAAAAATGATCTAAAAATCGTAACTTGAATACTTTGTAATTTTTTCTCTTTAAAAAAGACTTGTGTTAAGTCTCTGCCTCAGCGCCAATAAACATGTTGCTTAATGATGATGCATTGGCGTGGTTCTTCCCCAGGATAAACTGTACAGTCCAGTGAACTTTTTCTGTCTGTGGAAGCAATCAGGCTGGGTTTATGTGAGGACCTGTCTCTATCTGGGGCATTGGTGAGCGTGTCAGAAAATGTGTGTTTTCTTTGTGAATCAATCATTAAATTAATTTTTCATCCCTGAATCTTCAACTGTCTAATCTTTTCATACTTTAGTAGGAAGCCATCACCTGAGAGCGATTATGTTGACGCAGAGTCAGTATTGAGAGCTTGTGCATGAGTGGGTGAAATGTGCTGTTATGGCTATGGCTTTGGGGCTCAGGTGAGCGGGGCCGGAGGGGACATTAAAGTCGATTGTGACCACTCGGGGCTCTGTGAGGTGGATGAGGTGAGAGGGAGGACCCAGCCTGGGATGGAGAAGTTTCTGCTTGGCTTCTGCTCAAGAAAAGGGAGGCTTTGAGCCCATCGCCTCCTCTTAGCAACCTGCTCAACATGGAGTTCTGTGGGGACGAAGGCCACAGGTGATTAGGAAGGCCCAAGGGGAGCCCAACCATGGTACTGGGTTTTGTTTTTAGTTTCTGTTTTATATTGGAGTATAGCAGGTTAACAATGTTGTGATAGTTTCAGCCATATGTGTGTGTGTCTCCGTTCTCTGTGCTGGGATCTTAAAGTGGCTGGGTTAGAGTTTCCTTCTGTGAAGCTTGCTCATTACAGAGTTGGGAATGTTGAGTTTGATTTAGCATTTAAGTCTTACATGGATTTGGTTTTTCTAACTTAAATAGATGCCTGTACACAGCAGCTTATCTGCCTCAGTGGTCCTCAGCTGCTCCTGCTCACACGTCCCCCGCCCCACTGTGGATGCAATATTCCCCAGCCCTCACTGTGACCTGTGGGGAATTCCCACGAGAGAGCATCTTGGCTATCCCACTTGCTTACCAGGGCCTTGGAGGGTTTTGTCTTTTGCATTGTTTCTGAGCTGGGACATAGGACTCCAGAAACAGGAAAGGCTTCCATGAGCTGTCAGGTGGCAGGAGCAGCAAACCCCTTCTCTGGAGCTCTGTCCCAGATTCAGTTTTGGGGTCACCTTCTGGGACCTGGAGGCTTCCTGTATCCCTGGGGACTATTGTAAGTCTAAAGTCGTGGATCACAGACCTGTGCCCTGGAGGTTGGAACACTCTGGGGCCAGATCAGAGAGACATGAGCACTTGGAGTCAGGCTGTATCAAAGGGGCAGAGGCCTTGTTCTCTCTGTCACAGAGTTTCAGCACACAACAGAGAGCATCCATGTCACAGACCGCTGCTGCCTTCTTTTAGAGACGGTGTTGAGGTCCATGGTCATACAGCTTTTCCCTAACGAGTCACAGACGCAACTTCCCAAGGACCCTGGTGCCCACAAGACCCACCCAAAAGGGGCCGGTCAGGAAGTGACTACATCTCACCCTCTCCTTCTGTTGCCAGTGGAAGCGTGAGCAGGACTTTGACCTGCAGCTGCTGGAACGGGCTGTACAAGGGGACAGAAAGGACAAGGAAGAGAATGGCTGGCTGAAGGTGCAGGCCATGCCTGTCACTGAATTGGACCTGGAACCACAAGACTATGACGTGGACATCAGCAGAGAGGTGAGGGCGGGGGCTTCCTTCATGCCTCATTCCTTCTGAGGCATGGCCTTCAGACTGCAGCCTGACCCACCCTCCCACCCTCCAGGGGCACGGGGGGTGTTGCCCTGAATGGGACAGGCTCGGCTTCAGTGTGGCCCAGAGGATGGGTGAACAGCAGCTGGAGGTGGTGAGAGGAGTCCAGACATTGTGATGCAGGCTCAGATCCGTCTCTGTGGAACTGGGGGCAAGTCATTTAACTTCTCCGTGCCTTGGTTTCCTCAGCAGTAATGTCAGTTGTGGTGAGGGTTAAGAGACTCAGCATATTGCCCGGCCGATTGGCAATGATCAGAAAGCTATGAGCACAGGACCTGGCACGTAATAGGAGTGTGAGCAGGTCATTGTTATTGTTATGATATGTTCCCTGGAAAACCAGGAGTTGGTCTTACATCTGGCTAGTCAGGCTAGTTAGGCAATCAGACTTGAGATGGGGGAAAGGGGAGGCAGGTTTAGAAATCACAGGTGAAATTTTGGGACTTCCCTGGTGATCCAGTGGTTAAGACTCTGAGCTCCCAATGCAGGGGACCCAGGTTCAACCCCTGGTCAGGGAACTAGAACCCACATGCCACAACTAAGAGTTTGGGTGCCACAACTAAAGATCCTGTGTGTTGCAGCTAAGACCCGGCACAGCTGCAGCAATAAATATTAATACATTAAAAAAAAAAAAAAATCACAGGTGAAATTTCCAGGTGTGGCAGAGGCTGGGAGACCTGGATAGGACTTGGTCTGAATTCCTGGCGCCCTCTGGTGGCTCAAATACATCATGACCAGGCAGGCCCAGAAAAGCAAGTAACCGTAGCAGAGTGTCTTTACCCGAAGGAAGAGAAAGGGAGTCAGTGCATGACAGACTCAGGGTCTTCAAGACATAGGGTGGTCTCCTGTGTTGTGCCCCTCGTAAGCTCTGTAGAGCAGTGTTTATGGCTGTTTGGTTCACCTTTATGCACCCAGCACCAGGCCTAGCACACAATAGCCACTCTAAATATTTGCTGAATGACGACTCTGTTGAATGAAGTGCACAGTAGCCCAAACACAGTTGTGTGAGGACTTGGCCTGGCCTGAAACTGCATGAGAGGAAGTGCTCTTACCATGTGAAGGATAGATCAGACCGGAGTGGGGCAGACTGACGCCTGTGGAGTACCTGGGTTCTGGGGTCCACTGGGCCTCCAGGGGTTAACGAGGTTAGTCCCCTTCCTTAAGCCCCTTTCCCTTTGGCACCTCTAAAGCAGCCAGAAGTCCATGATTCTCAGCTTCACAAAAGAAGCTTCTACAGGCTTGCTTTGGCAGTGGGAAGTGCGCTTTGTGGTGTCCTGATTAGCCTGCTAGCCAAGGGGAAAAATTCTTCCTTATCTCTAACCTAAATCCCTGCTCCTGCAATGTGATCTGCATCCTTGCTCTGGATCTGCCTTCATTGGGAAAAACAGGAGCTTTTTCTTGCTATCTTTCACCAGAATGGAAGATAGGGATGGGTTTAAATTCAAGTCCATATTTGCCCTGGGATTGGATTGACCTTGTCTTTAGGAGTTTCAACCAACCTCATTTTAAATGTCCTGCTGTTACTCAAGGAGAAAAAAATTCCCTAAGGTATGCGAAAGTTGCCTTTAGCTTTCTTGGCCCAAGTAAGGTTTCACTAAGCTGAGGTTGCTGTTGGGTTTGTGTGAGAGACTAGAGGGGTGGAGCAGGGGTCAGTTTCCTTTTGAGAGCAAGAGATGCAACATGGCTGCCTCCTGTCTGGGTCAGAGGGCCTTTTGTAGGGACAAAAATCACTGTCACTTTCTTTCATTCCTCCTCCCAGCCACCCATCCAACTGCCCACCCACCCATCTAACTATCCAAGGAGTGTTTGCTGAAGGGCTACTGAGTACCAAGTGTCTGATCTAGACAGTGGAGAAACAAACAGAAAACAGAGACAGTGTGGGCGGGAGAGGCACAGTCAGGGAAGGTTTCTGGAGGTGAGGTTGGGAGGATGAGAGAGTCCGTGGAGCCTGGAGAGGAGCATCCCAGGCAGAGGGGAGAGCCCCAGGGGTCTATGGGGCTGGAGAGGTCTGCACAGGTCAGATCACGTGGAGGGTGGCGTCACGGGTGACTGCTGTCCTCCTCGGGCTTCTGGTCTATTTACTTTGGCTTCCCCTTTCCCTTCCCTTGGACAGTAGGAGGTGCTGGGTATGGTGGAAAGAGCACGGGCTTTGGAGTCAAACCCAGATGCAGATCCTGACTCCACAGTGAACTGCTGCCGCTGTGATCTTAGCAAATACTTGAGTCTGTGGGCGGCTCCGTGTGCCTCCTGGTGGGGGGACAGGGTCAGGGAGCAGGTCTCAAACCAAACATCCCAACCACCGCCACCCGGCCCTTTCCTCAGCTCTCCAAACCAGAGAAGGTCTCCATCCCTGAGCGTTACGTGGAGCTGGATCCTGAAGAGCCGCCCAGCCTGGAGGAGCTGCAGGCGCGGTACCGCAAAGCCGAGAAGATCCGTAACATCCTCACCCGGTCCAGGTCAGCCCTCATGACGCCTGAGTCCTGACAGCCTGCTAGGCTGCCCCGGGGGTGTCTCAGCTGAACGGACCGGACTGGGCTGCCCGGGGTGTGTGTGTTTTATCAGGCCTCTGTCTTAGGCAAACATTGCTCATTGTAAGGGGCAGGTCGGCTCTCAGCACGTCACCGACAGATCAGCGAGGAAGCTCACCCAGGTCACCTGAAGGTCATGAAGCTCTCAGAGGGCCATGCTAGGCCCTCGCCCCCAGATCTGTGTCCCGTGGCCCTGGCAAGTGTGAGGAGTGGAGCCAAGTGTGGCGGTGAAGTGGACACGCTTAGAGATTGCCCCCAAGGATGGTGCTCCCAGCCCCAGGGCCTGTGTTCCCTCATTTAGACCTTTGGAGTCCCTGCTTTGGTCCCCAGATCAGAGCCACTGTTCACCTATCAAAGTGGCCTGTGCCAGTGGCCTGTGGCCTAGACCAGAGCCAGGGGCCCAGCCGTGTCCTGAGCTGCCAGAGGCCTCATCCACACCCCTGGAGGCCAGGAGAGGACCCCAGCAAGTGGCTTTCCTGTCCCATCAGCCCCTGTAGCCTCAGAAACATAAACCTGGTGTTTGAGGTCCTCCCTTTCAGAGCCAGGTTAGCCTTTTCACGTCTGGATGGAATAGGAGCCTAGAGCCAGAACTCTTAACTTGGGGTCTGTGATCCCCCAGAGGAGGGGCAAAGCTGTGGCTGGGCGTTTAAGGAGAGGAGCTCGTGCACCTTGGTCTGGAGAGAAAGTGCCCTGCTTTTATATGACGCCCCCAGAAGGGTGAGATCCTCAGGCCAGGGGGACCCCCCTCTCCTGAGGTGGACGCCATGGGCAGGGAGGCCCACAGCCCGCTTTCTGGCCCTGCCACAGCATGTGCAATCTGCAGCCGACCGCCAGCCAGGACCGGAACAGCGTGGCAGACCTGGACTCGCAGCTGCAGGAGCAGGAGCGCATCATCAACATCTCCTACGCCCTGGCCTCGGAGGCCTCCCAGCGCAGCAAGCAGGTGGCAGGTGAGGCCGCAGGGGCAGCCTCGGAGGCTGGGCCCCAGCCCCTGCTCCCTGGGTTCAGGGCCCGGCCCAGCCTGTCTGGAGTTGGTGGGAAAGCAGGCTTCAGGCATAGAAATTGAGGAACAGTGGTGTTTGCCCTGTCCCTTGCAGGGCGTGGTGGGGGCAGAGTGGGCAGGCTGAGCAGGGGAGCTGGTGCTCAGGAGCGTTGGAGGACGGAGGTCTGGGAGAGGCATGTGGCTCACTGTTAGCCCTGGGAGTGGTGCTGCTCTTCTGCTGTCTCTGAGGTGGCCGGTTGAGAACAGGCTTTTCTGGCTCCTGAGCTGAGGGGTCCAGGCTAAGATTTCTGGCCTCACGAAGAAGGGGCAGGAAAGCCTCTGGTGCTTGGATTTCTTGCGGGACGAGACAGAAGGGGCCCCTCTAACCCTCCTTCGGGTTTCTGCTTTGTTCCCCAAATCAGAGCCACTGTCCATCTATCAGAGTTGCCTCTGAGTGGCCTGTGCCAGAAAGCGGGACTTGGAAAGTGGGACTTTGTTGTCCAGTGGGGAAAAAAAATATACCACAGGATGGGAGGGTGTGTGTGTGTATGTACATGTGCACATGTGTAAAAAAGGCTTTCTCTTTGTCAGGAGTGTATATGTATTTGTGTGTGTACATGTATGCGTGTGTAAAAGAGGCTTTCTCTCTCAGCTGGGAAAGCGACTCCTGGCTCCTCTCCCCACCCTCACTGGCCTCCTATGTGAGCCCTCGCAGGGCTCCTCTCCCCACCCTCACTGGCCTCCTGTGTGAGCCCTCGCAGGGCTCCTCTCCCCACCCTCACTGGCCTGCCTATGTCAGTCCTCGCAGTTCACCCAGGGCTGTTTCTCCCCAGGTGCGGTGGCCCCTGCATGTCTAGGTGGTGCCCTTGGCCAGGAGTGAGGGTGGTCGTAGAGTGAAGTGGTGTCACAGTCCCCACCGGTCCTCCGACTCTGGCCAAAGGGTCTAGAAGTGGCCGAGGTTGGGGCCTGCCAGGCCCTGAGGTGGTGGCCCTGGGGAGCAGAGCTGTACCAAGAAGCCGTGGGATGACTGAGGGCAGAAGGAAGCCTGTTCTCTCTCCCCCAGCTCTGGTCCCGTACAGAGTCCCTGAGGTCCCTGCTGTCCTGACTCCCCTGAGGACATGTGCGTCAGCCAAGAGGGCGTCCTTGTGGGGGAGACAGCAGGCGGCTCCCCCAGGCCCATCCTCCTGATGATCCTGGGGGTCCCTGAGGCCCCGCATGGCGGTTTTGAATTCCTCCCTCTGTCCAGGGGTCCAGCAGGGGGACCTGCCCTGCTGTAAATCACCCTCCTCTCTGGCCTGTGCTTGCTCTTACCTGTGTGGACATACTGTCCTCGGCTTCCTCCCCGCCAGCAGGCGAGTGCGCCCCAGCCCTCCCACCATGTCCCCCGCGACCACTCCCCCGCTGAGTGGCCTCCTCTGCTGCAGCCCCTCCTCACTCTTGCTCCCTTTCTCCAGTCCCAGGCCAGGCCCCAACCTGGCCCCACAGGCGTGTCCCCCAAGCCCAGGCCACTAGTGGCGGGCCGTGGGGCCCACAGCTCCCCGGCCCTGCCGAGTGGGGCGTTTGGAGCTGCGGGAGCAGACGAGGAGCCTAACACACCGCTTAATTCCTGTCTGCCCGTCTAGCGCAGCAGCTGGCCCTCCTCCCGCCTAAAGCCCCCCTGTCCTCCAGGACCGTGCCACCTTACCCCCCCTTAAGCAACGGACTCCACTACACCTTTGTCTAACACCTTCCAAGTAAGAGCCCCCGCCTGGCATCGTGGCCCCTCTCCTGGCGCTGAGCATGTCCCCTCCCTGCTGCTGAGATGATAGCAGTACCACCTGCTGATGCTTCCTTCCTTGGGCAAAGCGGCTGCTGGGGAGACCTCCCGGGCTGGTGGGCAGGAGCGGGGCTGTTGGTTTTTAGGAACTCAGTGTTCGGTGGCTCCCATACAGGAGAGCCTGTGAAATCTCAGGGACCAGAGCCACGCCCCTCCCTGCCCAGCTGTCCTTCCTGCAGGCGGCCTAGTGCCCCCAAGGGACCGGTGCAAGCCAGACGGCGTGTAGGGCTTTCCCTCTCGTCCCTCTGTAGTGTTTATGGTTGACACTGCTGAGCACCGGCGATAACCCCGTGGGGATATTCACCACGTTTTACAGATGAGGAAGAGCAGCTCAGAGCCAGTGAGGGACTGGCCCAAAGAATCATGGCTGTGGGTGTCAGAACCAGGGTGGGGACCCTTTCCTCGTGAGTCCTCTGTCGCCACTTGTGTGCCCATCTGGCCACCCGAGGAGCTCTAGGTGTTTGGAGAAGGGAGTGCAGTGAGGGATGGAGGTGCGTGGTTGGGGTGGAGACATGCTCTTGGGCAGGTGTCCCCCAGCCTGAGGGTGGGACTTGGGACAGGCTGTAGGGAGGTATACAGTAGGGCCCCCGTGGCTGAGGAACCTCAGGGAAATGCTCCGTCAGGTCTTGGCTCCAGAGGACCCTGTAAAGGCCACAGCATCTTCTGGGGTCACAGGTGGGGTGTGTGGTTTTCTCTTAGAGATCTGAGTGTCCCAGGTCACAGAGAGACTCTGTTTCTATCAGCTTTTGGCACCTCTGGGGCCATGAGTCAGCCTCCGATGCTCTTTTCAGAGCCCATCCACATTTCCTTTTACCCTTCCAGCATCCTCAGCAGTTCTAGGAGATTGGTGCGATCACCCTGTTTTTAGATTAAACTAACAAGGGCCACGGAAGCTGAGCAACTTACCCAGAGTGACTCAGCAAACGGAGGGCCGGGCTGGAACTGGAACCCAGAGCCCTCTTTGCTCAGGCCTATGGCCCTGTTAGAGCAGGGACCCAGTCTCAGGGCCAGTGTGTGTCTGGCAGACTTCCTAGAAGTGATGGGGTGGAGGAAAGGTGGGGCACCCATGAGTCCTAGAGCCCGAGCGTCCCCCAGCAGCGGCCGCGTTGCCCTGGCCTCCTGCCCGGCTGCACTCTGTCTTGTTAGCCTGCCATCCCCTGTCCCATGTGTGAGCAACCAAGCCCACCACTTGCTCCCCAGAGTGGGCTGGGGTCCTGCCAGCCCCTCACTGTCTCCTCCGCTTTTTGCCAGCCCAGGCAGTGACTGACCCGTGATCCAGCACACAGAGAAGTCTGGAGCCAGGGGCCAGCAGAACCAGTTTCCTCCGAGAAGATCCATCCTTCTTCCGCCAAGGAAACCCCTTCCAGCTAAGCGGGGGTTCAGCCTGGAGGACGGAGTAGCCCGTCAGCTGTGGGGTGTCCACCACAGGGCGAGGTCCTAACCCCCCCGCTTGTTTTAGTTCAGACTCCTTTTACATGTGACAAAGGCACTTTTGATACACACTGTACAATACTGATGCTGTATTTTAGAATCAGGATGTATTTTATAATGTTCACCTCAAGGGCTCAGTGGCCGAGAAGGTGAGGATGCAAGATTTTGGAGCTGCACACACAGATTCAGGTATCGTGGGGTGGTGGGTGTGGGTGGGGCCGAAGGGCAGGGTGCAGGGTGAGCAGAAGGCAGTCCAGCATCTGCTGAACGCAGGCAAGCTTGGATGTGAGACATGCTGCCGGTGGATTCCAGTGTGGGGTTCACTGGCGTGCTGTCCAGGGCAGTGGTCAGCCGTCCCTGATCTTGACCGCCTGATGGCCAGCTCTGGAGGGTGAAGCTCCACCGAGACAGAGCCCAAGTCTGTGCCTCGGCCTTGGGTCTGCCTTAGGCCCAACAACGTGTCTAAGAACTTTGGTTCCCAACCCGCCCATGAGGTTCTCTCAGCAAAGGGCTCTTCTCAAAAATAAAAAAAGTTTGCTTTAATTAAAAAAAAAAAAAGAAATACAGAACACTTTGAAATACAGAGAAGGTGAGAAGAGCATCTTCGACTTGTATCATAAGCAATAAACGTCACACCGGGTGGCATCTACCTGCAACTCCCTGTGTCCATGCTAGGCTGTGATAGCGATCCTGGGACCTTTGCAGCCTGCCCCTCAGAACACAGGTCAGCTTCCCAGGACTTGGGTCAGTGGCTGGAGGGCAGGCAGCGGGTCCCCACCATCTCTGATGGCCAGCAAGGCCATGATGGCAGAACGATGACTTGACTTCCAGCCTAAAATGGGGAAGGGGCCACCAGACCAGCTGCCGTGTTTGTGGCCCTTTATATGAGTCGTGAGCTCATGATAGTCTGCATACAGAAAATGAGGTTGAAAAGGAAAAAAACAAAAAACCTCCGTTGGGTAGAGCCACACTTTAAATGAAAATTGGTCTTTGACTATGGTCAGAAAAATAATCTTGAATATATTTAGAAGTTGCCGTCTATTTTTAACTAACTCCATATGCTGCCAGTATCAACTTCATGACATTTGCCAAAATAAGATTTTATTTTTGCCTTTATAAGATTTTGTTGGAAAAATGAAATGAGTATTTTGCAAGAAAAAGTTAATTTAAAAAAGAAGTGTAATGGTTTGCAAAAAAAAATGTGATGTACAGATTAAAGTATTAACCTGGTACACCTCCTGCTTTTTGCTGGCTATTTTCCATGAGTGCCCTGTGTTAGTTTTTTCTTTCTATTTCTTTGAAAAATCCCCAGTGTCAACTCTTGACCCTGAAGTGTTCACCTATGAAGTTTCTCCTGATGAGTTCTTGACACTTGATTGACACTGGAAGTCTAAGGGAGCAAGGCCTGTCCTCTCAGGCCCTTGGCTGGGCTTCAACAGCTGCTGAGGATGGTTCCCCACCCCAGCCCACCCAGTCAAGGGGCCGCTGGGCTGTGGACAGGCTGTGGACGCCTGTGCGGGGCTGGTTTGGCAGGCGGACTGCGATCCCACAGCGGGAAGGACCCCACAGGCCCTCTTCCAACCCACACGCCGCCAGCTCGTTCCAGTGAGGCGGGTTAGCGACGGACCATTGCAAACTGGATTTGGATTTAATTCATTTTGACTTGTGATATATGCTTGAAACAGAAGGCAGGAGGCCAGTTCGGTTTAGGGATGCGTGCATGTTCGAGTTTGTTGTTAATGGCAGTTTATCTCTGTTGCCAAGAAGAGCACCCGCAGTGCAGAGTGGCTTTCCAACTAGGTAAACTGGAGAGAACAGATTCCAAAGCATTCAGAAGAGGGGACGCTGCTGTTTTTTTAGCTACTGATTTTTAATTTTAAAATGGAAAGTATTCTCCGGTTTTAAGCATTACTTGGAGATAGCTCCATAACAGATGAAAGGGAGGCTGGGGTGCGAGGGGTGGGTGGTTGTGCTGTTGTGCTAAGTCGCTTCAGTCGTGTCCGACTCTTAGTGGCCCCATGGATTGTAGCCTGCCAGGCTCCTCTATCCACAGGATTCTCCAGGCAAGAACACTGGAGTGGGTTGCCATTTCCTACTCCAGAGGATCTTCTCAACCCAGGGATGGAACCCACGTCTCTTACATCTCTTGTATTGGCAGTTGAGTTCTTTACCACCTGGGAAGGCCCCGTGAGGGGTGGAGGTGGTGGAGAATTTGTCCACAGTTGAGTGCAAGGCAAGAAAAAAAGGTACAGGAGGTAGAGCCCCCGCCGCTAGGTGGCCACCATTCTCTCAGCAAAAGCACGTCAGGGGTTTTCTTACTAGCTGGTCCCACGCATGGTCCTGTGTGGGAGGGAACATGGTGACTCCTAACTCTTTTCTCCACTCCAGCGGGAGGAGGCGTAGCCTGTTCTCTAAGAATCGTGGCCCAGATTTCAAACAGAGAGCATGACAGGCCCTTGACTCAGATTCTACAAACAGCATGGATGGTTGGAAAAGGCACCCTCCAGCTGCGTCACGTTTGAGCAGGCAACATGGCCTGGCCCCCTTCACTGCTTCCTCGAGAGGACTCGTTACCCGAGGTAAGATGGGGCCATCTGTGAAAGGACTGGCTGACCAGGGACCCTCCAGGTGGGGGCCACTCTGGAAGGGAAACTCCATGTGGCCCGATAGTTTTGACTTCGCTTCTTTGCAGGGGCCCTGGGGGCCTGAGCAGAGTTTGAAACAATGGGATTGCTTGTGGTCAGCAAAGGGAGCATGAGCATACTTCCGCACCCCTGTTGACATCTATTCCTGACTTTATCCCAGGTCCAGTGGAAACCCAGAATGTCTTATTTTAGCAAGAACCAACAAGGATGTTTTAGGACCTAGTATGAAGTAGGGGTTGGGAATAAGCTTTCCTAATCCCCGTTTGACCCTCCTGAACAGCCCAGATCCTCACCATGTCCAGGCACTGTTTAGTTTTGTTTTTCAATTGGAGGATAATTGCTTTACCATGTTGTGTTGGTTTCTGCTATAGAACAACGTGAATCAGCCTTAAGTATACATATATCCCCTCCTCCCAGCCCCCATCCCACACCTCTATGTCATTACAGAGCCCAAGCTGAGTTCCCTGCTCTATACAGCTACTTCCTGCTAGCTAGTTATTTTGTACCTGGCGGCGTATATACATCAGAGCTACTCTGTCAATTCCAGGGCATCGTTTAAAGGATTGACGTTGAGATGTGTATACATCTGTGATTGTGCATGAGGTCAGTGTGCCCAGGCTGATGTGGATGCTGAAGGCAGGCCTTTCGTTTGCTCCCCTTCATTCATTTTTTTGCTGCCTTTGTGTCTGGCCAAGGGGCTGGTGGTGGGATCTGTAGCTCACCCCTTCTCCCTCTAACTTGGCCACCTTCACTTAAGGTGGGTTTTCCAGAATTTTCCTGGCTGTTAGGTTGCAGCCCAAGGCCAAGGAAACCTCCATCTGCCCGAGGTCCTCTTGGGGATGGAAGGCGTGGGGGTGGGGGAGTGGATGTGGACCCTGACTTAGCCAGACAAGAGCCCGTTTTAGACTTTGGGAGTTCCCCCAGCTGAGTACAGTGCTCTATGGCAAATCCTTTTGTGTTCTCACCAAGGGTGGGAAAGAAGCAGCAAATTATTTGTCTAATCCACAAATCACCTTTCTGAGACGGAGCAGGCAAGTGCTGGGAGTCCTCTGCCTCCAATTCAGCATCAGACGCCGGAGCATAGGAGGGACTTTGCCCATGAGGGTTGCATGCCGTTATGAAAAGAACAAAGAGACGAGGCTGGGGGTGGGGGTGGATGCAAAAAATGGCAGCCCCTCCTGGCCCGGTAAACACGCCATTGCTTTGCCATCTCCACTCCAAAGGCTATCACGTTCATTGCTCTCCCAGCAAAGAAACCTTTCTTCAGAGCGAGTGGCGGGGTACAAAGGCAGAGTACAAAATGTGTGCACATCACAGTCCCTGCAATTCTGTTTGAACAAGCATATTGATTGGGTCTGACCCTGTTACATTTTTTCCCTATTATTTGAAAAGGTGCATCTAAGTGTAGTGAATTGAACCAGCAGAGCTGAACTTTCCATGAAAACTTCTCAAGGTATTTCTTCAGTTCAAAGCTTTTGAATTTTAAAGGGCATTTTTAATACGAGTCTGTTGAGTTTTCTCTGCCAAAGCCCAACAAGAGATGTTAAATGCAGATGAGGCTGGAGCGAGGGTGCATGTGGGGGTGGACTCGCCCACGCTGCGGAGGGTGCAGGTCGTGGTTGGAGGGTGCGGATCCGCCCAGGAAGGACTGAGCTTTGGGGAGAGAGGCCGAGCCTGTGGAGCAGTACGCACAGACCCTAGAAAGTTTCTCTCTGAGCTCATTGGGGACTGCATAGGACACGGAAGAGGTTTCCCAGCTGAGCTTCTCGAAGGCTTTTTCATGGGGAGCTGAGAAGTACTTGCTAAGGGGCTTCTTCTGATGGATGAAGGTTTTGTCCTTGGGATATAAGGGGTTCCCTATTCAGCTGCTTTAGAACTGAGAAGGCCTGAGAGGCACAGCCCCCTGGCTGAGGCCACAGAGTCAGAAAGAAAGCCGCTGCTGACCTCAGCCCTTGACATCACTTAACACTCAGAGATGCTTTCCCACTGAGCCCTGAGCTGCATCCCAGTCCTTAACTGATCTGACATGTGGGGACACTTTGCTGGTTGTGTGGGCCACAGCAGTGGTCCCTCATGCCATCCTGGTAGTGGGTCCTTGGAAGTATCCAGAATCTCATTTTCCCCCACACAGGGGGCCTCTCCTGACCCACTGAAGGCACACAGCCCCCTTTGACTGAGTTCCAAGTGTTTGTCTGCCTCTGGAGGCTTCTTGGGTCTGAAAAGCATCTCCTTTGTAGATCCTGAATTTGAGATCAGAGGCAAAATCATCCCAGGGAGAAGGTGAAAAATCAGATCCAGGGCTTGGGCATCTCAGCAAAATCCTTTCAATGTCCTTGCCTAGAAGACTGGCCTGGGAAGATCAGGACAGAGTAAGATGGCACTGATCCTCAGGTGCCCCCTTTCTTTGTAACCGTGGCTGGCCAATCCATTTTTAGGAGACTGACACCATGGCAAGGAAGCAGTCAGCTCTGGGACCAGGCTGCCTGGAATCTAAATCTGATCACGCCATTTTGCCAGTCCTGTAACCTTAGGCAAGTTATTTGTCCTTGCTTCAGTTCCCTCACCTATAAAATAAAGATTTATATTGGCATCTACCTCAGGAGAGTTTTTAACGAAGATTAAATGAATTATGACATAGAAAATGCTAAGCATGGTTCTTGACCCCATAGGAAGCACTAGAAAAAATATGAGTTCTCATTTACCTGCTATTAAGACATGAGTTTGAGCAAATGCCAGGAGATAGTGAAGGACAGGGAAACCTGGCATGCTGCAATCCATGGGCTTGCAAAGAGTTGGACACGACTTAGCAACTGAACAACAACGAGTTATAATTACTTAACACATACTGCATTCTCATTCTTTAATTTGTTTACTTGTTTATAGCCAATCTCCCTTGCAAGAATATATGTTTGGTAAGAGCAAGAGCATCGTCTTGTTCATTATATCATCCCTAGTGCCGAGAACAATGTCTGCCACAAAGAAGGTACTGAGAAATTTGTTGAATGAATGAGGGGATGAAAAAGTCAAGGGCTGTTGGCCAGAAGCCTTCTCTCCTTCTCAGATGACTTTGTCTCTCTCTGCTCTCTTACCTGTTTTATACTCAAGCCCCTAGAGAGCATTCCTAGTGCCCTATTTTTAAGTTTCTTGAGTAGTAGGTAAGAGCAGGGGTTGTGCAATGCAGATAGATCCACCCTTATTGATTGACTCTGACCTTGGGCAAGTCATGGTACCTCCCTAAGCTTCAGTTTCCTCCTTTGAGAAATAGAAATGACAAGTCCCTACCGTACATGGGCGATGTGAAGACTGAGTGGGCCGACCGTCCCGGTGCTGGTTTGCTCTCGTGTAGGCTCCTTACTATGGACAGCAGGGCTTCAGACAGCCCTTCCACATTTAAACCCTGTACCCTCTCCCTGGCTCAGTGGATAAACAGATGGGGTCAGCTGCTGTTGCCCACCCGAGTCTTCTGCCCTCTACCATCTGTCTGCCATTTTAGACAGCTGCCTGCAGCAAGTTAAGCAGTGGCTCAGGGCTTTTGAAGTTTGGGTTCACAAGGCCGTGCCACCGCCAGGCTGCCTCCCTCAGCTCTCCAAGGGCTGAGGACAGGCGAATTCTCTGAGGCCTCCCCTCGCAGCCCTGAGGCTGTCCACCCCGACATCAGATCAACCTATGCGTGCGCCTTTGATGTCAATTCCCAAACTGGAGCCTTGTCCTGTTCTGAGGACCTGGGCTTTGAAGTTGGCCTATAAACTGAGCTTTCAGGAAGAAAGTTGTCTGGTGTGCCTCAGAGCACGCCTGGGCCCTGTAAAGGCACACGGAATGCCATGAACACCTGATAAATAATTCTTTCTGGGCCCGAGAAAGATCCATTCCATTTATAGGGGAGGAAAATTCCCTTGACCTTTTCATTGAAGTTCTGGGTGGGGGAAGTGGTTAGAGAGGATTTTGAGTCTTCTTGCTGAAGTCACATGGGGTAGGCAGGTTGTCTCAGAGCTGAGCTCCAATGACTGCCCCAAAAGGGCTCCTGGTCCTAGACTCCTGACCTGACTCCCCCCCCCCCCACCCCGCCAGCCCTGTTCCTGCCTGGAACAGGGGAGAAGATGGGGCCCTCTCACTGAAAGAGAGACCATGGTCCCCTCCAGGCCAAACCCTGCAAATAGCAGGGCTTCCGGGAGGCTCAGCCCTGTTGCCTACCTTTCCTTCCAGGGCCTGGCATGGTCAAGAAAGGAGGCAGACAAGGTTTCCCACCTGAAGGAGTCCTGAAATGGATACTGGCTTGTGTACCCTGAGCATTTAACCTCATGCCAGGCCTTCTGCAGGGCCCCTTTTGTGCATGATTGGATAATAGGATGTGGATATATGTGTAGTTTGGGGAAAGCTGCCTTTATGGCAAAATGTAACATACACACAGAAAGTCTATGAAATAACAGCATACAGCTCAAAAAAAAATGATCAGAAAACAGATATCTGTGTAATCACTGCCTTAGTTAAGAAATCCAGGTTTGCCAGGATGCAGGAAGCTCTGTTAATGCCCCTTCCTGCTCAGTTAGGCCCTCCTCTCCCAGACTTTTGTTATTACTACATACTTTTTTTTTATAGTTTTACTATCTAAGCAGGCCTAGTCAGATACTCTAACTTATTTTTGTTTTCTGAAATGTGTACCAATGGAATAATAGAATGGAATAATAAAAGAATGTAATCCTTTGTGTCAGGCTTTTTTCCACTAAACATTATGATATTCATCCATGTAACTATATTTCACTCATTTTGCTGTCGTATAGTATTCCCTGTAGGAATATTTTAGGAGTTTTTATCCACTCTACTGTTAAAGGACATTTGGATGTTTCCAGTTTGGAGCTATTAAAAATAATGCTGCTATGTACATTTTTACATATATCCCTCAATCCACATGTGATCGTTTCTTTTGGTCTATACCTCGGTATAGAGTTGATAGGTTATAAGGTATGCATACTTTCAATTTAGGTAACAAATGACAAACTGGTTTCCAAAGTGATAGTATTAATTTACAGTCCCACCATGAATATGTGAGTTTCTCCATATCCTCATTGTGGTGGCAGCCTCTGAGATGGCCCCCCAGTGATGCCCGCCTTCTGGCATTCACACCCTCTGTAAGCCCGTCCCCCTGGGCTGGAGCTAGCAGCTCCCTTTTAATGAATAGGCCATGACAGAACCTAACAGGGTGTCACTTCCAAGATGAGGTTACAAGGAGACTGTTGCTTCTGTCTTGGGCATCCTCCCTTGCTTTCTCACTGGAGAAACCATGTTGTGAGCTAACCTGTGGGGAGGCCCACAGGGTGGGGACAGATGTCTGTGACCAACAGCCAGCGAGGACCTAAGAGTGAGCTTGGAAATGGGTCCTCCCTGCCTCCAGTCAGCCCTCGAGATGATTACAGCCCTGCCTGCCACCTGATTACAACCTTGTGAGAGACCTTCAGCCAGAAGCACCCAGCAGAGCCCAGATTCTTGACTCACAGAAACTGTGAGATAAATGTTTATTGTTTTAAGTTGGTAAGTTTTGGGGTAATTTGTTACACGGCAATAGATAATATACTCAACAAAACTTTTTAAAAAGTTGTAACAATTTTTAATGTGTATGAATTAGGTTTACTAGCATCTTCCTGGTTATTGATATTGTGCATCCTTTCAAATGCTCTTTGACCTTTTGGATTTCTTTATTTGTGAAATATCTTCAGGACTCTTTATCATTATTCCATTGGTTTATGTATCTTTTTCTTGTTGATTTGTAAAGGTTCTAGACATAAGCCTGTCTTAATCTTGGCTACCCTTAGAAAGAAGTCTGAGGGAAGGGCTTGTAGGCAGAGAGTTAATTTGGGAAATGATCCAAGGAAGAGAGGGCTTCCCTGGTGGCTCAGCTGGTAAAGAATCTGCCTGCAATGCAGGAGACCTGGGCTCGATCCCTGGGTTGGGAAGATCCCTCGGAGGAGGGCATGGCAACTCACTCCAGTATTCCTACCTGGAGAATCCCCATGGACAAAGGAGCCTGGTGGGCTATAGTCCATGGGGTTGCAAAAGAGTTGGACATGACAGAGCAACTAAGTATATCCAAGGAACGGAAGTGGCAAAGAAAGGAAAGCAACAGAAGCATGCGCCTTCTCAAGTTGGTCACTGTTGTGAAAAACTTGGGCTCAGTCTCACTGGGACCTTCTGAAGAGTCACATAAAATGCTCTTCAAAATTATCCACCTGTGGTATAAGAAGAGCATTTATCTTCTGGCTCAGAGCCTTCTTTGACCAAGGGCTCCCCATGGGGTAAGTCCCTCACATCTCCATATCCCACATGTGTGGGTGATTCCCATGTGAACCCCACACTGGGGCAGCTAAGAAGCCCTGGGGCACCATGTGAGGTGTGGCTAGAATGAGATCCTACCACAGTCATATCTAGAGGATGCGTGGTGAAACACAAGGCGTATTTGACACAGAACCTGTTATGGGTGATGTGCATTGCAAATGTCTTATACCACGCTGGCTTGCCTTTTCACAGCGACTTTCAGTCAGTAGACATTACTAGTTTTAAGGTAATCATATAAATATTTTCCTTTGTAGTTTGCGGTGTTTTGCATCTTGTTCAAAGTCTTCTTGTGCTCAAGTCATGAAGCTATTCTCTAAGGAGCTTTCTTGTTTTGCCTTTCACAGATCTACAGTATACCTGGAACTGGTTTTTAAGTTAAGGTGTGAAGTGGTCATCAGATCTCATTTTTCCCCACAGATGCCCAACTTAATGAAGAGTCTATCATTTTCTTCCCACTGCTGTGCCACTTTGTCGTAATCAAGTATCTGTATACGTGTGACTCAATTTTTCTGTTCTGTTGTCTATATGTCTATCATTGTGCCAATATCATACTATTTTAATTAGTGGGGCTTTATGGTAAGCGTTGATACACAGAAAAGCAAAGTGTCTATCTTGTTCTTATTTTCCACAACTATCTTGGCTATTTTTGGTCTTTGTTTTTCCTTGTAAATTTTAGAACAAACTTGTCAAGTTTTATTTTCCACTCTCAATTGGGTATTTTTTTTTCTACTGAGATTACATTGTATGTAGATTACTTTGGAGAGAATTATATCACTACAATATTGAGTGTCCTAGTCTATGAACTTGTTTATTTAAACCTTTAAATATTTCTCTCCAAAATACTTTATTGGAAAAAAAATTATGCTTCTAGCAATGGTAGACAAGGGTACTTTGAAGCAACATTCCTACTGAGAACAAATGGAAAAGGAGGCTGAACTATTTTTTAAAAATATGTATTTGAAGGCAATGGAGAGCTTGCAAAGCTGTGAAAATATCTGGAGCCAAGATCCAGAGGAATGGAGCAAAGATAGGAAGCATGAGGTCAACCTCTGGTATCCCTTTTCCCCCTGAAGTAGATTGTCTGTTCCAAAAGCTGTGACGCTGAGAGCCTGACTAGCTGTTTTTTGACGGACTCTCCTACTCTCATCACGTTTGTATATGGCTTAGGAGTTAGTCAAGGACCAGGGGAGTTTCTTTATGTAGATTTATGTAGTCTCTGAACTCTTCCCTCCAAACTGCGATCTCTTGACAGCCCTGAATGCTACCTCCACCCAGTGAGTCTGCCGCCCGTTTGTACTTTGTTGAAAAATGACCCTAGAGAGAAATTTGGGTTGAATGTGGAACTCATTGCAAGCACTTCCCTTTGTGGGTTGGCCAACACAAATGTCTTACCTTTATTCTTGAAGGATATTTCCACTGGGATAGGGTCATAAGTTGGTGATTTTTTTTTTCCTTTCTTTCAGTGTTTTGAGGATATTACATTGTCTTCTGGCTTATTTGGGTTATGTGTAGTATGTGGTCAGTCGCTCAGTCGTCTTAACTCTATGTGACCCCATGGACTGCAGCTTCCTAGGCTCCATTGTCCATGGAATTTCCCAGGTGAGAATAATTAGTGGGTAGCCATTTCCTTGGACACGACTGAGCGACTTCACTTTCACTTTTCACTTTTATGCATTGGAGAAGGAAATGGCAACCCACTCCAATGTTCTTGCCTGGAGAATCCCAGGGATGGTGGAGCCTGGTGGGCTGCCATCTATGGGGTTGCACAGAGTCGGACACGACCGAAGTGACTTAGCAGCAGCAGCAGCAGCAGCCATTTCCTTCTCCCAACCCAGGGATCCAATCTGGGTCTCCTGCATTGCAGGCAGATTCTTTACCACTGCGCCATCTGGGAAGTTATGTCGAGAAGTTATATGTCTTACTCTTGCACCCTTGCAACAAAGGTCCATCTAGTCAAGGCTATGGTTTTTCCAGTGGTCATGTATGGATGTGAGAGTTGGACTGTGAAGAAAGCTGAGTGCCGAATTGATGCTTTTGAACTGTGGTGTTGGAGAAGACTCTTGAGAGTCCCTTGGACTGCAAGGAGATCCAACCAGTCCATTCTAAAGGAGACCAGTCCTGGGTTTTCATTGGAAGGACTGATGCTGAGGCTGAAACTCCAATACTTTGGCCACCTCATGTGAAGAGTTGACTCATTGGAAAAGACCCTGATGCTGGGAGGGATTGGGGGCAGAAGGGGACAACAGAGGATGAGATGGCTGGATGGCATCACCAACTTGATGCACATGACTTTGGGTGAACTCTGGGAGTTGGTGATGGACAGGGAGGCCTGGCGTGCTGCGATTCATGGGGTTGCAAAGACGACATGACTGAGTGACTGAACTGACTGACTTGCACCCTTAATATGTCTCCCTCCGCCCCATATGCATTTAGTTTTTTTCTTGTCTTTGGGTCACAGCACTTTTACTGTCATATGCCTAGGTGTGGTTTTATCTTTATCCAGCTTGGGAATTGTAGATCTAAAATCTATGGGTGGGTATCTTTTGTCAGTTTTGGAAGATTCTTAACCTTCATCTCTTTCAATTTTCCCCATACTCTCTCTTCTTTCAGCGACTCCAATTATATATGAATGTATGTGTAATATACATATTTTTATACACCCTTTTTACTATATTTTCCACTCCTGGGAAACAGTATCTTATTATGCAAGAATCCATTACATCCATGTGAAATGGATTTGACAAATTAGTTATTTCTCTTACTGAAATACTGATGCCACTACAATTTTTCTGTGCTAAGAAGCAGTGTCTGTCTCTGACATTAGCAGTGATGAAACTCACAAACCTTCATGGAATTTGACATAAGTCACCTTTTGTTTCAAGGACATAGGGCAAAAAACATGGAGGATTTTCCTGGTCACAAGGTTAAACAATTACGGTTATAGACTGCACTGTGCTAGTCCTCAGTGGCAAATTCTGAGTGACTTAGGCAGCCACATGCTCTTTGATAAATATCTGTGATATGCAGGGCCTTCTAACATGTAGCCCCCAAGGCAGGAGCCCATCTTACCTGGGCCTAAAAGTAGGCAAAGCCTGTGCCAGTTCTTTTTCATTGTTTAGTTACCTGCAAATATTTACTGAGCACCTACTCTGTGCCAGGCACTATTCTAGCTCCTGGAAGGACAGCAGTAAACGAAATCAGTCCCTGCTCTAATGAAGCGTACATTCTGGTGAAGGGAAGATAATACTGCTGTCCTTTCAGGAGCTAGAATAGTACCTGGCACAGAGTAGGTGCTGAGTAAATATCTGCAGGTAACTAAACAATGAAAAAGAACTGGCACAGGCTTTGCATGAGGATATTAAAATAGAGAAAAAGGGGTCAAGAAAAATAAATGACATGTGAAGAACACTTACCAGAAAAACATTCCCTCAATAAACAGTTGAAAACTATGATCAAAGATTTCATGACAACCTTAATATCTTATGATCTCTATAAACTGATACATCAGAAATAAAAGAGGATATGAGAAAACAGAAGAAACATGAACTGACAGAATTCAAGGAAAAAAGTATATAGTCATAAAAATGAATATAAAATTGGAATGACAAAGAGTACACAGTGCTCAAATCACAATAAGGAGAAAAGAGGGATAAAAATAAACAAAAATGACATGGGGATAGGAAATGAAATATGCACATGTAATTGGAGTTTCTAAAGGAGAAAACTTCTATTTTTATAAATGAAAGCATTGAGAAACCTTACTCACATGGAGTCAGTTAATAGATTTCAGACACATCATTCTGATGTTGTTCAGTTGCTAAATGTCTGACTCTTTGCAACTCGATTGCGGTACACCAGGCTTCCCTGTCCACCACTATCTTCCGGGATTTGCTCAAATTCATGTCCACTGAGTCAATGATGTTATCTAACCATCTCATTCTCTGCTGCCCCCTTCTCCTTTTGCCTTCAATCTTTCCCAGCATCAGGATCTTTTCCAATGAGTCAGTTCTTTGCATCAAGTGGCCAAAAAATCTTGTTTAGGAAAGAATCATTGATCAAAGCAGTTTTCAATGCAGTTGTGGTGTTAAATAAAGTTGGGTAGAAAGCTGGAGTGGATTTGGGGGAAGGGAATAGCAGTGAAGCAAACAGTAACAGCAGTAAGTTATTAAAACTATTGAAAATGTGGGCTTCCCTGGTGGCTCAGTGGTCAAGAATCTACCTACCAATGCAAGAGAAACGGGTTTGATCCCTGGGTTGGGAAGGTCCCCCAGAGAAGGAAATGGCAACCCACTGCAGTATCCTTGCTTAGGAAATCCCATGGACCAAAGGAGCCTGGCTGGCTACAGTCCATGGGGCTGTAAAAGAGTCACACACAACTTGGCAACTGAACAACAATGCATTTTACCTGTTTTAACTAGTTCTCATAATAACCATGCAAGGTGGTTGCTATTGATAATCTCATTTTACTGATGAAAGGGAGGAAAGGAGACTCAGATCTAGTTATGCCCAAGGTCATTGGGTTTATCACTAAGTTGGTAGAGCTGGGATGTGACCTAGAAGACTGGAGCACTTCTGCATGGTTGTCAAATTAGGCTGAAGTTCAGGGAGTTTCTGCCTGATAAAACCTATTCTTCAATGTAAGCTAGAATGTAAGGACATGATATAAGAGTGAAGGAGGAAAGAGAGGGTTGCAAGTTTGAAAATAGGGGTTTTCAACAGTTAAGAATGGGAGAAGGGTTGATGAGAGAAAACAATAAGGATAATATGCAGTGTTGTTAACATTTAGAAATACTGGTTTGTTCAGTTGGTAGTCTTTCTCCAGAAATAATCCATAGGAAACTGGATAATCCAGGGCTGTGTTTCTAGGAATGTTATGACATTTAGGGAAGATTATTTGGGTTACTGACAACAGGGACACTGAATTGATCACATAAGAAATCTAGACAGGGCTTATGAAACAGGTGACAACAGTGAAATGATCTGATTTGAACATACGTAAAGGAACAGAGCAGTTACGGTCAGAGATAAGATTTCTACATTTGTCATTTCAGAGGTAAAGCTGTTTTTGGATACTGAAAGTATCCAAGATGTGGTTATTGTGGAGACAAAGCAATGGAACCACAGCCCTGCAGTGTTCACTGATGCCAACCGGGCAGCTGAAATTTACTACCTCAAAATTTACTCAAAAAATATGACCCACCTTTCTGCTCTCAAACCATTGTTTAATCAGAACAACAATCACGTCAGACTTTTTTCTATACCTTGAATTCTTCCAGGTTTAAAAAATTACAGATATGAGAAGACTTTTACCCATTAATACAGGAATCTGTTCCTGAAAACCTTTACAATAGAAAGATCACTGGAACATCAGTATAATCAACACCTGGGAGAAGTATATTTCAGGTAAGAAAGTATCAATAGTAGGAAAAAGTTGCCACTCGACTTTCACCTCAATAGCATATTTCATTGCGCAAAAGCAAATTGTGTTTTCCCTCCTGGTACTTTAGTAGGGATATCAAAATGGCATTGTATCTGTCTTCCTTTAATCCCCTTCCCCCACAATTTAACAAAGAAAAACAAAAACCCAATGCTCATGCTTAAAAGACAGCCATGATATTTAATGTGGTGCTGGGCCACTGGGCCACATGGTCCAACAGACCTCAATTTATTCCGACCCTGAATTTTGTTAAATGTCCAATAGTAAATGAACTGGAGTAAGACTTTCTCTACTTGAAGAAGAAGAAAAAAGGTCCTCCAGTGTAGTTATTTTAGAACAAGGCTCTTCTATTTATATAAGAATCGAGGCTTATTAATAATCCAGCATATTTAAATAAAGTGATGAAAAGTACTTTTTAAAATATAACACTGTTAAACATAAATCAGTTTTCACTTCTTAAATTAGTTGTAATAAGCAACCCTACAGGCTAGTTATTTGAAAATCAATGGCCAAACTGAAATCTGAACAAAGCCAAACTTGTTTAAACCAAATGCTATTTGTTAAATGTTGTACATTCTGTTTACTACCCACTGACTCAGTATTTTACTATATAGGGTAACACCTATTATAAAACAATGTGAGAAATAAGAAAAAAAAATGTTGGGGGTGTGAAATCTAAAAAAAATTTCAGGATGGACTGCATAATCCAAAAATCACCTGTTCTAGTTGCTACACTCCTTGAACACATTCTGTATTTCAAAATGACACAGGAACTAAAAAAAGAAAAATCCAACACATTAACATACTTAAGCATCTAGACGTATAACAGTTCAGCAAACAAATAGGTTTAAGTCAAGCCTTTGAACACATCACTTAGAAACATTAAGATTTTGAATCCAATTAATTACTCAAACATCATTGACTAGCTCATAATGCAGTTTGTGTTAACCTGCTGTACAAATTAACCACATAATAGTAGTCAGATACTAATCTTACTCCGACAGAAGTAGTGATAAAATCAAAGCAATACTCCTTTTTGTAAGATAACAGCACTGGGATAAAATGGAGAGAATTTGGTTTCAGATTCTTGTTCAATAAGCCTGTTCCTCATTTTTAGATAATGAGGATAAAGGTATTACAACCAAATATGGGAAACTGCTTTCTCTTTATTTAAGCATTAGGAAGGAAATTAACTTTGGTCACATATTACCTTAAGAAAAAAAAAGTTCCATTTTACATATTCCTAAATAGATAGGACCAAATGATCAGAAAAAAATGTTCTTCTGTAAAAATTGGCCAATTTTATATTAAAAAAAAACTAACATACAATATCATTCAAATTATATAAAGACTGCTTGGGATCATAACATTCCAAATACATGACAACTGCAACCCCAACCTAACAGGTGTGAAAAGTATTTGCTCTCATGTTGCTTTGGTCCAAAAGAGTAGAGCTGAATCAGTAAGAGTAAACTAAGTTCCAAATCTTTTGCCAGAATTAATTTAGATTGTTATTGGCAGCAGAAATAGCCATGATGAATAGTTCTACTATGAGAAAGTATAATAAAAGACTATTTCCCATGAACACATCACAGTACCAGATAAAACTTTATAAAAGAAAAACATGAAGAAACAAAAAAAGATTAACAGCTACCACACAAAAAATACTGTTTCCCCCATAACTGTATCTGAAGGGGTAAAAAGGTGATATTAGAGATTGTTGATGATGCTAACATGAAAAGAAGTTGAGTATTGTATTTATTTCTTATTTTATACAACTCTTACTCTTTACAAAAATGGTTATAGTCATGCCCATAAAAGTGTAACCCATGGCATCTGAAAGCAAACACTCTTTGTAATTATTTAAAAGGGCCTTTTTAAAAATTATAATACAAAGGTCTGTGCTCTATCAGCAGTCCTCCACTGTGCATTATAACAATAAGGCTTACTTTTAATACAAAGACTAAGTGTTGGGGAGTTATGAGCCACTGGATTTAACAAACATCATCTTATAGTTGCTTTTTGCATCTTTTTTGTTTTTGGAATCCTCCACTTCATCAGGGTGCTCAGCAGCTTGGAGCTCTTCAGTAGATTCTTCCTTCTCTGACTCTGAATCACTTTCAGAGTCATCTGGACTTTCAGGATCAGGTGAATCATCATCATCGTCATCTCCAGCCACATCACCTTCCCCATCATGATCATCTACCTACAAACATCAACCAACAGCCTGTTAAAAGTATCCAGTACAAAAACTGGAGCAGACTCTCATTTTTGTCTCACTCCCTAGCCATTAAATCAACAGTTTAAGAACAGAGGCTGCCTAGGGAAGAGCTGAGGGCTCAGGCGTCTCCAGCTGTTTCATAAACTGGTACTTGAGTAGGATTTTTGCTTAAGAAAGGGCTCTGAAGACCACCACCTTTCCTTCCCTCCCTAGTTTGAAATTAACATTGTCTTCCTGATGGAAACAATACTTTTTTTAAGAATAAGGCAAGTTAACCACTGATTCATGGGAATGCTGAAAACAGTTACCAATGTTTTGCATATTACATTATTTTGGAGTAATGAACCAGTAGTTATATGGAACAAGGTGACATAGGAAACAACTGAGAAAACTCTCCTAATGAGTATTTACAGGAAATATTTCATCTAACTTGTGAGTACATTGTCCATGCCTACCTAAAATGTGCCCTAATGATTCTCTAAGCAGAATGTACATTAAGCTAGTATCAAAAAACATTTCAAAAACTCTCAGTATCTCTTCTCATTATCTACAAAGACCTAGTTTGGCATATAAAAATATTTTAAGTAACTATATAAAGAGAGGTTTCTACATAGGATTCTTGGTTGCTACAGTAATTTAACAGAAATAAGTGATATCAAATTGGAATTATCTTTCCACTTAATGAAAATATGTTAATTACTACCTCACTGAAGCCAAGTCCACAATGTCGTCGATATCTTCCTGATAATTTACTGTCCATACTTTGTTGATATTGAGACTCCAGTTCTTCATTAATTTTCTTGTCTTCTTCCCCTGTATGTCCAGTGTACTTTGATTATGTTTCAGTCAAATTAATAAAAATATTTGATTACACAAAAAACCCATAATACAGATGCTATTATATTTAGGGCTGATTTCTCTGAGTAATTTTACAGTGAATTTTGTGACTGGGTTTATATACCATACGTAGTTTACCTAACAGATAAAATAACTTACTTCTTTAGTAACTACTAAAACTAGAAGCTGTTTTATTAAAGATGAAAATTTTTTCCATGTAATAATTTAAACCAGATAAGGAATTCTCAGAACTGCCTGAAGTTTAGATACTGTAAATATTTATTACTAAGAACTTTGGGTATCATGTTTTAGTTAATATAGTCTAATAATGGTTCTCCTGAAAGTGAAAGTTTCCTCCTAGTCATAGAAAAACACCTCCAACAAACAACAGCTTCTGTCTTTGAACACAAATAATGAAAAGGCACATAATTCTGTTCAGAAAATGGCTAAATAAAATGACCTTGGAATTGGCTCTCCATATGCCTTTCTTTGTGTATCACTGTACTGAACCAATATATCAGGTGACATATTTTAACATATACTCTGTTGCATGTAAGTTAGGAAGCAGAATATTAAACAACCATCTATAAACTTACCACCCAAGGACTAAAATATTACCAATACCACTGGAGCTTTCTGTACATGGCATTTTAATTTGTAAATACAAGAATATAACTTCATATTTTAAAAGAATAAGTGCAACAGTTAAATACATTTCCATTCTGCCGAAGTTCAGACTCTTGAGCCTTTTGTAGCAATGCAGATTAATTTGAAGTAATTGTTCAACACCAGAAAAATAAAATGCCTATTAATTTCTAAAATATGCTACATAATCTAGGTCAGCATAAAGTTAATTCAAATGATGTAAGTAAAGGTTTTCTTAAATGTATATGGGGTACTGTGCCCTATTATTAATAATGTCCAAGATCAGGGTCAATATTAAATGGGAGAAAATTTTTCAGCAGACTGAATTCAAATCCAAATTCTAATTCATTTTCAGTTTTTAATTTAAATCCCCCCCAAAAAATTAAAAGAAAAACTCATTTCTTCAGGTTTTCCAATGAGTTTATGCTCTTCAAAGATCTCAGAGCAAAACTTAGTGAATAAACTAAAAACCAGTATAATATGCCAACTATTAACACTGTACAGTAAATAGTATACAAAATATATGTAAACTCTAGAAACTACAATTGGCAAGATGAGGCATAAAACCTCACTACAATTAAAATACTACATGTTGTAAATTGGTAAAAATGAAAACAGAAACAAGTCAGTTTCTTGGTTAGAATATCATATTAATGTAAATTCTTTCAAATCCTTCATCAGAGTATATACTGTTACATGATGTATGTAACCTGTTTACATATACATCTATTTCCAACATGTTACTCATCAGAACTAATCAACAATTATACACAAAAGTTAGAATATGCCAAAATATATGTAAGTATTTTACATTCCAACTTTAGCACCTCCACTTCAATCATATTTTACCTTCTTACCTGTGCGGAAGTGAGATGTGGATTTGTGATCTCCTATAACAAGACGACCAGTATGTTCTTTCTGTAAGAAGAAGGAAATGTATTAGAATTTGAAACCACAGATTTAACATAATTATTGCCCATGTGCCTGATGCTGAACTTACATTCTTGCATGGATAGGGATGGGGAGGGGAAACAAAATCAATAAGTAAATTATAGTTATGTCTGAAGGCAGTGTCATTACAATAAACCAAGCAGAGGATGGGTATAGAAAGTATGTAGGTTTTAAACAAGACAGATAACTAGAAAATTGGATCAATTTAAACATTTTTTACATTTAAACATGTCTCAGGTTTTGATGCTTTTGAAGTGTGTTGGAGAAGACTCTTAAGAGTCCCTTGGACTGCAAGGAGATCCAACCAGTCCATTCTGAAGGAGATCAGCCCTGGGATTTCTTTGGAAGGAATGATGCTAAAGCTGAAACTCCAGTACTTTGGCCACCTCATGCGAAGAGTTGACTCACTGGAAAAGACTCTGATGCTGGAAGGGATTGGGGGCAGGAGGAGAAGGGGATGACAGAGGATGAGATGGCTGGATGGCATCACTGACTCGATGGACGTGAGTCTGGGTGAACTCTGGGAGTTGGTGATGGACAGGGAGGCCTGGAGTGCTGCGATTCATGGAGTCGCAAAGAGTCGGACACGACTGAGCGACTGAACTGAACTGAACTATGTCTCAGGTATATATCATGAAGAAAAAGCAAATCAGATTATTTAGCTAAATAAAGATAATGAACAAAATGATAAAAATATAAAAAATAAGAATCATTACTACTTAGCAACAGACCACAAACAGCTAGCTCGTTACTTCTGACTACAAAAAACACTCTCTTTCACACTATGAAAAAGCACAGAATTTAAAACCATCTAGTTCTATACAACATAAAGATAAATCTAACTCAAAGTTAACAACTCATTAGCTTACATAATTAGTCTCAATTTATCATTTCCAATCCATTCTTTATGGTTTATACTGAGTTTTGAAACCAAACAGGAGCCTGTGGGGCTCCTGGGCACAGAAACCTTTCTGTGTCCCTCATTTCTAGCTTGTAGGGAAGAGACTCCAGCCTCCGTGACCTTCCTTGAGTTCCAAAGGGCAGATTCAAATAGAGGCTAAACAGAGAAGGGAGGGGATGCAGAGTGAGGAGCAGTCAAGAAACAATAGTGTAGCCTTTGGGCAGGGTCTCAGTTCCACCTCGAGAAATACAAGTAACAGAATTTCAGAGTTCTTTACAGAACTAAACCCCATAAACAAATATAAGATGTTAGCATTCCTCATTCCAGATTAAAGGAACCAGAGAAGCTCTCCAAGAGACCACCTGAGGCCAGATTAAAGGAATCACAAAAACTCACATCACCTGAGGCCAGATTACATCCTGAACACCAATTATAACCCCTACAACAAGGAAATGACAGCAAGCATACACTGAAGAAAGATGCAGCAATTATCCATACTAAGAACAGCCTTCACACCAAAAATATTAGACTCATGGGCTATACAGGGATATTTCCACATAAATACAACCCTTTAAGACCATAGCAAAAAACTGTTTCTCCTAAAATTATAGAGAAACATAAGTAAAATGAAGAAGCCAGGAATTGTTCCCAATTAAAACGAGAAATCCCCTGGACGTGCAATGAAACCTCTCTCCAGTATACTAGACCCCAAGTTCAAAAAGATGATAAAAATAATAAAGGAGTTAAAAAAGGCTATCAACAAAAATGCAGATCATTGTAACTAGAAACTATAAAGAGAAGCCAATTAAAATTAGAAAGCACCTACTGTGACAAAACCTGAGCTAAAGGCAATAAACAGCGAGCTAACAATGCAGAAGAATAAATAAATGATTTGGAAGACAGAATAATGGAAATCACCCAATCAGAACAGCAGACAAAACGACAAGTGGAAAAAAAAAAATGAAAGCAATATATGAGATCTGTGGTATAAAACAGAGCTAGTCAATCTACATATAACAGAGATCCCAGAAGAAACAGAAAAGGGGACTGAAAATGCATTTGAAGAAATGATAGCTGAGAATTCCCCAAACCAAAAGGAAACAGATATCCAGGTACAAGAAACACAAGAGAGTACCAAACAAGATGAACCCAACAGACCTATACTGTGACATTATAATTAAAATGGCCAGAGTTAAAGTGGGAATTCTAAAGGCAGCAAGTAGGAGTTCCCTGGCAGCCCAGTGGATAGGATTCCATACTTCTACTGCAGGGGGCCAGGGTTTGATTCCTGGTCAGAGAATTAGGATCCCACAAGCTGTGTGGCACAGTCAAAAAAGGCAGTCAAAAGAGTTTACTTACAAGGAAAACCTCATAAGTCTATCAGCTGACTCCTCTACAGAAATGCTGCAGGACAGAAGGGAGCGGCAAGACAAATTCAAAGTCCTAAAAATCCTACAACCTAGGATACTCTACACAGCAAGACATTGTAGGCAGACGCTTTACCATCTGAGCCACCAGGGAAGTCCTTGCATTAAGACCCAGGTTCAATCCCTGGACTGGGAAGGTCCCCTGGAGAAGGGAATGGCTACCCACTCCAGTTTTCTTGCCTAGAGAATTCCATGGGCAGAGGAGCCTGGTGGGCTGCAGTCCATGGGGTTGCAAAGAGACAGACATGACTGAGTCTAACAATTTCACTTTTTCACTTTCAGAGAGAAAATAGAGGCTTTTTAAAAATGGGGGAAAAATAAAAATCAACCAAGAGCTGGGTATTTTTGAAAGAGTAAACAGAATCAACAAACCTCTGGCCAGGCTCACCAAGAAGAAAGGAGACGACCCAAATAAAATAAGAAATGAAACAGCAGAAGTAAAAACCTTAAGAGAATACTATCAACAATTATATACCAACAAACTGGACAACCCAGAAAAAATGGACAAGTTTCTAGAAACATACAACACACCAAAATTGAATCAAGGAGAAACATAAAAATTTCAACAGACTGGACACTGGAAGTGAAATAGAATCTGTAACTTAAAAAACTCACTACAAACAAAAATCCAGGAACTGATGGCTTCTGAGGAATTCTAATAAACATCAAAGAACTTATTCTGCTCCTTCTCAAACTCTTCCAAAAGATTAAAGAGGAGGGAATTTTTTCGAAGTCATTCTGTGAAGCCACCATTACCCTGATACCAAAACCAAGCAAAGATAACACACAAACAGAAAATTTCTGGCCAGTATCACTGATGAACATAGACGCAAAAACCGTCAACAAAATACTAGCAAACTGAATACAATAATACACTAAAAAGATCAGGCAACATGATCAAACAGGATTTATCCCAACAATGCATGGATTTTTCAATATCTACAAATCAATCAGTGTGATATGCCACATTAATTGAAGAATAAAAAACTACACGATCCTCTTGTGAATGAAAGATGTGGCCTGCCACATCAAAAAATAAAGGATATTTTGACCATCAAATCAGCAGCCACCCCCAATTGTGCACCCTGAGGGGATTTGGGATGGAGAAAAGCAGGATACTGGCCCTAGGTATCTAAGGTGAGTATCAGAGGAATGATTTCAGTGAATCCAAACTCATATCTTCCCATTAAATCTTCCCTGAAAAGCATTAAATTCATTAACTTGACATGTCTGGTTTTCCTTAGTTTCTTTAATGAACAGTAATCTTTTGATGTTTCGACTATCTATAGTTTTTGTTGCAAAAATGTCTATATATCTCTTACCTCTTTGGAGCAGTTATTCAGAGCAATATGAGAGGCTGACTTAAGTCCACAGAAAATCTGCCAAATAAAACATAGTTCTCAACTTTTAGGTTGTGTATTTTTTCCAGTGGACAGTTTTGATAACCAGGAAGGGACACAGAGAAAACGCCCCTCTTTTGTCTGAACGCTATGAGGAACTGAGGCCTTGATACCAACAGAGACCTGTTGTGCTCATCTGTCTCCTCACAGAGTGCAGACGAATTTGGATAAGTGAGTCTCTTTGGGTGAGTTTCTCCCGGTTCCTGATGATGATGAGTTATATTTGGTGGTATCTAACTGGTACCTGGCTCCCCAGTTGAAAGACAGTGGCTCCCCCTAGTTGAAAGGTACTAAGGGAGCCCAGATGAAAGACCCTGAGAGAAAGTGCCCCCTACCTGAGTTTCTCCCGGTTCCTGATGATGATGAGTTATATTTGGTGGTATCTAACTGGTACCTGGCTCCCCAGTTGAAAGACAGTGGCTCCCCCTAGTTGAAAGGTACTAAGGGAGCCCAGATGAAAGACCCTGAGAGAAAGTGCCCCCTACCTGAAAGACACTGGGGAACTCAATGGAAAGACATTGGGATTTCCTCAACTGAAAACATACTAAGCGGTCTTGGTTGAATGGTTGGGTTAAGAGGCTGACCTGATTGATGTTTTCCTCAAATTGGCTACCTTATTAAGAATCTGTTGGGATAAAAGTGCAGTAGTAAATTTGAGAGAAATTCAACTTTAAAATAGGAAACAGACTCACTCAGAGAAATGAGGAGTGTCAGAAAGCCAACCTCCAACTAATACTCCAGCCAGATTCATGTACATACAGAACTTATACCTGCAAGTAAATTAAGGAGTCTTGCCCTGAAAACGACTAAATGGAACTCATTTATTGTATATGCACCTAAGTTAGAAAAAGTCAGCTTGAAAAAAAACAGAATTCTGATGTTAAAAAACAAAAGCCCTTCTAGGGGGATTTTCATTCATCTTTTTCTTCTGTGTCTTTGAGATATAAATGTTTTACCTGATCTTCAGGCCTTTTCTTTAGATGTGTGAGTGTTTTGAGCACTTGGTCTCTGTCATCCAAAAGGTACACAAATGGTGCACGTTTAGCTGCCAAATAGACTGAGATCCTGAGCAGTTTTTTGTCTGCATTTACCAACTCACAGGGGCTTTTTGCATTCTTAACCTTCACTGCATCAGCTTGTTTAGTGAAGGCCTTTACTTTCTTAGACTTATTTCTGAGAATAAACTTTCTGGATCTGTTTAGGTGGCATCATTCCCACTCTCTTGTGGAGAACCCTCTTGTGTTATCGGTTTAAGTCGCTATTAAAATACATCTCACTAACAACCAGATGATCAATCCTTTAAATTGGAGAAACTTCTAAATATCTAAATTTTTAGAGAGCTCTTAGTATAAACAGGATTCCCTGGTGGCTCAGTGGTAAAGAATCCACCTGCCAATGCAGGAGATGTGGGTTTGATCCCTGGGTTGGAAAGATCCCCTGAAGAATCCACTCCTGTATTCTTGCCTTGGAAATCTTGTGGACTAAGGAGCTTGGCAGGCTACAGTCCATGGGGTTGCAAAAGAGCCAGACATGACTCAGTGACTAAACATTATAAATATGTGTTTTCTTGATACCTATGGGAAAAAAAATTAAAAGATGGGGAAAAAACAGTATATAATGGTTAACTCTAAGAACACCCTTAGTTTAACAAACCCAAAAAACTAGTTTGGGAAATCTTATTTTGGTTTCTGCTTCCCCTTAATGGATCTTACAGATGCCAATAAAAGCATTAGAATAATTAATATTAATTAGGTTGATTAACGGAAAAATAAGAAAAAAAACAAAGTCTAGAGACTATTTCCCAACAAGGTAAAAATTGTAAAGGAACTTATCCCAAACAGATAAAGAAATGTTTAGATAAATGATTATTTTAAATGGGATAAATATGTCAAAGGGATTAAAACAAAAGATTCTCAAACAACATTACCTAAGGTTCAGTGTGTCAAAGGGATCCTCGCCCCAAAGTGCTGGTCCCCAGCAATAAAAGACCTCAAGCAGGTCTGCTCTATTTAATATACATATATATATATATGTATTTATGTATGTATTTAAAGAGTGGAAGAAAATTGCACTGAGATCCTGATCAACAATTACTTGGGGAAATGGGCCAATTTATCAGCTTCAAAGATTGAGAAAAGGGCCTGAGTCACTTGGCTCAATCCCTCACTGAGGACCCCAGAGACTTTTATACAAATAGATAAAATGGTTGGAGGATGAAAGAAAGGAAAGCTTCTAGGACTCCCTGTAAGACCAAGACTTGCTGACTGAGTCCTAATAAAAATTAGAGTCAAAGGTATAAAAGTTGACAGAATTGAGATGAAAGTTTATAAAAACTGGTATTTATGTTCACCAATATACAGAATGCTACGTAAAAGACAGTTCATAATTGCTTACTTCTTAGTATTCACTAGAAAAAGTTTTTAATACAAAATTAAAGCTACTACAAATAATAAAGAAAAACAGTCCAGTATGCTAGAAAAGTAAGATGTGTGTTAAGAACAAATGAAGGTCTGAGGATTAGATTTGCATTTTGATAGAGAAAAGAAAGTAACTCTTTCCTAGAAGTGGTTAGTTGTAGATGAGAGAATAGACAAAATAATATGTGATGGAAGGTTTGTGGAAAAGGAACTTTGAGAAAAGAATTTTGTACGTGGTCAGGACTGACTAAAATTAGATTGAACTACATAAATGGATTTTGCTATTAAAAGTAGGCTGGTACATGACTGGATTTGTTTCTTCTCTCTGTTGAAAGAATCAAGTTTTCTTAGAAAACTGCTTTGACAACAGATCATGTGAGTTTCTTTGCCTGTGGGTGATCTATATTTGCTTTGAAATCTTTTGTCACTGTGTTTAAGTATTGTTTCAGAATGACCTATGATCCTATTTGATCAAGTGTTGACAGTATGGACAGACTTCCCAAACATCAAACTCTCAAGTTCTCCTGAGCTCCTACTAACTCTGGGATGCTTCAAAGGGACCAAGACACCTCAGCGAGCAATGTCAAACTAATTAGGCTTATCAGGTATGTTAAATTACTTGAGAAGCATTGTCATGTAATTAGAGATAAACCTTATGTTATACTGTATGGATGCCATTAATAGATACTCCAAAATTTACATGAAATTACTAAAAAATCTGAGATGCTCTGGTATAATGTTATCATTATAATTCTACTTATTGTCTTAAAATGTTTTATGTTCACAGAAATACCCAAGTTCCTTGTCAACTACATTGTAGTCAGTTCTTTAACCATGCCATTTTAAGTTCTGTCATTTATGAACAGCCATTGTTTTACTCTAATGCTTTTATAAAATGAAGATCTTCAAGAAGATTCATAAAAAGAACTTTTAAAAAAAATGTAAGTTTCTGGTAACTTTTAGATCACATCACTGAAACATGTAAGAAATGACAAAACTCTCATGTAAAACCTGATGACTGTATCTAGATCAATATTACATGGGACTGAATGAAATAATGATCTACAAGTTGATCAAGTATTCCTTTATAAACAAAAATAAAACATTAATTTTACTCTGTCTTTCTCTGCCATACTATGACCTTATTAACGTTATCAACTATATTAATTATCCTGTCTAGTTTATAAGATTATCTATTGCATTACCCAATGTGTAATCAGGTCTCCAAAAAATTAATGATGGCAAAGTTATTAATGTTACCAACTATATTAATTATCTTGTCTAGTTTATAACATTGTCTCTTGCATTACCCAATGTGTAACCAGGTCTCCAAAAAACTAATGATGGCAAAGGTCTTAAGACAGTTAATCTCACACTCACACTTCCCAAACATCAAACTCTGAAGTTCTCCTGAGCTCCTACTAACTCTGGGATGCTTCAAAGGGACAGTTAATCTTATACTCACACACGAGACTCCCTAGCACTGTTGGACAAAATTGGTCACAAAGGGCCTCTCAAATGTTGGTTGAATTTCAATCAAGAGGAAAGAACTATGAATGAAAAATGTAGCCATGTCAGTAAACAAAGGGCACTGTAGCCATCAAGCTAGCAGCCACTGCATTCACCACTTTGCTCCCGGTAGAGATTCAGAATGTAGAAAAGCAGGATACTGGCCCTAAACACTTAAGATGCCTACCAAAAGAATGACTTCAATGAGTCCAGACTCTTGTACCTTCCCTATGAAGTGTTAAATTCACTAACTTAACATATTTTTTCCCTAGTTAACAGTAATCTTTTGATGTTCCAACTAATCTTGTTTTTGCTGCAAAGCTGGTTCCTCCCTTACCTCTTTGGAGCAGTTGCTCAGAGCAATCTGAGAGGCTGCCTTCTGGGCTTAAGTACTCAGAAAATCAGCTGAATAAAATAATTCTCAACTGTTACGTTGTGCATTTTTTTCAACTGACAATCTCAATAGATGAACAAAAAACTTTTGCTAAAACTCAGCATACATTTATGATAAAAACTCTTCAGAAAGTGGGCACAGAGGGAATCTGCCTCAACATAATAAAGGCCATATATGACAAACCTACAGCTAACATGACACTCAAAGGTGAAAACTTGAAATCATTCCCCCTAAGATCAGGAACAAGACAAGGATACCCACTTTTGCCACTTTTATTCAGCATAGTATTGGGAATCCTAGCCACAGCTATCAGACAATAAAAATAAATAAAAGGAATCCAAATTAGAAAGGAAGAAGTAAAACTGTCACTGTTTGCAGATAATATGATACCATATATAGGAAATCCTAAAGACACCAGCAGAAAACTACTAGAGTTCATCAATGAACTGGGTAAAGTTGCAGACTACAAAATTAATATATAGAAATTGGCTGCATTTCTACACATTAACAATGAACTATCAGAAAGAGAAATTAAGGAAACAATTCCACTTACCATCACATCAGAAAGAATAAAATACGAAGGAATAAACCTACCCAAACATGCAAAAGAACTGTATTGAGAAGCCTAAAAGATGCTAACAGAAGAAACTGAAGACAACAGAAACAAATGGAAAGTATTCTTGAATTGGAAGAATCCATATTGTTAGTGACCATACTTCCCAAAGCCATCTATCAATTTAATGCAATCCCTATCAAATCACCAATGGCATTTTTCAAAGAACTAGAACAAATAATTTTAAAATTTCTGTGGCCCCAAAGAGCCAAAACAATTTTGAGGAAGAATAGTCAGAGGAATCACACCCTCATTTCAGACTATTCTACACAGTCACAGTAGTCAAAACTGTATGGAACTGGCACAAAAACATACATAGATCAATGGAACAGGATCAAAAGCCCAGGAATAATCCCATATACTTATAGTCAATTAATCTATGATAAAAAAGGCAAGAATATACAACAGAGAAAGTCTCTTCAATAAGTGGTGCTTGGAAAACTGGACAGCTACATGTATATGAATGAAATTAGAACATTCTCTAACACTGTATTCAAATATAAACTTGAACAGGATTAAAGATACAAGTAAACTGCAGCACTATTTATTTCACCTGTCTCTTAGAGTAATGGAAATAAAACAAAAATAAACAAATGGGACCTAAAAAAACTTGAACTTAAAAGCTTTTGCACAGCAAAGGAAACCATAAGCAAAATGAAAAAACAATCTATGGAATGGGAGAAAATGTTTGCAAATGATGAGACCACCAACACATTAATTTCCAAAATGTACAAATAGCTCCTATAGGTCAATATCAAAAGAAAATCCTGACCCAATCAAAATACAGGCAGAATATCTAAACAGACATTTCTCCAAGAAGACATAGAGATGGCCAAAAGACACATGAAACAATGCTCAACATCACTAATTATTATAAAAACTTCAATCAAAACTATAAGGGGGTGTCAGGAGCCATGTTAGGCATTACTGACAAAATGGAGGCACTGCCCCAGCCCCTTCTCCTCATTCTGCAGGCACGGACCCGGAATGAAGGAGTTAGGCCTTGTAATTCTGACTTGTTTTTTCCTCTCCTCGGCTGAGATGACTGAAAAGGAATATTAAGGTGCTTATTGTTCTTGAGAGGAGCATGAGAAGGCACAAAGCCTTCTGCAGCATTGCTCAGAGAATAATTCATAAAGTTAATCATTGACATTTGTTTAAGGACTTTTACAAAAGAGTGTTCCAGGATAAGCACATAGGCCACAGCTTGAGGCCATGGGAGGGATTGCTATCTGAAGCCTATTTGTGAGGAAACTGTTTATGGCAAAGGAGTTTACTGAATTTAGGGCTTAGAAATAATTAAAATAGAAGTTAAAGATTTAAGGAATGTTGTAAAGTTAGCATATTTTACTATACCTTATAGAAGTTAGGAATTTTTAGAGACACTATAGCCTTTTTAAGAGATAGTGAGCTCAGGATGTTAGGGGCAAACAGGATTTAGGAAGATAAGTAGTAAACTGAGGAATGTAGCATGAGTTACAATGTAAAAACAAGTTAACTATAGGACACATTAGAGGAAGTAGATAATAGATGGTAAGGCTGATTCCCAGAGAATCACTGAAGCAGGAACTCTGTTTGAAGAGCAATAATGATTTATAGACATAATAAATCTGGGTGAGGGGGAACTGAAAATGTCAAACCTCTGACCTAATGCTTTTGTAAAAGTATAAAATAAAATCTTAAACTTGAAATAAATAGGCAGTCCAAGAAAACTGAGAGGCTGTCTCATCGCGGACACCGTTCATCTCTTCAGGTTGAATCCCTGGCTGCTGGGGCTGGACTCCGGCAAGGGGGTATCACCTCACACTGCTGGAGGGGATGAAGAGAAAAAGGATCCCTCCTATGATGTTGGTAGGAATGTAAATGGAGAACAGTATGGACGTTCCTTTAAAAACTAGAAAGAGTTACCATATGATTCATAAATCCCATTCCTGGGCATATATACAACTACCTCAAAAAGATATAAACACCCCAATGTTCATAGCAGCAGCATTTACAATAGCCAAGTCATGGAAGCAACCTAAATGTCCATCATTTAGGTGAATGGATAAAGAAGATGTGGTGTGTATACATACATACATATATAATGGAATTATATATATATACACACACACACACACACACAATAGAATACTGCTCAGCAATAAAAGAATGGATAATGCCATTCACAGCAACATGGATGGATCTAGATATTATCATAATAAATGAAGTCAGACAAAAACAAATATTATACCACATGTAAAATCTAAAAAAATATACAATGAATTTATTTACAAGACAGAAACCAGACTTACAGACATAGAAAACAAACTTATGGTTACCAAAGGGCAAGACAGGTGGGAGGGATAAATCTGGAATTTTAGACACAAACTCTTATATATAAAATAAACAAACAATAAGGTCCTACTATACATATATAGCACAGGGAACTATATTCAGGATCTTGTAATAAACTATAATGAAAAAGAATCTGAAAAACAGACACAGATGCATAACTGAATCACTCTGCTGTATATATGAAACTAATACAAAACTGTAAATCAACTATACTTCAATTAAAAAAAAAAACCAACTGAAAAAAATATTGTTCACTAAAATTAGTAGCTCAGTGGTAAGGCATTTGCCTGCCCTTTCAAGAGACTTGGGTTCAATCCCTAGGTCAGGAAGATCCCCTGGAGAAGGGAATGGTAACCCACTCCAGTATTCTTGCCTGCAAAATCCCATGGACAGAGGAGCCTGGGGGGCTACAGACCATGGGGTTGCAAAAGAGTCAGACATGACTTAGCAACTCAACAATAACAGCAAAACTGTTCATTAAAATTTGACTCTGCAAAGCAATCTTAACCAATCAAGTGTGAAGATATAGATAACAAATCATCCTATTGTGGAATCATGCCACATTCTCCATACCCAGACGATACTCCCGAAAAGCTTCAAGCATTAATGCTTATTGTCCTACATATTATTAGCACAAAAGCAAATCAATAATTAAGCAGATGGCTCCTTTAGATTGCAGAAAATATGTAACAAGATTTGAATATATACAATGGCACCAAGTTATTCTAAGATGATGGCACCCTGTGACTAAAAGATCAGTTATAATCTTTGCTATCAAAGAATTTAATGTATGCTATACCCATTTATCAGTAGCCAAATTTTTTCTTTTTCTAAAAAAATTGTTCAATCTGTCCTCCACCTTACTTGCCCCCTCCTGTTTTACTGAGATATAACTGACCACTGGTGGTTAAATTTCATACATTTTATGTTAGGATGTTATTTCAAGGTACTTAAAGAAATTTAATTCTACTAGATTGAGTATACTTCCTAAACTATTGCTTTATATATCCTTAGAAAATCTATTTACATGAATCAAGAGAAACTTCAGACTACTTTCTATGACAAATCACAAATTATTGGAAATCTGGACTAATGTAGTATTATACAAACACTTCCTTTGTATAGGTCCTAACATCTTACATGATCTTTCCATATGCCCAACTCCACTGTTCTAGTCTGGCTAACTCTTAATCCTCTCAGATTCAGATCAATTCTATTTCTGGGAAGCTTTCTTGTGCTGCTAAACAAGAGTTAGCTTCCCTTGTCTGCTGATTTTGCAGCATGTGCATAGCTCTTCCATAGTAATTATAATTCTATATTGTCATTATCTGGTATCCTCCAGCAGATGATGACTCCAAACATGTGTTACTGATCTGTGTGATCCCACCCTGCTCCTCCAGGACCTAGGACAGTGCTTGGCATGTATTAGACAGTCAATAGTCATTGGTAAAATGCATGAATGGATTCTCATATGAATAAAAAAAACAAAGGCAAAGGACAGAATTCAAGTTTTTGATAAAGGCTATTCCCTTGGCCACTACTTAAAGAGCTGGACAAGCTATAAAATATGAAAGATTATTCTTTTTAAGATCTATCAAATGGTCTGCCCAGAAGTATCAAATTATTAGGCTAACAGATGGCAAATCACAACTTTTGCCTTTTCTTTCTTCCAAGGAGTCTACTCAAACCAATTTTTTTTCGCTATATATCTCTAAACACTATCACCCAGTGGCACAGAGAATCCTAGAAGCAGCTCAATTAGGTCAGTTACAGTTACAAAAAACTAACCAGGCAGACCTTAAAATGTAAAGTAAGATGGAATCCGAGTGCATTCATTCTTTCTCACTTAACATACACAAAAAGGGCATTATTTTCACAGAAAAGATGAAAATGTATTCTATCTGATGCTTACCTTTCCTGCTCCCATAAGTCTCAAGAACTTTTGCTTTCTTTCTTCATTACCTAAGTCTGCTGCCTCCCAATTGCTAGATCCAAGCTGGAAAAGAAATAGACCAGTTAATCTTTTCTGTGTAATAATAAATACTAAGAAAACTTAGAAAGAGTCTACTAGTAAATCCCAAGTTTCTACCACCCTCCCACTCCCATCAGTTTTCACTATAAACTAGACTCATTCTTGATTAGGAAGTTAACCATATGTATTATATTCGATTTAAAAAATACTTCTTTTCTGTTACTGCAAACTCCTTTAATTCTTTTGAAGCCAGAGATCTGGGTTTCAAAAGTTTACACCTATAAGAATTACCTAGAGGGTTGGTTAAAACACAGACTGCTGGGCTGTACCTCAGGAATTTCAGATTTAATACATCTGGGGTGGAGCTCAAGGATTTATTGCACTTCCAACAAATTCTTAAGAGAGGCTGATGATGTTGACCACACTGTGAGAGCTACTTAGAGCCTTACAGGACCCAAGGGTACCTAATACTTTGAACCTAGAAGGCTGCCACAGCTGTTAACTGAAGTTAAAAACTGGCTATAGTAATATTCTAAAGAACAGTATAACTTCAGAGTCAACTGGACCCACTTTTAGTTTCTTTTTTGAACAGTTTCTGTTACTTCTTAAGGACTGGTATGTTAGGACTTTTATTCTTTAAGGTCTTCCAAAGAACAGAGAGTGTTTACTATTTTTTTTTAAAAAAAGAATAGAACAAAACTCATCCTATCTTGTAATTATCAAATGGGTCTATTGAACCTTTATATAAATCTAACAAATATTATGGAATCCTAGCAATATTTTTCCCTACAACTTGAAACAAATGTAAGAATTATTTCACTATAATTCATTAATCATTCCCAATTATGCTAAAAATGACTAAAATAATAAGAAAAGTTATCCCATTGTGTTGTCCAAAGAATTGCATCATCTTTCAAGAAGACATCACCTCTCTGTTGTATGCTTTAGTTTTCTTTGGACACAGTTGAAAATTTTACATTTCTACCCATAATGGCAACTGAGTAAAAAAACCTAGACTGACAGGAGGTATTTCACAACTATTACATGAATTAGAAGATGAATTGGAGAAGGCAAGGGCAACCCACTCCAGTACTCTTGCCCAGAAAATCCCATGGATGAAGGAGCCTAGTAGGCTGCAGTCCATGCGGTTGCTAAGAGTCGGACACGACTGAGCGACTTCACTTTCACTTTTCACTTTCATGCACTGGAGAAGGAAATGGCAACCCACTCCAGTGTTCTTGCCTAGAGAATCCCAGGGATGGGGGAGCCTGGTGGGCTGCCGTCTATGAGGTCGCACAGAGTCAGACACGACTGAAGTGACTTAGCAGCAGCAGCAGCATATGAATGCAAAATGACAAGTAGGGTACACACTCTAATGATAATGGCAAACTTAACTGCAAAAATCTAAAACTATGAGTTTTTGGATGATGAAATAGTAGATTTCCCCAACCCAGAAGGCAATGAGAGACAGAATTTTTCTCCAACCTGGAAGTCAACGCGAGACAAATAAAATAGACAAAAAAAGAAATATGATACTTTCATCTAGAAAGCCATTCAACAGGCTTCATCTTGCATCATTGTAACAACAGCCGGGACCATCCCATTTTTTCTAGAGAGATATGTAACAATTTTTTAATTTCCTCTTTTATGATATTTGTACACCGAAACTTATTTGATATAGTTTGTAAGTGGACAAACATTAAGGGCTAGTGACTGGAAGGAATACAGAAATGAAAGCATTCACTGATCATTTCAGTTGACTTTATAATCTAAAAATGAAAATGCTGTGTAATTATAGAGCAAAGAAGGGAACCCCCCCTTTCTACACAAAACTATGAGAAATGAAAGCGTTTCAAAAAATTTCAGGTTTCTTTTTTGATGATGCAAATGCAAGAATAAAGATAAAGCTAATAATAAAAAATAATAATAAATAAATAATAAAAAATAATAAAAAAATAAAGATTTTTATAAATAGATCTGAAATTATGTTTCAGTTTCACACATGACAACTGATATGTAGTTAGCTATATTCAGTTCAGTTCAGTCGCTCAGTCGTGTCCGACTCTTTGCGACCCCAAGAATCGCAGCACGCCAGGCCTCCCTGTCCATCACTAACTCCCAAAGTTCACTCAAGCTCATGTCCATCAAGTCGGTGCTGCCATCCAGCCATCTCATCCTCTGTTGTCTCCTTTTCATCCTGCCCTCAATCCCTCCCAGCATCAGAGTCTTTTCCAATGAGTCAACTCTTCGCATGAGGTGGCCAAAGTACTGGAATTTCAGCTTTAGCATCATTCCTTCCAAAGAAATGCCAGGGCTGATCTCCTTCAGAATGGACTGGTTGGATTTCCTTGCAGTCCAAGGGACTCGCAGGAGTCTTCTCCAACACCACAGTGATGCTTTTGAGCATCGATTCTTCGGCACTCAGCTTTCTTCACAGTCCAACTCTCACATCCATACATGACCACTAGAAAAACCATAGCCTCGACTAGACGGACCTTTGTTGGCAAAGTAATATCTCTGCTTTTTAAAATACTATCTAGGTTGGTCATAACTTTCCTTCCAAGGAGTAAGCATCTTTTAATTTCATGGCTGCAGTCACCATCTGCAGTGATTTTGGACCCCCCCCCAAAATAAAATCTGACACTGTTTCCACTGTTTCCCCATCTATTTCCCACAAAGTGATGGGACCAGATGCCATGATCTTCGTTTTCTGAATGTTGAGCTTTAAGCCAACTTTTTCCCCTCTCCTCTTTCACTTTCATCAAAAGGCTTTTTAGTTCCTCTTCACTTTCTGCCATAAGGGTGGTGTCATCTCCACATCTGAGGTTACTGATTATTTCTCTGGACAATCTTGATTCCAGCTTGTGTTTCTTCCAGCCCAGCGTTTCTCATGATGTACTCTGCATATAAGCTAAATAAGCAGGGTGACAATATACAGCCTTGACGTACTCCTTTTCCTATTTGGAACCAGTCTGTTGTTCCATGTCCAGTTCTAACTGCTGCTTCCTGACCTGCATATAGGTTTCTCAAGAGGCAGGTCAGGTGGTCTGGTATTCCCATCTCTTTTAGAATTTTCCACAGTTTACTGTGACCCACACAGTCAAAGGCTTTGGCATAGTCAATAAAGCAGAAATACATGTTTTTCGGGAACTCTCTTGCTTTTTGATGATCCAGCGGATGTTGGCAATTTGATCTCTGGTTCCTCCGCCTTTTCTAAAACCAGCTTGAACATCTGGAAATTCACGGTTCACGTATTGTTGAAGCCTGGCTTGGAGAATTTTGAGCATTACTTTAGTAGCGTGTGAGATGAGTGCAATTGTGCGGTAGTTTGAGCATTCTTTGGCATTGCCTTTCTTTGGGATTGGAATGAAAACTGACCTTTTCCAGTCCTGTGGCCACTGCTGAGTGTTCCAAATTTGCTGGCATATTGAGTGCAGCACTTTCACAGCATCATCTTTCAGGATTTGGAATAGCTCAACTGGAATTCCATCACCTCCACTAGCTTTGTTCGCAATGATGCTTTCTAAGGCCCACCTGACTTCACATTCCAGGATGTCTGGCTCTAGGTGAGTGATCACATCATTGTGATTATCTAGGTCACGAAGCTCCTTTTTGTATAGTTTTTCTGTATATTCTTGCCACCTCTTCTTAATATCTTCTGCTTCTGTTAGGTCCATACCATTTCTGTCCTTTATCGCATTCATCTTTGCATGAAATGTTCCCTTGGTATCTCTAATTTTCTTGAAGAGATCTCTAGTCTTTCCCATTCTGTTGTTTTCCTCTATTTCTTTGCATTGATCGCTGAGGAAGGCTTTCTTATCTCTCCTTGCTATTCTTTGGAACTGTGCATTCAGATCTTTGCTATTCTTTGGAACTCTACATCAGAGGGCAGACACACTGAAACCATAATCATAGAACACTAGCCAATCTGATCACACGGACCACAGCCTTGTCTAACTCAATGAAACTAAGCCATGCCGTGTGGGGCCATCCAAGACAGGAGGGTCATGATGGAGAGGTCTGACAGAATGTGGTCCACTGGAGAAGGGATTGGCAAACCACTTCAGTAGTCTTGCCTTGAGAACCCCATGAACAGTATGAAAAGGCAAAATGACAGGATACTGAAAGAGAAACTCCCCAGGTCAGTAGGTGCCCAATATGCTACTGGAGATCAGTGGAGAAATAACTCCAGAAAGAATGAAGGGATGGAGCCAAAGCAAAAACAATACCCAGCTGTGGATGTTACTGGTGATAGAAGCAAGGTCCGATGCTGTAAAGAGCAATATTGCATAGGAACCTGGAATGTTAGGTCCATGAATCAAGGCAAATTGGAAGTGGTCAAACAGGAGATGGCAAGAGTGAATGTCAACATTCTAGGAATCAGAGAACTAAAATGGACTGGACTGGGTGAATTTAACTCAGATGACCATTATACCTACTACTGGGGGCAGCAATCCCTTAGAAGAAATGGAGTAGCCATCATGGTCAACAAGAGAGTCCAAAATGCAGTACTTGGATGCAATCTCAAAAACGACAGAATGATCTGTTCATTTCCAAGGCAAGCCATTCAATATCATGGTAATCCGAGCCTATGCCTCAACCAGTAGCGCTGAAGAAACTGAAGTTGAACGGTTCTATGAAGACCTACAAGACCTTTTAGAACTAACATCCCCAAAAGATGTCCTTTTAATTATAGGGAACTGGAATGCAAAAGTAGGAAGTCAAGAAACACCTGGAGTAACAGGCACATTTGGCCTTGGAGTACGGAATGAAGCAGGGCAAAGAGAATGCACTGGCCATAGCAAACACCCTCTTCCAACAACACAAGAGAAGACTACACATGGACATCACCATATGGTCAACAATGAAATCAGACTGATTATATTCTTTGCAGCCAAAGATGGAGAAGCTCTATACAGTCAGCAAAAACAAGACCGGGAGCTGACTGTGGCTCACATCATGAACTCCTTATTGCCAAATTCAGACTTAAATTGAAGAAGTAGGGAAAACCACTAGACCATTCAGGTATGACCTAAATCAAATCCCTTATGATTATATAGTGGAAGTGAGAAATAGATTTAAGGGACTAGATCTGATAGAGTGCCTGATGAACTATGGATGGAGGTTTGTGACATTGTATAGGAGATAGAGATCAAGACCATGCCCATTGAAAAGAAATTCAAAAAAGCAAAATGGCTGTCTTTGGAGGCCTTACAAATAGCTGTGAAAAGAAGAGAAGCAAAGGAGCTATATTCAGAGAATGCTAAATATTTTGGGTATGCATGCACAGATACATAAGGTGAAAAAAAAATCAAGAAAATTTGGTTATGGTTAAATTCTAGAATTTAAGTTATTACAATTTTTAATAAAATTACTTTTACAATCTTTTCTTCTGAAAATTATTCATAAATGACCAGTACTCTTGCCTGGAAAATCCCATGGGCGGAGGAGCCTGGTAGGCTGCAGTCCATGGGGTCGCTAAAAGTCGACACGACTGAGCGACTTCACTTTCACTTTTCACTTTCATGCATTGGAGAAGGAAATGGCAACCCACTCCAGTGTTCTTGCCTGGAGAATCCCAGGGACAGACGAGCCTGGTGGGCTGCCGTCTCTGGGGTCACACAGAGTCGGACACGACTAAAGTGACGCAGCAGCAGCAGCAAAACAATGATGGTCATCCTTCCTGGGCATTGAGAGTTGAAATATTTGTCCCATATTGGACACCCACTTATGGTTCTTCTCAATTCCTTTTGGTGGCATGCTCTTCTGATTCTGGCCATCTAAGTTCCCAATCTTTACTTCTTCCCACCTAACATCTCATATTTTTTCATAGACTAGTTAGTTCTTAACTATTTCTGGCTTAATATAGTTAAGTAAAAGAAACCCAAAACAAAAAACAAAGTATTAGTGAAGCTTAAGTTCTGATTCTCACTAAACACTTGTTCCGTGAACCTGATATTTAACTTTTAAGTTTTAATTCTCCATCTGCCCTAAGAGTCTTTTTGAAAGGCTGTCTTAAGAATACCAACACCTGAGAACTGCATAGTGTTTCACAACTTACAGATCACTTTTTATTTATATTCTCTCAAGCGACCATTTAATAAATAAGGACACTGAGGCAACGAGGCTAAATGACTTGCTTCCATCCTCTGCTCTTTCCACATCATACTCTGTACATGATCAAATGAGACAGGATATATACAAGTAGTTTATGAACTACAGTTATAAAATATGTAGAATTAATTTAAAATAATTGTCTAAAAAAGCAAAACTTCCCCAAATTTCCTATTAAAAGAGCAAATATCTTCAATGCCTTACATAAATAACCCTATCATCTACAATTTATAATTCTAATTTTAAAAAAAATCATGAAGTCCTTCCAGTTCTTCTTTCCAGGTCTTCCCATACAGTCAAAAGTACCTTGCTCAAGTGCTGTACTCTGAAAAGCACATGGGTGCCCATATATTCTTAGAGATTCTCCACCAGTTACTAAAGTCAACCTCCCTATTCATCCTACTTCCTAAAAGACAGCTTTCATTTCTCCACTCCAATCAAACCAATGAAACCATTTTTAAGTTGGTTTCATCCTTAATCCACTTATTATAGAACTGCAGTCAATTTACCTCCTCTTCAGTACACACTGTAGTAACTCCCAGAATTTATTTCTACAATTGTCAGCATGTTCCTAGAGTTGGATTCCATGATTTGTTACCCCCAATAAACATGAGGTGAGTGGACAAAGAAAACTGATAATCTTTTAAGTGCAGAGGCACATTAGAAACTGTTGACCACTTACATTTTATTTTCTAAACTTAGACACGTATTTTAAAATTTTAAATATGTATTATTCTTAAAATATTAAAAACACAAGCATTTAAAGATAACTCCCAATTACCAACAAAAATAAAAATATTAAAGAAACTGACTCAAAAATCACTGTCAAGGGACAAGTTACTACTGTATTGCACTAAAATATGGAATTCAGCTCAGTCGTGTCCGACACTTTACGACCCCATGAACTGCAGCACGCATTAGCAAAATTTATAGATAATGTGTTAAGGTCCGAGGACCTAATTTTGAACTGCAACTGTAACCATCTCTATTAAAAGGAATGCTTATAGGATTGGAAAAGGTCTTAAAGGTCATGTAGTTTAACCTGACCTCATCAAAAACTGTAGAGATTTAATTATTTAATCACTTTAACTTTGTTAAATTACCTAATAACGCCAAGAGTTTTCTGTCAAAATAAAACATTATTTCTTTGATTCTAGCAAAACAGGTGCCTGACATTCTAGCAATCAAGTCACAGTTAAATACCAGGAGGAAAACAGCGTAATGGTTTTTAAAACGGCACTCAGGTTACTCAAAAAGCCTAGATAAATTTCTGATAAGAACTGGCCTACCATATTAACAAGAAACTATCTCAAAGCCAGTTGTAGGGAGGAACCGTGGGCACAAATAAATCTCACTATATAACTATTCATCCTCAAATCTTTACTGATTACTTATCTTTCTGCAGAGCTAAAATCAATTTCCGTAAAGAGCCTTACTATTCTGGACCTAACTCCACCATTTACCTAACGAGGGATGGGTCTTAACGTCATCTCATTTATTACAACTGACGCACCAACAGAGTTCAATGAGTCTTTTATGTTTCGCAAAGTAAAATATTACCAAAGGCACTGAACCGCACTTCAGAAAACAAAGACCTCTACACAATCAGAAATTGACAGCGCTTTAAATAATCGAAAGTAAACTAGTTATCCTCCCTTCATCATCCTTATCAATAACCTCTCCACCTTCCCCCGCTCCCCAATTTCCCCGTCTACGTTTCCATGGCATTCGTCCATTGTATGAGGGACCTAGTTTTACGTTTACTGGTTACTGCAGTGTCCATGACACCGCGCTAGGAACTAGTACAAATACACAAAAGGCCCAGGATAAACACCATAGTTATTCATCTTTGAACTCCCAACATCTGGCACAGCAGTAAATATTTAATAGTTTACTTCAAGGAATGAATGTCCTGCTACTTAAACTGACAACTGTGGGGGGAGGGAGAAGAGCAGTACTTGACATCAAAACTGGATTCTACATCTCAACGTCTCAGGCCTCAGCACTGTGCGCCACTTCCCCCGGTACAGTTCTTCCGTTCAGTACTTTCTTGGTTTACTCTTAATAGTACAGTTAATTTTAACTGTTACCATTACGTTGCAAAAATAATCCTGGCCAGAATATCTGTCCAAATTTGCACGAACATCTCGACTACCACAGGAGGATTTTAAGCCTAAAACCAGCAGGATCTTGCCATTTCCTAGTAGAAACATCCATAAAGAAGCTTCAACAGCCCCCAAATGGGTAAACACGTACACTTGACTAAGCTCTTTCACTTCTCGACCATTCAGAATTTTCTTCCTCGATTCCCCTTCCCATGCAGGTCTCTGGCTCTTAGCGGGTAGAACTACAAACAGTTCAAGCCTAATTAAGAAAAGAGTACATTTCCCATTCTTCTGGGTCCTCCCCGCGGCCCTCCCCATTCAGGTCACCTCAAGCGCTTCCTCCGTCTTCATCCACCCTTCCCCGCCTATCCCAATCTTTGGTAGGCCGCAACCCTCCACCACTCCGCCATTGTTATTTACATCGTCGTCTGGGGAGGCTGAACGCTTCACCCCGTGCGGATGGGACTCCCTGGCAGCACTCATCGTTGCGGACACCACAATGGGAAAGGTCGAACCCACTCGCCCGTTCTCCTCAGCCGCGACGCCAGCAGCCTGCAGTCTGCCACCGGCCCAAGCAGCAGCGCCACTCCACAAGGCAGAGTCCCTTCGGGCCTTGTCCGCCACAATCGTCACTGCCGCGGGCGCTCGCTACCTTGGCGCACTCTGGGAGTTGTAGTTTCCTGGTTCACAACATACCGCCTGAGCAAAGGAGATAGATGGGTGACTAAAACTACAACTCTCAAGAAGCCCAGCGGCGCCGCCAGCGCTGTGTGGCGGGAGTGCCCTCCGAGGCTCCGCCTTCCTCGGCTAGTGGAGGTAGTTTTCCCGCGGATGGGTATGGCGGTGAGCGGCGTACGGAAGATTCGTTGCTACAGAAAGAGACGTAGCCTGGGTGTTTGCATTTCACTGTGGGACGTTGCCCCTTTTACAAATCCATTCGTTACCGTTAAGCACCTGGGTTTAAATGTAATGTTTCAGGATTATAGAACCTCACGAGTAGCCTCAGCCCAAAACAAAAACCTTTCAGGGAAAAAATATGGCTCCTAGCATTTCCCCTGTGGTGCTCTCTCGCTTGTAGTCAATTTCTAAACCGGCATGGCTGCTTTTAGAAAATTCCAGATAAACATTTTCCCGCTTTCTCATTCTCACTGGAATGAGTTCAGTATTGGTGTTAAATGCCAGTTAATTGGCCAGTATTGAAACTAGGGTCCACCTGAGGAAAATCTGTTAGCTTTTAACTCTGCTTTATGTGAAGCAGGAGTGACCCTCTTCAACCTCGCTTCTGGTATGTAGGTTTTGTACTTTGAGGGCCTTCAGAAAGTGAAGTCCATCTCTGCAAGAAAGCCCGTAGCTTTTCCTTTTAAGAAATAATTCACTTAAAGATTTGAAATGAGATTCACATCATATAAAATCAACCATTTTAGAGTGTTTAGTTGCCTGCCTGTGTGCTAAGTCGCTTCAGTCGTGTCTGACTCTTTGTAGTGGACTGTAGCCCTCTAGGCTCCTCAGTCCGTGGAATTCTCCAGGCAAGAATACTGGAGTGGGTTGCCATTTCCTTCTCCAAGAGATCTTCGTGACCCAGAAATCAAACCTGCGCCTCCTGCATTGCAGGCGGATTCTTTACTGCAGAGCCAACGGGGAAGCCTAAAGTGTATAATGAAGTATCATGTAATACACAAATAGTGTTGTGCAACCATCACCTCTACCTAGTCCTAAGACATTTTCATCACCCCCAAACGATTAAGCACCTCAATATCCACTAAGCAGTTCTTCCCCCTTCTTCCCTCTCCCCACCAACTGCTAGTTTAGTAAGAAAGAAAGCACTGAATCTAAAGTATTAATTGGGTATTGAAGTTTTTTTTTTTAATTTATTTTAATTGGAGGCTAATTACAATATTGTATTGGTTTTGCCATACATCAACATGAATCCGCCACGGGTGTACACATGTTCTCCATCCTGAACCCCCTCCCAATTCCTTCCCCATACCATCCTTCTGGGTCATCCCAGTGCACCAGTCCCGAGCATCCTGTATCATGCATCAAACCTGGACTGGCGATTCATTTCACATATGATATTATACATGTTTAAATGCCATTCTCCCAAATCATCCCACCCTCTCCCTCTCCCACAGAGTCCAAAAGACTATTCTATACATCTGTATCTCTTTTGCTGTCTCACATACAGGGTTATCGTTACCATCTTTCTAAATTCCATATATATGTGTTAGTATACTGTATTGGTGTTTTTCTTTCTGGCTTACTTCACTCTGTATAATAGGCTCCAGTTTCATCCACCTCATTAGAACTGATTCAAATGTATTCTTTTTAATGGCTGAGTAATAATCCATTGTGTATATGTACCACAGCTTTCTTATCCATTCATCTGCTGGTGGACATCTAGATTGCTTCCATGTCCTGGCTATTATAAACAGTGCTGAAATGAACATTGGGGTACACATGTCTCTTTCAATTCTGGTTTTCTCAGTGTGTATGTCCAGCAGTGCAATTGCTGGGTCATATGGCAGTTCTATTTCCAGTTTTTAAAGGAATCTCCACACTGTTCTCCATACTGGCTATACTAGTTTGCATTCCCACCAACAGTGTAAGAGGGTTCCCTTTTCTCGACACCTTCTCCAGCATTTATTTCTTGTAGACTTTTGGATAGCAGCCATTCTGAATGGTGTGAAATGGTACCTCATTGTGGTTTTGATTTGCATTTCTCTGATAATGAGTGATGTCGAGCATCTTTTCATATGTTTGTTAGCCATCTGTATGTCTTCTTTGGAGAAATGTCTGTTTAGTTCTTCGGCCCATTTTTTGATTGGATCATTTTTTTTTCTGGAGTTGAGCTGTAGGAGTTGCTTGTATATTTTTTAGATTAATTCTTTGTCCGTTGCTTCATTTGCTATTATTTTCTCCCATTCCAAAGGCTGTCTTTTCACCTTGCTTATAATTTCCTTTGTTGTGCAGAAGCTTTTCATTTTAATTAGGTCCCATTTGTTTATTTTTGCTTTTATTTCCAATATTCTGGGAGGTGGGTCATAGAGGATCCTGCTGTGATTTATGTCAGAGAGTGTTTTGCCTATGTTTTCCTCTAGGAATTTTATAGTTTCTGGTCTTATGTTTAGATCTTTAATCCATTTTGAGTTTATTTTTGTGTATGGTGTTAGAAAGTGTTCTAGTTTCATTCTTTTACAAGTGGTTGACCAGTTTTCTCAGCACCATTTGTTAAAGAGATTGTCTTTTCTCCCTTGTATATTCTTGCCTCCTTTGTCAAAGATAAGGTGTCCATAGGTGCGTGGATTTATCTCTGGGCTTTCTATTTTGTTCCATTGGTGTATATTTCTGTCTTTGTGCCAGTACCATACTGTCTTGATGACTGTGGCTTTGTGGTAGAGCCTGAAGTCAGGCAGGTTGATTCCTCCTGTTCCATTCTTCTTTCTCAAGATTGCTTTGACTTTTCAAGGTTTTTTGTATTTCCATACAAATTGTGAAATTATTTGTTCTAGCTCTGTGAAAAATACTGTTGGTAGCTTGTTAGGGATTGCATTGAATCTATAGATTGCTTTGGATAGTATACTCATTTTCACTATATTGATTCTTCCGATCCACGAACACGGTATATTTCTCCATCTATTAGTGTCCTTTTTTATTTCTTTCACTAGTGTTTTATGGTCTTTTGTTTCTTTAGGTAGATATATTCCTAACTATTTTATTCTTTTTGTTGCAATGGTGAATGGAATTGTTTCCTTAATTTCTCTTTCTATTTTCTCATTATTAGTATATAGGAATGCAAGGAATTTCTGTGTGTTGACTTTATATCCTGCAACTTTACTATATTCATTGATTAGCTCTAGTAATTTTCTGGTGGAGTCTTTAGGGTTTTCTATGTAGAGGCTCATGTCATGTGCACACAGGGAGAGTTTTACTTCTTCTTTTCCAATTTGGATTCCTTTTATTTCTTTTTCTGCTCTGATTGCTATGGCCAAAACTTCCAAAACTATGTTGAATAGTCCTGGTGAAAGTGGGCACCCTTGTCTTGTTCCTGACTTTAGGGGAAATGCTTTCAATTTTTCACCATTGAGGATAATGTTTGCTGTGGGTTTGTCATATATAGCTTTTATTATGTTGAGGTATGTTCCTTCTATTCCTGCTTTCTGGAGAGTTTTTATCATAAATGGATGTTGAATTTTGTCAAAGGCTTTCTATGCATCTATTGAGATAATCATATGGCTTTTATTTTTCAATTTGTTAATGTGGTGTATTACATTGATTGATTTGCAGATATTGAAGAATCCTTGCATCCCTGGAATGAAGCCCACTTGGTCATGGTGTATGATCTTTTAAATGTGTTGTTTGATTCTGATTGCTAGAATTTTGTTAAGGATTTTTGCATCTATGTTCATCAGTGATATTGGCCTGTAGTTTTCTTTTTTTTGTGGCATCTTTGTCAGGTTTTGGTATTAGGGTGATGGTGGCCTCATAGAATGAGTTGGGAGTTTACCTTCCTCTGCAATTTTCTGGAAGAGTTTGAGTAGGATAGGTGTTCAGTTCAGTTCAGTCGCTCAGTTGTGTCCGACTCTTTGTGACCCCATGAATTGCAGCACGCCAGGCCTCCCTGTCCATCACCAACTCCCGGAGTTCACCCAGACTCATGTCCATCGAGTCAGTGATGCCATCCAGCCATCTCATCCTCTGTCGTCCCCTTCTCCTGCTCCCAATATTTCCCAGCATCAGAGTCTTTTCCAATGAGTCAGCTTTTTGCATGAGGTGGCCAAAGTACTGGAGTTTCAGCTTTAGCATCATTCCTTCCAAAGAAATCCCAGGGCTGAACTCCTTCAGAATGGACTGGTTGGATCTCCTTGCAGTCCAAGGGACTCTCAAGAGTCTTCGCCAACACCACACTTCAAAAGCATCAATTCTTCGGCGCTCAGCCTTCTTCACAGTCCAACTCTCACATCTATACATGACCACAGGAAAAACCATAGCCTTGACTAGACGGACCTTTGTTGGCAAAGTGATGTCTCTGCTTTTGAATATGCCATCTAGGTTGGTCATAACTTTCCTTCCAAGGAGTAAGCGTCTTTTAATTTCATGGCTGCAGTCACCATCTGCAGTGATTTTGGAGCCCCCCAAAATAAAGTCTGACACTGTTTCCACTGTTTCTCCATCTATTTCCCATGAAGTGATGGGACCAGATGCCATGATCTTTGTTTTCTGAATGTTGAGCTTTAAGCCAACTTTTTCACTCTCCACTTTCACTTTCATCAAGAGGCTTTTTAGTTCCTCTTCACTTTCTGCCATAAGGGTGGTATCATCTGAACATCTGAGGTTACTGCTATTTCTCCTGGCAATCTTGATTCCAGCTTGTGCTTCTTCCAGCCCAGCGTTTCTCATGATGTACTTTGCATATAAGTTAAATAGGCAGGGTGACAATATACAGCCTTGACGTACTCCTTTTCCTATTTGGAACCAGTCTGTTGTTCCATGTCCAGTTCTAACTGTTGCTTCCTGACCTGCATATAGGTTTCTCAAGAGGCAGGTCAGGTGGTCTGGTATTCCCATCTCTTTCAGAATTTTCCACAGTTTATTGTGATCCACACAGTCAAAGGCTTTGGCATAGTCAATAAAGCAGAAATAGATGTTTTTCTGGAACTCTCTTGCTTTTTTGATGATCCAGCGGATGTTGGCACTTTGATCTCTGGTTCCTCTGCCTTTTCTAAAACCAGCTTGAACATCAGGAAGTTCACGATTCACATATTTCTGAAGCCTGGCTTGGAGAATTTTGAGCATTACTTTACTAGCATGTGAGATGAGTGCAATTGTGCGGTAGTTTGAGCATTCTTTGGCATTGCCTTTCTTTGGGATTGGAATGAGACTCTTTAAATTTTTGGTAGAATTCAGCTGTGACGCCCTCTGGACCTGGGCTTTTGTTCGCTGGAAGATTTCTGATTATAGTTTCAATTTCCGTACTTGTGATGGGTCTGTTGAGATTTTCTATTTCTTCCTGGTTCAGTTTTGGAAAGTTGTACTTTTCTAAGAATTTGTCCATTTCTTTCAAGTTTCCATTTTATTGGCATATAATTGATGATAGTAGTCTCTTATGATCCTTTGTATTTCTGTGTTTTCTATTGTGATCTCTCTATTTTCATTTCTAATTTTATTGATTTGATTTTCTCCCTTTGTTTCTTGATGAATCTGGCTAATGGTTTGTCAATTTTATTTATCCTCTCGAAGAATCAGCTTTTGGCTTTTTTGATTTTTGCTATGGTCTCTTTTGTTTCTTTTGAGTTTATTTCTGCCCTAATTTTTAAGATTCCTTTCCTTCTACTAACCCTGGGGTTCTTCATTTCTTCCTTTTCTAGTTGCTTTAGGTGTAGAGTTAGGTTATTTATTTGACTTTTTTCTTGTTTCTTGAGGTATGCCTGTATTGCTATTTCCCCTTAGCACTGCTTTTACAGTGTCCCACAGGTTTTGGGTTGTTGTTTTCATTTTCATTCATTTCTATGCATATTTTGATTTTTTTTAAATTTCTTCTGTGATTTGTTGGTTATTCAGCAGCATGTTGTTCAGCCTCCATATGTTGGAATTTTTTAATAGTTTTTCTCCTGTAATTGAGATCTAATCTTACTGCATTGTGGTCAGAAAAGATGCTTGGAATAATTTCAATTTTTCTGAATTTACCAAGGCTAGATTTATGGCCCAGGATGTGATCTATCCTGGAGAAGTTTCCATGTATGCTTGAGAAAAAGGGGAAATTCATTGTTTTGGGGTGAAATGTCTTATAGATATCAATTAAGTCTAACTGGTCTTTTGTATCATTTAAAGTTTGTGTTTCCTTGTTAATTTTCTCTTTAGTTGATCTATCCATAGGTGTGAGTGGGGTATTAAAGTCTCCCACTATTATTGTGTTATTATTAATTTCCCCTTTCATACTTGTTAGCATTTGCCTTACATATTGTGGTGCTCCTTTGTTGGGTGCATATATATTTATAATTGTACATCTTCTTCTTGGATTGGTCCTTTGATCATTATGTAGTGTCCTTCTTTGTCTCTTTGCACAGCCTTTGTTTTAAAGTCTATTTTATCTGATATGAGTATTGCTACTCCTGCTTTCTTTTGGTCTCTATTTGCATGGAATATCTTTTTCCAGCCCTTCACTTTCAGTCTGTATGTGTCCCTTGTTTCAGGGTGGGTCTCTTGTAGACAACATATATAGGGGTCTTGTTTTTGTATCCATTCAGCCAGTCTTTGTCTTTTGGTTGGGGCAGTCAACCCATTTACATTTAAGGTAATTGTATTGGTGGGATCGGATGCCATGATCTTCAGAAAACGAAGATCATGGCATCTGGTCCCACCACTTCATGGGAAATAGATGGGAGAACAGTGGAAACAGTGTCAGACTTTATTTTTCTGGGCTCCAAAATCACTACAGATGGTGACTGCAGCCATGAAATTAAAAGACGCTTACTCCTTGGAAGGAAAGTTATGACCAACCTAGATGGCATATTCAAAAGCAGAGACATTACTTTGCCAACAAAGGTCCATCTAGTCAAGGCTATGGTTTTTCCTGTGGTCATGTATGGATGTGAGAGTTGGACTGTGAAGAAGGCTGAGCGCTGAAGAATTGATGCTTTTGAGGTGTGGTGTTGGAGAAGACTCTTAAGAGTCCCTTGGACTGCAAGGAAATCCAACCAGTCCATTCTGAAGGAGATCAGCCCTGGGATTTCTTTGGAAGGAATGATGCTAAAGCTGAAACTCCAATACTTTGGCCACCTCATGCGAAGAGTTGACTCATTGGAAAAGACTCTGATTCTGGGAGGGATTGAGGGCAGGAGGAGAAGGGGACGACAGAGGAGGAGATGGCTGGATGGCATCACTGACTCAATGGACGTGAGTCTGAGTGAACTCTTGGAGTTGGTGATGGACAGGGAGGCCTGGCGTGCTGCGATTCATGGGGTCGCAAAGAGTTGGACACGACTGAGCGACTGATCTGATCTGATCTGATTGATAAGTAGGAACCCATTGTCATTTACTTTATTATTCTGGGTTCAAGTTTATACACCTTTTTGTGTTTCCTGTCTAGAGAAGATCCTTTAACATTTGTTGGAGAGCTGGTTTGGTGGTGCTGAATTCTCTCCGCTTTTGCTTGTCTGTAAAGCTTTTGATTTCTCCTTCATATTTGAATGTGATCCTTGCTGGGTACAGTAATCTGGGCTGTAGGTTATTTTCTTTCATCACTTTAAGTATGTCCTGCCATTCCCTCCTGGCCTGAAGAGTTTCTACTGAAACATCAGCTGTTATCCTTATGGGAATCCCCTTGTGTGTTATTTGTTGTTTTTCCCTTGATGCTTTTAATATTTGTTCTTTGTGTTTGATCTTTGTTAACTTGATTAATATGTGTCTTGGGGTGTTTCGCTGTTTATCCTGTTTGGGACTCTCTGAGTTTCTTAGACTTGGATGATTATTTCCTTCCCCATTTTAGGGAAGTTTTCAACTATTATCTCCTCAAGTATTTTCTCATGGTCTTTCTTTTTGTCTTCTTCTTCTGGGACTCCTATGATTCAAATGTTGGGGCATTTAACATTGTCCCAGAGGTCTCTGAGATTGTCCTCATTTTAATTTGTTTTTCTTTTTTCCTCTCTGATTCATTTATTTCTACCATTCCATCTTCTACCTCACTAATCCTATCTTCTGCCTCCGTTATTCTACTGTTGGTTCCCTCCTGAGTGTTTATGATCTCATTTATTGCATTATTCATTATATATTGACTCTTTTTTATTTCTTCTAGGTCCTTGTTAAACCTTTCTTGCACCTTCTCAATCCTTGTCTCCAGGCTATTTATCTCTGATTCCATTTTGTTTTCAAGATTTTGGATCATTTTCACTATCATCATTCAGAATTCTTTATCAGGTAGATTCCCTAACTCTTCTACTTTTGTTTGGTTTGGTGGGCATTTATCCTGTCACTTTACCTGCTGGGTATTCCTCTGTCTCTTCATCTTGTTTATATTGGTGTGTTTGGGGTGGCCTTTCTGTATTCTGGCAGTTTGTGGAGTTTTCTTTATTGTGGATTTTCCTCGCTGTGGGTGGGGTTGTACGGGTGGCTTGTCAAGGTTTCCTGGTTAGGGAAGCTTGTGTCGGTGTTCTGGTGGGTGGAGCTGGATTTCTTCTCTCTGGAGTGCAATGAAGTGTCCAGTAATGAGTTAGGAGATGTCAACGGGTTTGGAGTGACTTTGGGCAGCCTGTATATTGAAGCTCAGGGCTGTATTCCTGTGTTGCTGGAGAATTTGCGTGGTATGTCTTGCTCTGGAACTTCTTGGCCCTTGGGTGGTGCTTGGTTTCAGTGCAGGTATGGAGGTCTTTGATGAGCTCCTGTTGATTAATGTTCCCTGGAGTCAGGAGTTCTCTGGTGTTCTCAGGATTTGGACTTAAGCCTCCTGCTTCTGGTTTTCAGTCTTATTTTTATAGTAGCCTGAAGACTTCTCCATCTATACAGCACTGTTGATAAAACATCTAGGTTAAAGATGAAAAGTTTCTCCACAGTGAGGGACACCCAGAGAGGTTCACAGAGTTACATGGACAAGAGAAAAGGGAGGAGGGAGATAGAGGTGACCCAAATGAGATGAGGTGGAATCAAAAGAGGAGACAGCAAGCTAGCCAGTAATCACTTCCTTATGTGTGCTCCACAGTCTGGACTGCTCAGAGATGTTCACGGAGTTATACAGAGAAGAGAAGAGGGAGGAAGGAGACAGAGGTGGCCAGGAGGATAAATGGGGGAATCAAAAGGAGAGAGACAGATCCAGCCAGTAATCAGTTCCCTAAGTGTTCTCCACCGTCCGGAACACACAAAGAGATTCACAGAGTTGGGTAGAGAAGAGAAGGGGAAGGGAGGAGATAGAGACGACCTGATGGAGAAAAAGGAGAGTCCAAAGGGGGAGAGAGCAGTCAAGCCAGTAATCTCACTCCCAAGTAAAAATGGGTACTGAAGATTGGGTTCTTAAAGTACAAAATTGATTACAAATACCAAAAAGCAAAGATTAAAAATCTAGAGTAGAGGTTGGATTTTCAAAAATACAATATTAAAGAAAAGGAAAAGAAAACAAAACAAAACAAAGTCACAAAAATTATAAAAAATATATATATGAAGTTTGCTTTTAAAAAATAGGGTCTCTCTCTCTCTCTCTTTTATTTATTTATTTATTTTTTTGCAAAGTAATCAGATCAGATCAGTCACTCAGTCGTGTCCAACTCTTTGTGACCCCATGAGTCACAGCACGCCAGGCCTCCCTGTCCATCACCAACTCCCGGAGTTCACTCAGACTCACATCCATCGAGTCAGTGATGCCATCCAGCCATCTCATCCTCTATCGTCCCCTTCTCCTCTTGCCCCCAATCCCTCCCAGCATCAGAGTCTTTTCCAATGAGTCAACTCTTCTCATGAGGTGGCCAAAGTATTGGAGTTTCAGCTTTAGCATCATTCCTTCCAAAGAAGTCCCAGGGCTGGTCTCCTTCAGAATGAACTGGTTGGATCTCCTTGCAGTCCAAGGGACTCTCAAGAGTCTTCTCCAACACCACACCTCAAAAGCATCAATTCTTCGGCATTCAGCCTTCTTCACAGTCCAACTCTCACATCCATACATGACCACAGGAGAAACCATAGCCTTGACTGGATGGACCTTTGTTGGCAAAGTAATGTCTCTGCTTTTGAATATGCTATCTAGGTTGGTCATAACTTTCCTTCCAAGGAGTAAGCGTCTTTTAATTTCATGGCTGCAGTCACCATCTGCGGTAATTTTGGAGCCCAGAAAAATAAAGTCTGACACTGTTTCCACTGTTTCTCCATCTATTTCCCATGAAGTGATGGGACCAGATGCCATGATCTTCGTTTTCTGAATGTTGAGCTTTAAGCCAACTTTTTCTCTCCACTTTCACTTTCATCAAGAGGCTTTTGAGTTCCTCTTCACTTTCTGCCATAAGGGTGGTGTCATCTGCATATCTGAGGTTATTGATATTTCTCCCGGCAATCTTGATTCCAGCTTGTGTTTCTTCCAGTCCAGCGTTTCTCATGATGTACTCTGCATATAAGTTAAATAAACAGGGTGACAATATACAACCTTGACGTACTCCTTTTCCTATTTGGAACCAGTCTGTTGTTCCATGTCCAGTTCTAACTGTTGCTTCCTGACCTGCATACAAATTTAATAGTAGGTTATAAAAATGAAAATTAAAGGAGTAATAGAGGACGCAAAAATTTTTTTTAAATTAAAAAAATAAAGAATGATAGTAAAAATGGTAAAAATATATCTAGGACTTTCTCTGGTGTTGTTGTGGGCAGTGTGGGGTCAGTTCATTTTCGGATAGTTCCTTGATCCGGCTTATATTTCTCAAGATCTATAGGCCCCTTTCTATGTAGTTGGTACTAACTACAGGGTTTTAATCTATTGCACCTGTCACTTCCAAGGAGGTTCCCTCTATTTTAGCTTCTTCTGCTTGCTGGTCTCTTCAGTGTCTAATTTCCGCCCTGTCTCAAGGGGGTGGTGGTGGACACTTTTTTAGGCTCAGTTGGGGAGGGAGGGAAGCTGCAAACAAATAACACTGGCGTGTGCTTGCAGTGTCTTGGCCACATTGGGTTTGCCCCCACTCACGGTGTGTGTGTTTTCCCTGTCAACACTGCTTATGCTCTAGGTTGCTCTGCTGGAAACTGTATGAGGCCAGCCCTGGGTTGTATGCACTTCCCAGGTCTAAGCCGCTTAGGTTCAGGTACTCCGGTAGTCCTCAGAGCTGCAGACTCAGTTGGGCCTGCGTTTTGTGCCTTTCCCAGGTCGGAGCAGCTCAGGTGACCAGGTGTTTGGCGAGAGTGGTCGCTGTGACTTATTGCCTCCATTGTCCCTGCTGCTTGGTTTTCTGGGTGTACAACCGGCGCACCTTCTCAGGCGGATGTTGACCCTCCAGAATCCCAAGAAGTCTTAGTTAGCAACAAAGTCTGCTTGCAGTTTGATAGATAATGCCTCTCTGGGGCCGCAATTGCCCCCTTTCGGCTCTGGCTGCCTGTCACTGGAGGGGGATGGCCTGCAGCCGGCTAGCTCTGCTCAGTCCTTTGTTCTGTGAGTGAGCCTGGCAGTGTCTTAGGTTAGGGCTTTTCCCTTAGCTCTAGTCAGTCCGTTGTTCTGTGAGCGGGCCTGGTGGTGTCTTAGGTTAGGGCTTTTCGTATGGTAGCTATCCCACAGTCTGCTTTGCTAACCTAAGTTAGTTCCCTCAGATTGCCCTCGGGGCCTTCAGGCCGGGTCCTTACTCTAAGCAATGCAGCCCGCGCCTCCCTGCCCAGCCCCCACTTGCTAGTGGCGGATGCAGACCTCTGGGCTGCTTCTCCGCTGGGGGAGTTACCATTGGGTATGGAATCTATGGGTTTTAATTGTTTATTTTTCCTCCCAGTTATGTTGCCCTCTGTGGTTCCAAGGTTCGCCACAGACTCAGCAGTGAGAGTGTTTCCTGGTATTTGGACACTTCTCTCTTTTTTAAGACTCTCTTCCCAGGATGGAGCTCCATCCCTACCTCTTTTGTCTCTCTTTTTGTCTTTTATGTTTTTTCCTACCTCCTTTTGAAGACAATGGGCTGCTTTTCTGGGTGCCTGATGTCCTCTGCCGGCATTCAGAAGTTGTTTTGTGGAATGTACTCAGCTTTCAAATGTTCTTTTGATGAATTTGTGGGGGAGAAAGTGATCTCTCCATCCTATTCCTCCGCCATCTTAGGACCACCTCTGGTATTGGAGTTTAATTCATGGAGTAGCAAGGTATCTGAATTTTTTTTAACTAGGCCAGAACCTGGCTGAACCTGAACTTCTTTTTCCTTACTTATTCTGAAGCTTTCTTACCTTGTTCAGAATTTTAATTTTGTTTGAAAACCAAAGTCAGTACGTACGGTCTGTACAGACAATACAGACTGAAAGTGCAATTTGGTATTGAGCGCAGCCTATGAAGCTGCTTAGCTATTAGCTTCTGAGCTCAGCAATTACTCTAATCTGACTGCCTGTGTGGTCCTATTACTTTCCTAAATTTCTGATAATCACTGAACCTTTTATAGAACTATGACTAGTAGAAGACAGTTCTTTAATTTATGCAGTATTCGAATTTTACTCCTTTATTTTGGAAGCAAGGGAGTAACAATTATAATTAGGAAATATTTTTTTAAATCTAACTGTGACATCCTATTTTATAACCAAGCAAGGGCAGCTTTATCAACTAGTTCTGTGGTAAAAATAAACCTTAAATCAAGGAGGAGAAGAGTAAAATCAAGAGGAGGAAAGGTATTTTGGGGAAGTGGTTGCTTGCTCTTAACTATGAAATTATTTATAACATTTTGTCTAACTCTATGATTCTATAAAATGTTTATAAGTTTAACTACAATGAAATACAATTAAATTAGAGAATTTTCTAGGATGGGCTACAGCTCACACTCGAAGGTTTTAACAGACTGTAGTATATATAATTTAAAACCTTTAGTTTTGTTATTAGTAAATAGGATGGCTGAGTCGGTAATTTAGATTGCTAAAAGAATTCTGAAGTAAAAAAAGAACTATCAGTAATGTTGGAGAAAGTCCAGAAAAGGTTAATGATCTAGTGACATGTCTTTTATTTCGTCCCCAGAATTGTTGGTACATGGATGGCTAAATCTTCAAGTTACCATAAAACAAGATTAAAAGCCAACAAATAACAAAGGAGGTAGTAAAGACTGGATCATTTTATCAGATTCTACTCAGTTTCATCTATAGAAGGCTATAGGTAAGGATGAAATTACACAGTGTAATAGAAATGCATATGTGGTAGAAAAACTTAGTAATACTCTTCTTCCTAGTTTTGAAAAACAAGAAGAAGATGCTCTAAAATACCTTCTTCAAGACTGGGGCTGTTCTGTATTTTGTTTGTTTGTTTGTTTGTTTCTGTATCTTCTAGAACAACGCCTGCCACAGGATAGTTAGTAAGTATTTTTTTTTAATTAATATAAGAAATATGAAATTATACAATGCAACAGGGTGACATCTCATATAAAGCCCAGAAACTCTGCAATGTCCTTCTTTCTTGGATAGTAAAGACAAGGAGAGGAGATCTTGTTACTAAAAGGATTTTGAAATAATTGTCCTAATTAAAGAGACCATGCTTTCCTCATTTTTATATACTCAATGCTTAACATGTAGTAGGCATTCAAAAATGTTTGTTGAGTGCATACATTGATATCCCTCAACAAAGAGGAGTCATAACTGAGCATAGATAACAATGTAAACAAAAATACAAGAGATCTGCTCTTTTACCTGAGACTAAAAAAAAAATTTCTGGAGCCATTATTTTGACTATTATTCATTGACTATCCATTATGCACTGTATACTTTCCTAGGTACTGATCTCAAAGCTTCACAACAATTTGCAAGAAGTTTTATTCTATAGATAAGAAAAGTTAAATACCTGCTCATAATCATATAGCCAATGAGAGAGTGGCTAAGCTGCGATTAAGTCCTTAAGTCTGTGAAACTCCCAAAACCCATGCACTTTCCACTGTGCCAGTATAATTCAACAATTTATATAGAGTGCTTAGTATGTGTCAGGCAGTGTACTAAATTTCTGGAAAACCAGAATAAATAATGAGTAATCCTTTACCTAGAGGAGTTTACAGCTTGGTGGGGGAGAATGATTAAGTAGCACCAGTAAGTTACAGATAAAATGTTCTGGAAGCAGTTCATTTTAGCTGAGGGAAATGGGGGAAATTCTTCCCCCAAAGTTTTTGAGCTAGACGTTGGAAAAGAGTGGAGCAGGGTGGAGCATGTATTTGGGAATAGACTGAGTGACTTCACTTTCACTTTTCAATTTCATGCATTGGAGAAGGAAATGGCAACCCACTCCAGTGTTCTTGCCTGGAGAATCCCAGGGATGGGGGAGCCTGGTGGGCTGCTGTCTATGGGGTTGCACAGAGTTGGACACGACTGAAGCAACTTAGCAGCAGCAGTGTGAAGAAAGCTGAGCGCTGAAGAATTGATGCTTTTGAACTGTGGTGCTGGAGAAGACTCTTGCAAGTTCCTTGCACTGCAAGGAGATCCAACCAGTCCACCCTAAAGGAGACCAGTCATGGGTGTTCATTGGAAGGACTGATGCTGAGGCTGAAACTCCAATACTTTGGCCACCTCATGCGAAGAGTTGACTCATTGGAAAAGACCCTGATGATGGGAGGGATTGGGGGCAGGAGGAGAAGGGGACGACAGAGGATGAGATGGCTGGATGGCATCACCGACTCGATGGACGTGAGTTTGAGTGAACTCCGGGAGTAGGTGATGGACAGGGAGGCCTGGCGTGCTGCAATTCATGGGGTCGCAAAGAGTCAGACACGACTGAGTGACTGAATTGAACTGAACTGAGTGTCCTATGTGAATGAAACCTGATAAGCATGAAAGTATTATATTCTGAGAGAAAACTCGATAGGCTGATCAAAGACAACCTGATCAAAGTCTTAATTTAGGTCTTTTCAGGTTCCCATCATCTGTTTAATAGATATGTTCTCCCATCCTTGAATAGGTCCCCAGTTAAATAATTTTTCTACATCACAGTCAGATCTATCATCTGAAAATGGAATGTAGAGACTCCCTTACTCAAAAAATTTCAGGAGCTTCCCATTTCATACAGATTTTAAGTTGATATAATTAAGCCTATAATTAAGGGTCTATATTCTGACCTCAATCATCTGTTCCAATACTACTTTGTACGGTGCTGTGTGCTTAGTCACTTCAATTGTGTCTGACTTTTTGCGACCCCATGGACTGTATCCTGTCAGGCTCCTCTGTCCATGGGATTTTCCCGGCAAGAATACTGGAGTGGGTTCCAGGGGATCTTCCCAACCCAGGGATCGAACCTGTATCTCCTGAGTCTTCTGCACTGCAGACGGATTCTTTATCCCTGAGCCACTACCTTTTATTTATCTTTATTAATCTGCCATCACTATTTATAGCAAAAGTATATGTGCTATCATAGAGGTATGAATAAAGATACACGTGTTACTGGCTATTCTAGACTGTAAGATTCTTTTGGATAGGATCTAGGCTTAGCACCATGTCTTGTAGATAAACCATGACTCAATACATTTTTGTGAGGAAAAAGAGCCTGAGATTAAAAGATAGTTTTTCTTCCATAATCTCTTTGCTGTTCTTGCCAATTATAAAAGTAATAAGTTTTATATGAGGCTAAATAAATTATTATTAAAAGCAAAATGGCTGTCTGAGGAGGCCTTACAAATAGCTGTGAAAAGAAGAGAAGTGAAAAGCAAAGGAGAAAAGGAAAGATATAAGCATCTGAATGCAGAGTTCCAAAGAATAGAAAGAAGAGATAAGAAAGCCTTCCTCAGCGATCAATGCAAAGAAATAGAGGAAAACAACAGAATGGGAAAGACTAGAGATCTCTTCAAGAAAATTAGAGACACCAAGGGAATATTTCATGCAAAAATGGGCTTGATAAAGGACAGAAATGGTATGGACCTAACAGAAGCAGAAGATATTAAGAAGAGGTGATAAGAATACACAGAAGAACTATACAAAAAAGAGCTTTGTAACCCAGATCATCACGATGGTGTGATCACTGACCTAGAGCCAGACATCCTGGAATGTGAAGTCAAGTGGGCCTTAGAAAGCATCACTATGAACAAAGCTAGTGGAGGTGATGGAATTCCAGTTGAGCTATTTCAAATCCTGAAAGATGATGCTGTGAAAGTGCTGCACTCAATATGCCAGTAAACTTGGAATACTCAGCAGTGGCCACAGGACTGGAAAAGGTCAGTTTTCATTCCAATCCCAAAGAAAGGCAATGCCAAAGAATGCTCAAACTACCGCACAATTGCACTCATCTCATATGCTAGTAAAATAATGCTCAAAATTCTCCAAGCCAGGCTTCAGCAGTATGTGAACCACGAACTTCCAGATGTTCAAGCTGGTTTTAGAAAAGGCAGAGGAATCAGAGATCAAATTGTCAACATCTGCTGGATCATCGAAAAAGCAAGAGAGTTCCAGAAAAACATCTATTTCTGCTTTATTGACTATGCCAAAGCCTTTGACTGTGTGGATCACAACAAACTGTGGAAAATTCTTAGAGATTGGAATACCAGACCACCTGACCTGCCTCTTGAGAAACCTATATGCAGGTCAGGAAGCAACAGTTAGAACTGGACATGGAACAACAGACTGATTCCAAATAGGAAAAGGAGTACGTCAAGGCTGTATATTGTCACCCTGCTTATTTAACTTATATGCAGAGTACATCATGAGAAACTCTGGGCTGGAAGAAGCACAAGCTGGAATCAAGATTGCCAGGAGCAATATCAATAACCTCAGATATGCAGATGACACCACCCTTATGGCAGAAAGTGAAGAGGAACTAAAAAGCCTCTTGATGAAGGTGAAAGAGGAGACTGAAAAAGTTGGCTTAAAGCTCAACATTCAGAAAACGAAGATCATGGCATCCGGTCCCATCACTTCATGGGAAATAGATGGAGAAACAATGGAAACAGTGTCAGACTTTATTTTTCTGGGCTCCAAAATCACTACAGATGGTGACTGCAGCCATGACATTAAAAGACGCTTACTCCTTGGAAGGAAAGTTATGTCTAACCTAGATAGCATATTCAAAAGCAGAGACATTACTTTGCCAACAAAGGTCCATCTAGTCAAGGTTGTGGTTTTTCCAGTGTTCATGTATGGATGTGAGAGTTGGACTGTGAAGAACGCTGAGCACCAAAGAATTGATGCTTTTGAAGTGTGGTGTTGGAGAAGATTCTTGAGAGTCCCTTGGACTGCAAGGAGATCCAACCAGTCCATTCTAAAGGAGATCAGTCCTGGGTATTCATTGAAAGGACTGATGTTGAAGCTGAAACTCCAAGACTTTGGCCACCTCATGTGAAGAGCTGACTCATTGGAAAAGACCCTGATGCTGGGAGGGATTGGGGGCAGGAGGAGAAGGGGATGACAGAGGATGAGATGGCTGGATGGTATCACCGACTCTATGGACATGAGTTTGAGTGAACTCCAGGAGTTGGTGATGGACACGGAGGCCTGGCCAGCTGTGATTCATGGGGTCGCAAAGAGTTGGACATGACTGAGTGACTGAACTGAACTGAACTGAAATAAATTATGGTAATGCATACAGTGGGCTACCATGTATCCATTAAAAAGAAATAGGAAGCTCTACACATACTAATATAAGACAATCTGTAAGACACATTTTTGAATAAAAACAGGAAAGTATGGAACAATGTGTATGTTCCAGTATATTTGTATTAAAAAGACAGAAAAGAATTAATATATATGCATCTAATATTTTCAGAAAGATACCCAGGAAATAACTGATAATATTTGTAGCCTCCGTGCTTGTGGTAGTGGCTGGGGGACTGAGTACACTGGTAGCAGCGAGTCTTTTCACCATACTTTCTGTATCTTTTGAATTTTAAATTATTTGAATCTATTAACATATTAAAATTAACCATAAGTGAATACATAAGTAAATGAAATTGGATTTTAAAAAAGTTAAGGTCACAAAGGTAAGCAGGCTTACACAAAGATAAAACAACCCTTTGTAGAAAATGTGGGAAATAAAGCAGAAAAAAAAGTCACTCATGGTGCCAGAGTTGTGAGATAACTAGTGAGTTTCATGGCTTGGATATCCCCAGATGGCTCAGTGGTAAAGAATTTGCCAGGCAATGCAGGAGATGTGGGTTCCATCTCTGGGTCAGGAAGATCGCCTGGAGGAGGAAATGGCAATCCACTCTAGTAATCTTGGTTGCAAAATCCTATGGACAGAGAAGCCTGGCAGGCAACGGTCCATAGGATTGCAAAGAATCAGCCAAAAGTGAGCACACACACATCAAAGAGGAAATAAAAATCACTCATAAAGCAATAGTTGTGGGGTAACTAGTTAACATCCAAGTGTAATCCCTTCTCATTTCTTTTTTCTTTTGATTTGGAGGATATATATTTTATTTTCAGTATTATGAATCGTTATATTTTAGTTTTTGCTCCAATCAAGGTTATAACTATCTCAATGTCTCCTGACTTCCGTTAGATGTATGAAGAATTTAACACCTTCCCTTTCACCTTGTTCTTCCCTCGTTCACTTTCAGGATAATATAATTTAGAATTTAAGTACAAATTTTTGTTATTGCATCAATTTTTATATTACAAATATTTTCCATCAATAATATTTTGACCTATGCCTTAGGCTCTTTACACAGCAGGCTTATTGAGATGTAATTCACATACCACTTAATTCACATAATAAAGTATACATTTTTCATTCATAAAGTACACAATTATTTTTTAATATAGTCACAGAGTTATACAGTTATCACCACAGTCAATGTTATCATTCCCAAAAGAAACCATGTGTTCATTAGCAGTTTTTCCTCCCACTTCTCCCACCCCTGCTACTGCTAAGTCACTTCAATCATGTCTGACTCTGTGCGATCCCATAGATGGCAGCCCACCAGGCTCCCCCGTCCCTGGGATTCTCCAGGCAAGAATATTGGAGTGGATTGCCATTTCTTTCTCCAAGCCTTTGTTTCCTCATCTTGATAATGGAAATATTAATCAGTACCTAACTTATAGGAATATTTTATTATCTAATATAGTTTGAGCATAGATTCCTGCAAAGTACCTGGCCTGTAGTGACCACTCAGTACAGGTTTATGATGATCATTTTCTTTTTTATGGCTACGATTAGTATTTTTGTAGTCATCAAAGATTGTGAAAGTGAAAGTGAAGTCGCTCAGTCGTGTCTGACTTTTTTCGATCCCATGGACTGTAGCCTACCAGGCTTCTCTGTCCATGGGACTTTCCAGGCAATAGTACTGGAGTGGATTGCCATTTTCTTCTCCAGGGGGTCTTCCTGACCCAGGGATCGAACCCGGGTCTCCCGCATTGTAGACAGATGCTTTACCGTCTGAGCCACCAAGGAAGTCCCCCAACCCTAGGCAACCACTAATCTACTTTCTGCATCTGTAGATTTGCCTATTTCATATAAGTGAAATCATACAATATGTGGTCTCTGGGGATTGGTTTGACTTAGCATAATGTTTTCAAGGTTCATTCATAGTGTAGCATGTATCAATGCTTTTATTCCTTTTTATAGTAGAATAAGATTCCATCACGTGGATATACCATATTTTGTTTATTCATTCTCCATTTCATGTGCATTTGGATTGTTTCCATTATTTGGCTATTATGAATAATGCTGTTATGAACATTTATGTGCAAGTTTTTGTGTGAACATGTTTTCATTCTCATGTGTTTATGCCTAGGAAAGAAATTGCTGTGTCACGAGGTTACTCAGTGGTTATCTTTTTGAAGAATTGTCAGATTTCTTTCCAAAGTGACCGCACCATTTTACATTCTCACCAGCAATGTTTGAAGGTCCAATTTCTCCACAGTCTGCCCAGTACTTGTTATTATGTGTTTTTCTTTTTTTATTATAGCTATCCTAGTGGATATGAAGTTACTTTCAGTTCTGAAACCAAATCTTTTAGTTGTTTTGCAGTAAAATATGATGTCTTTATACTTGGGGCAAAACACCAAGTATACTAATGGCTGTGTATACTAAAGGACTTTATACTAAACAGATAACATCTTATTAATTTGTACCAATAGCTCTCAGACTTCAGTGTGCATTGGAATCACCTGGAAGATTTTTTGTGAAAGTTTATATTGTTGGGCCCTACCTGAGTTTCTGAGTTAGTAAGCCTGTGATGTGTAGATTTTGTAGCAAGTTTTTATATGCTGCTGGTCTGAGGACTACACTTTTAGAACCAGTGATTTGACAAACATGTTGGTAATGCTTTCTTTGTCCTCAGTTTCTTCCTTAAGTGTTTCATATGTGTTAGTTAATATATCATTTTACAGATGAGGAAATTGAGGCACATACAGATTAAGTAACTAGACAAGGAAATTGAGACCTATAAAGGTTAATAACATGTTCAAAATCACATATCTAAAAATAGCAGGGGCTTCCCTTGTGGCTCAGTTGGTAAAGAATCTGCCTGCAATGCAGGCAACCTGGGTTCGATACCTGGGCTGAGAAGATCCCCTGGAGAAGGGAAAGACTACCCACTCCAGTTGGAGTGGCAGCTGCATGGTGCTGGAGCAGCTGTGAGGAGATACCCCACATCCAAGGGCAAAGGAGAAGCCCCAGCAAGACTGTAGGAGGGGCAAAATTGCATTTCGAATCAAACCTCATACCCGCCAGAGACACTCAGAGGGCTCAAACAAATCTTGTGTACACCAGAACCCAGAGACCCCACAGAGACTGAGACAGAACTGTGTTTGAGTGTCTCCTGTGGAGTTATGGGTCAGCAGTGGACTGCTGCAGGGGTAGGGGCTCTGGGTGCAACAGACCTGGGTATGGCATAAGCCCTCTTGGAGGAGGTCACCATTAACCCCACTATAGAGCTGCCGGAACGTACACAGGACTGGGGAAACAGACTCTTGGAGGGCACAAACAGAACCTTGTGTGCAACAGGACCCAGGAGAAAGGAGCAGTGACCTCACAAGAGACTGATCCAGACTTGCTTGTGAGTGTACAGGAGTCTCCAGTGGAGGCATGTGTTGGCAGTGGCCTGCTGCAGGGTTGGGGGCACTGTGTGCATGGGACCTTTGGAAAGAGGTCTCTATTATCTTCATTACCTCCACCATAGTTTGAGTGAGTGAAGTCGCTCAGTCGTGTCTGACTCTTTGTGACCCCATGGACTGTAGCCTACCAGGCTCCTCCCTCCATGGGATTCTCCAGGCAAGAGTACTGGAGTGGGTTGCCATTTCCTTCTCCAGGGGATCTTCCTGACCCAGGGATCGAACCCAGGTCTCCTGCATTGCAGGCAGATGCTTTAACTTCTGAGCCACCAGGGAAGCCCCCCACCATAGTTTGGCCCCAGGTAAAAACCAGGAGTTATTTCTCCACTGATCTCCAGTAGCATATTGGGCACCTACTGACCTGGGGAGTTTGTCTTTCAGTATCCTATCATTTTGGTTTTCATACCGTTCATGGGGTTCTCAAGGCAAGAATACCAAAGTGGTTTGCCATTCCCTTCTCCAGTGGACCACATTCTGTCAGATCTCTCCACCATGACCCTCCCATCTTGGGTTGCCCCACGGGCATGGCTTAATTTCTTTGAGTTAGACAAGGCTGTTGTCCTAGTGTGATTAGATTGACTAGTTTTCTGAGTATGGTTTCAGTGTGTCTGCCCTCTGATGCCCTCTTGCAACACCTACCGTCTTACTTGGGTTTCTCTTACCTTAGGCATGGCTGTTCTTCTCTTGAAGAACAGCCATATCTCTTCATGGCTGTTCCAGAAAAGCGCAGCTAATGCTCCTTACCTTGGATGAGGGGTATCCAAATGCTACTGGAGATCAGTGGAGAAATAACTCCAGAAACAATGAAGGGATGGAGCCAAAGCAAAAAGAATACCCAGCTGTGGATGTGACTGGTGATAGAAGCAAGGTCCGATGCTGTAAAGAGCAATATTGCATAGGAACCTGGAATGTCAGGTCCATGAATCAAGGCAAATTGGAAGTGGTCAAACAAGAGATGGCAAGAGTGAATGTCGACATTCTAGGAATCAGTGAACTGAAATGGACTGGACTGGGTGAATTTAACTCAGATGACCATTATATCTACTACTGAGGGCAGGAATCCCTCAGAAGAAATGGAGTGGCCATCATGGTCAACAAAAGAGTCTGAAATGCAGTACTTGGATGCAATCTCAAAAATGACAGAATGATCTCTGTTCGTTTCCAAGGCAAACCATTCAATATCACAGTAATCCAAGTCTATGCCCCAACCAGTAAAGTTGAAGAAGCTGAAGTTGAATGGTTCTATGAAGACCTACAAGACCTCTTAGAACTAACACCCAAAAAAGATGTCCTTTTCATTATAGGGGACTGGAATGCAAAAGTAGGACGTCAAGAAACACCTGGAGTAACAGGCAAACTTGGCCTTGGAATACGGAATGAAGCAGAGCAAAGTTTTGTCCTGAGTTTTGCCAAGAAAATGCACTGGTCATAACAAACACCCTCTTCCAACAACACAAGAGAAGACTCTACACATGGACATCACCAGATGGTCAACACTGAAATCAGATTGATTATATTCTTTGCAGCCAAAGATGGAGAAGCTCTATACAATCAGCAAAAACAGGACCAGGAGCTGACTGTGGCTCAGAGCATGAACTCCTTATTGCCAAATTCAGACTTAAATTGAAGAAAGTAGGGAAAACCACTAGACCATTCAGGTATGACCTAAATCACATCCCTTATGATTATACAGTGAAAGTGAGAAATAGATTTAAGGGCCTAGATCTGATAGAATGCCTGATGAGCTATGGACTGAGGTTCGTGACATTGTACAGGAGACAGGGATCAAGACCATGCCCATGGAAAAGAAATGCAGAAAAGCAAAATGGCTGTCTGAGGAGACCTTACAAATAGCTGTGAAAAGAAGAGAAGTGAAAAGCAAAGGAGAAAAGGAAAGATATAAACATCTGAATGCAGAGTTCCAAAGAAGAGCAAGAAGAGATAAGAAAGCCTTCCTCAGCGATCAATGTAAAGAAATAGAGGAAAACAACAGAATGGGAAAGACTAGAGGTCTCTTCAAGAAAATCAGAGATACCAAAGGAACATTTCATGCAAAGATGGGCTCGATAAAGGACAGAAATGGTATAGACCTAACAGGAGCAGAAGATATTAAGAAGAGACGGCAAGAATACACAGAAGAACTGTACAAAAAAGATCTTCACGACCCAGATAATCACGATGGTGTGATCACTGACCTAGAGCCAGACATCCTGGAATGTGAAGTCAAGTGGGCCTTAGAAAGCATCACTACGAACAAAGCTAGTGGAGGTGATGGAATTCCAGTTGAGCTATTCCAAATCCTGAAAGATGATGCTGTGAAAGTGCTGCACTCAATATGCCAGCAAATTTGGAAAACTCAGCAGTGGCCACAGGACTGGAAAAGGTCAGTTTTCATTCCAATCCCAAAGAAAGGCAATGCCAAAGAATGCTCAAACTACAACACAATTGCACTCATCTCACACGCCAGTAAAGTAATGCTTAAAATTCTCCAAGCCAGGCTTCAGCAATATGTGAACCGTGAACGTCCTGATGTTTAAGCTGTTTTTAGAAAAGGCAGAGGAAGCAGAGATCAAATTGCCAGCATCTGCTGGATCATCAAAAAAGCAAGAGAGTTCCAGAAAAACATCTATTTCTGCTTTATTGACTATGCCAAAGCCTTGGACTGTGTGGATCACAACAAACTGTGGAAAATTCTGAAAGAGATGGGAATACCAGACCACCTGATCTGCCTCTTGAGAAATTTGTATGCAGGTCAGGAAGCAACAGTTAGAACTGGACATGGAACAACAGACTGGTTCCAAATAGGAAAAGGAGTATGTCAAGGCTGTATATTGTCACCCTGCTTATTTAACTTATATGCAGAGTACATCATGAGAAACGCTGGACTGGAAGAAACACAAGCTGGAATCAAGATTGCCGGGAGAAATATCAATAACCTCAGATATGCAGATGACACCACCCTTATGGCAGAAAGTGAAGAGGAACTCAAAAGCCTCTTGATGAAAGTGAAAGTGGAGAGAAAAAGTTGGCTTAAAGCTCAACATTCAGAAAATGAAGATCATGGCATCCGGTCCCATCATTTCATGGGAAACAGATGGAGAAACAGTGGAAACAGTGTCAGACTTTATTTTTTTGGGCTCCAAAATCACTGCAGATGATGACTGCAGCCATGAAATTAAAAGATGCTTACTCCTTGGAAGGAAAGGTATGACCAACCTAGATAGCATATTCAAAAGCAGAGACATTACTTTGCCAACAAAGGTTCGTCTAGTCAAGGCTATGGTTTTTCCTGTGGTCATGTATGGATGTGAGAGTTGGACTGTGAAGAAGGCTGAGCGCTGAAGAATTGATGCTTTTGAAGTGTGGTGTTGGAGAAGACTCTTGAGAGTCCCTTGGACTGCAAGGAAATCCAACCAGTCCATTCTGAAGGAGATCAGCCCTGGGATTTCTTTGGAAGGAATGATGCTAAAGCTGAAACTCCCGTACTTTGGTCACCTCATGCGAAGAGTTGACTCATTGGAAAAGACTCTGATGCTGGGAGGGATTGGGGGCAAGAGGAGAAGAGGACGACAGAGGAGGAGATGGCTGGATGGCATCACTGACTCGATGGACATGAGTCTGAGTGAACTCCGGGAGTTGGTGATGGACTGGGAGGCCTGGCGTGCTGCAATTCATGGGGTCACAAAGAGTCGGACACGACTGAGCTACTGATCTGATCTGATCTGATCTGAAAAACCAGGAAGGGAACACAACCCCACCCATCAACAGAAAATTGGATTAAAGTTTTACTGAGCATGGCCCTTCCCATCAGAATAAGATCCAGTTCCCCCTCAGTCAGTCTCTCCCATCAGGAGGCTTCCAGAAGCCTCTTATCCTCTATCAGTGAAGTGAAGTCGCTCAGTCATGTCCGACTCTTTGCGACCCCATGGACTGCAGCCTATCAGGCTCCTCCGTCCATGGGATTTTCCAGGCAAGAGTGCTGGAGTGGATTGCCATTTCCATCTCCAGGGGATCTTCCTGACCCAGGAATCGAACCCGGGTCTCCCTCATTGCAGGCAGACACTTTACCGTCTGAGCCACCAGGGAAACCAGAGGGCAAAGCAAAAAAGCAAAGTGAAGTCACTCAATCATGTCCGACTCTTTGTGACTCCATGGACTGTAGCCTACCAGGCTCCTCCGTCCATGGGATTTTCCAGGCAAGAATACTGGAATGGGTTGCCATTTCCTTCTCCAGGGGATCTTCCCAACCCAATGATCAAGTCCAGGTCTCCCCATTGTAGGCAGACACTTTTAACGTCTGAGCCACCAGGGGAGACTCATCAGAGGGCAGACAGACTCAAAACTACAATCACAGAAAACTAACCAATCTGATCACATGGACCACAGCTTGTCTAACTAAATGAAACTACAAGCCATGGCGTGTAAAGCCACCCAAGACGAACGGGTCATGGTGGAGAGTTCTGACAAAACGTGGTCCAGTGGAGGAGGGAATGACAAACCACTTCAGTATTTTTGCCTTGAGAACCCCATGAAGAGTATGAAAGGGAAAAAAGATAGGATACTGAAAGAGGAACTCCCCCAGTCGGTAGGTGCCCAACATGCTACTGGAGATCAGTGGAGAAATAACTCCAGAACGAGTGAAGGGATGGAGCCAAAGCAAAAACAACATCCAGCTGTGGATGTGACTGGTGATAGAAGCAAGGTCTGATGCTGTAAAGAGCAATATTGCATAGGAACCTGGAATGTTAGGTCCATGAATCAAAGGCAAATTGAAAGTGGTCAAACAGGAGATGGCAAGAGTGACCATCGACATTTTAGGAATCAGTGAACTAAAATGGACTGGAATGAGCAAATTTAACTCAGATTACCATTATATCTACTACTGTGGACAAGAATCCCTTAGAAGAAATAAAGTAACCATCATAGTCAATTTAAGACTCTGAAATGCAGTACTTGGATGCAATCTCAAAAATGACAGAATGACCTCTGTTTCCAAGGCAAACCATTCAATATCAGAGTAATCCAAATCTATTCCCCAACCAGTAATGCTGAAGAAACAGAAGATGAATGGTTCAATGAAGATCTACAAGATGTTCGATAACTAACACCCCAGAAAGATGTCCTTTTTGGGGGGACTGGAATGCAAAAGTAGGAAGTTAAGAAATAGCTGGAGTAACAGGCAAATTTGGCCCTGAAGCAGGGAAAAGGTTAAGAGAGTTTGGCCAAGAGAGAACACTGGTCATAGCAAACACCCTCTTCCAACAACACAAGAGAAGACTCTACACATAGACATCATCAAATGGTCAATACTAAAATCAGATTGATTACATTCTTTGCAGCCAAAGATGGAGAAGCTCTATACAGTCAGCAAAAATAAGACTGGGAGCTGACTGTGGCTCAGATAATGAACTCCTTATTGCCAAATTCAGACGTAAATTGAAGAAAGTAGGGAAAACCACTAAATCATTCAGGTATGACCTAAATCATACCTTACTTATGATTATACAGTAGAAGTGAGACATAGATTCAAGGGATTAGATCTGATAGAATACCTGAAGAACTATGGACGGAGATTCGTGACATTGTACAGGAGGCAGGGATCAAGACCATCCTCAAGAAGAAATGCAAAAAAGCAAAATGGTTTTCTAAGGAGGCCTTATAAATAGCTGAGAAAAGCAGAGAAACTAAAGGCAAAAGAGAAAAGGAAAGATATACCCATTTCAATGCAGAATTCCAAAAAATAGCAAGGAGTGAAAAGAAAACCTTTCTTGCTGATCAATGCAAAGACATAGAGGAAAACAATAGAATGGGAAAGACTAGAGATCACTTCAAGAAAATTAGAGGTACCAAGGGAACATTTCATGCAAAGACGGGCTCGATAAAGGACAGAAATGGTATGGACCTAATAGAAGCAGAAGATATTAAGAAGAGGTGGCAAGAATACACAGAAGAACTATACAAAAAAGATCTTCATGACCCAGATAATTACAACAATGTGATCACTCATCTAGAGCCAGACATCCTGGAATGCAAAGTCAAGTGGGCCTTAGGAAGCATCATTGCAAACAAAGCTAGTGGAGGTGATGGAATTCCAGTTGAGCTATTTCAAATGCTAAGAGATGATGCTGTGAAAGTGCTGCACTCAATATGCCAGCAAATTTGGAAAACTCAGCAGTGGCCACAGGACAGGAAAAGGTCAGTTTTCATTATAATCCTAAAGAAAGGTGATGCCAAAGAATGCTCAAACTACTGCACAATTGCACTCATCTCAATGCTAGTAAAGTAATGCTGAAAATTCTCCAAGCCAGGCTTCAACAGTACGTGAACTGTGCGCTTCCAGATGTTCAAGCTGGATTTGGTTCGATTTCTGGCAGAGGAACCAGAGATCAAATTGCCAACATCCGCTGGATCATGGAAAAAGCAAGAGAGTTCCCGAAAAACATCTATTTCTGCTTTATTGACTATGCCAAAGCCTTTGACTGTGTGGATCACAACAAACTGTGGAAAATTCTGAAAGAGATGGGAATACCAGACCACCTGACCTGCCTCTTGAGAAATCTGTATGCAGATCAGGAAGCAACAGTTAGAACTGGACATGGAACAATAGACTTATTCCAAATAGGGAAAGGAGTACGTCAGGGCTATATATTGTCACCTTGCTTATTTAACTTAAATGCAGAGTACATCATGAGAAATGCTGGACAGGATGAGGTACAAGCTGGAATCAAGATTGCTGGGAGAAATACCAATAACCTCAGATATGTAGATGATACCACCCTTAAGGTAGAAAGTGAAGAAGAGCTAAAGAGCCTCTTGATGAAAGTGAAAGAGCAGAGTGAAAATGTTGGCTTAAAACTTGACATTCAGAAAACTAAGATTATGGTGTCTGTTCCCATCACTTCGCAGTAAATAGATGGGGAAACAGTGGAAACAGTGGCAGACTATATTCTTGGGCTTTAAAATCACTGCAGATGGTGACTGCAGCCATGAAATTAAAAGATGCTTGCTCCTTGGAAGAAAAGTTAAGACCAACCTAGACAGCATTTTAAAAAGCAGAGACATTACTTTGCCAACAAAGGTCCATCTAGTCAAAGCTATGGTTTTTCGAGTAGTCATGCATGGATGTGAGAGTTGAACTATAAAGAAAGCTGAGCATCGAAGAATTGATGCTTTTGAACTGTGGTGTTGGAGAAGACTCTTGAGAGTCCCTTGGACTTTAAGGAGATCCAGTCTATCCTAAAGGAAATCAGTCCTGAATATTCATTGGAAGGACTGATGCTGAAGCTGAAACTCTAATACTTTGACCACGTGGTGTGAAGAACTGACTCATTGGAAAAGACCCTAATGCTGGGAAAGATTGAAGGCAGGAGGAGAAGGGGGTGACAGAGGACGAGATGGTTGGATGGCATCATCGACACAATGGACATGAGTTTGAGTAAACTCTGAGAGTTGGTGATGGACAGGGAGGCCTGGCATGCTGCAGTCCGTTGGTCACAGAGTCGTACACAACTTAGCGATTGAACTGTATTGAACTGAAAAATAGCAGAGCTGATGGTTTGCTCTGGCTCTAGAGTTTAGGTTCTTAATCACCTGTTAGCTGCTTTATGTTTAGTTAAGTCACACATTTACTGAATGAAAACTTGCAAACAATCAATTTCCTACAAATTTGGGATACTTAGTTCCAAGAAAGAACTGTCCTCTTTCAAGGCAATTTTAAAAATCAAGTATTCCTTCAATGTTCTTGTGTCTAGTAGTTAATTCATTCATTGCTGTGTCCAGTAATAAAATATTTTTATGTTTTGATATTTTATGTTTTATATAAGGTGGGACTACTGTGAATTATACGTTTATAATAGCAAGTATTGTTGAATATTTAAGTAGTATTGTGACCTTGGAGTGTCATTGAAATTTTTGGGGTGTCAGTTTCTTCATCAAATTGTGCTTCTGTGATTTGGACTTAGTTGTTTCATTGTAATAGTCAGATGATGACAATCATTTTTTAGTTGGAAGCGAAATTTAATTCAGCAGATGGAGTATTCTCAGTTTTAAAATTTTTCTCCTGTAAAATTTTCTCAATGTTAGAAAAGTTACAGATGAAAAAACAGAGTCAATCGTGCTTTGTTTGATGGCTTGTTTCTCTGTGGATATTTGTGTGTGTGTGTGTGTGTATATATTTTGGAGGGGGCTGTGTTGGTTCTTAATTGTGGCATGTGGACTTTTCTCTAGTTGTGGCACAAGGACTCCAAAGTGCATGGGCTCAGTAGTTGCAGCTTGGGGGCTTAGTTGTCCTGCAACATGTGGGATCTTAGTTTCCTGCCCAGGGATTGAACCTGCATCTCCTACATTGGAAGGTGTATTCTTAACCACTGGACCACCAGGAAAGTCCCTGGACATTGTTTTTGTGATTATGATTTTATTTTGAATTAGTAATTTCTTTATTTTTTTTCTATTTTGTATATCAGTATTTCATGGTGTTTTATAATTTATTAATGTTTTATCTCTTAGACTGATCTGAAGTTTCTAACAGAAAAGGCAATGGCACCCCACTCCAGTACTCTTGCCTGGAAAATCCCATGGATGGAGGAGCCTGGTAGGCTGCAGTCCATGGGGTCGCTAAGAGTCGGATACGACTGAGCGACTTCACTTTCACTTTTCACTCTCACGCATTGGAGAAGAAAATGGCAACCCACTCCAGTGTTCTTGCCTGGAGAATCCCAGGGACGGGGGAGCCTGGAGGGCTGCCGTCTATGGGGTCGCACAGAGTTGGACACAACTGAAGTGACTTAGCAGCAGCAGCAGCAGCAGCAGTTTCTAAAGTGTGTACTACCTCAAATACTTTGTGTTATACCTTGGTTATATACACATTAAATTCAGCAAACTTTGCTAAACATTTCTAGAGGATGCATAAGAAAGAAGTAAAGGAATTTAAATTTTACTTGTAATAGTTTTCATTCAGTTTTTCTTTTGTTGTTGTTTTTGTTGTTCAGTTGCTCAGTTGTGTCCAACTCTTTGTGACCCCATGGACTGTAGCACTCCAGGCTTCCCTGTCCTTCACCGTCTCCCAGAGCTTGCTCAAACTCATGTCCATTGAGTCGGTGATGCCATCCAACCGTCTCATCCTCTGTCATCCCCTTCTCTTCCTGCCTTCAATCTTTCACAGCATCAGGGGCTTTTCTGATGAATTGGCTTTTTGTGTCAAGTGCCCTAAGTATTGGAGCTGTGACAACCTAGGGGGATAAGATGGGGTGGGAGGTCGGAGGGAGGTTCAAGAGGGTGGAGACATATGTGTGTCTATGGCTGATTCATGCTGATATATGGCAGAAATTAACACAATATTATAAAGCAATTATCCTTCAATTAAAAATAAATTAAAAAAAGACAAACTTCTGAATCAGAACCTCTGGAAAGAAGGCCTAAGAATCTCTCCTTTAACATATGCCCTAGATCCTTAAGCAGTCTAAAAGACTGAAAACAATTTTTTTTTAAGATTAATAAGAAACAGTAGGGGTGTAGCAAATTGTACAATTGCTAAGTTGTGTCCAACTCTTTGCAACCCCATGAACTGCAGCATGCCGGCCTTCCCTGTCCTTCACTATCTCCCTGAGTTTGCTCAAACTCATGTCCATTGAGTCAGTGATGCCATCCAACCATCTCATCCTCTGTCACCCACTTCTTCTCTCGCCTTCAATCTTTCCCAGCATCAGGGTATTTTCCAAGAAGTCGGTTCTTCTCATCAGGTGGCTATAGTATTGGAGCTTCAGCTTTAGCATCATGCTTCCAATGAATATTCAGGACTGATTTCCTTTAGGATTGACTGGTTTGGTCTCCCTGCAGTCCAAGGGACTCTGAAGAGTCTTCTCCAATACCATGGTTCAAAAACATCAATTCTTTGGCACTCAGCCTTCTTTACAGTCCAACTCTCACATCGATACATAACTACTGGAAAAACCATAACACTGACTAGATGGACCTTTGTTGGCAAAGTAATGTCTCTGCTTTTTAACACACTCTCTAGGTTGGTCATAGCTCTTCTTCCAAGTTGCAAGCATCTTTTAATTTCATGGCTGCAATCACCATCTGCAGTGATTTTGGAGCCCAAGAAAAAGTCTATCACTGTTTCCATTGTTTCCCCATCTATTTGCTATGAAGTGATTCAGTTTACCAATTAGTAAAATATATCAGGGAAATTTGTCAAAACGTTGAAAAAAAAATCACTGGATTTCTGTTTATGGGAATACTGAGTGTTTAGGGGCATTCTAAAGGATATCAGTCCTGGGTGTTCTTTGGAAGGACTGATGCTAAAGCTGAAACTCCAGTACTTTGGCCACCTCATGCGAAGAGTTAACTCACTGGAAAAGACTCTGATGCTGGGAGGGATTGCGGGCAGGAGGAGAAGGGGACGACAGAGGATGAGATGGCTGGATGGCATCACCGACTTGATGGACATGAGTTTGGGTGAACTCCGGGAGCTGATGATGGACAGGAAAACTTGGTGTGCTGCGATTCATGGGGTCGCAAAGAGTCGGACATGACTGAGCGGGGGCGACTGAACTGAACTGAACTGAAGGGGCACTAGAGGGTTTATCTGATTCTAACTGAGTGTGTATTTTTTGTCATCTTTTATTGATGAGGCTATTTTACAGTTCTTTAGAGATAAAAGTTAAAGTGTAGAAAATAGAAAACAAAAAAGCTTCCATAAAAAAAAAAAGAAAGAAAAATTGCGGGTATACCTGTGGCGGATTCATTTCAATATTTGGCAAAACTAATACAATATTGTAAAGTTTAAAAATAAAATCAAATTAAAAAAAAAAAAACGTTAAAAAAAAAAGAAAATAGAAAACAATGTAAATGTTTTCTGCCCATAACAATGTAAATGATTCCTCTTCTCAGCAATGCAGGACAATCTTTTCCAGTAGAGAATATAAATCTCTGTAAGTTAAATTCTATTATGAATAGATTTTCACTTGTTGCTAGATTCCTCTTAATTAATACATTAAATAAAATCCCTGACACTTAACATTTTGACTCATGGTTACTGCTGTTTATATGAGTCATGATTTTACCATTTTGGAAATTATACACTAAAATTTTTAAATACTTATAAAATGTACATATAAATAGATAAGTACAAGCATATATGTGGGCTCCTGGTGGCCCAGTAGTAAAGAATCCACCTGTCAATGCAAGAGATGTAGGTTTGATCTCTGGGTCTGGAAGAACCCCTGGAGAAGGAAATGGCAACCCACTCCAATATTCTTGCCTGGGAAATCCCATGGACAGAAGATCCTGGCGGGCTACAGTCTATGGGGTTGCAAAGAGTTGGACATGATTGAGCATGCACACACACTCACAAACACATATGTATATGAAATTTAAAGAAATACTCATATGATGTGCTGAAAAGTAACAAAACAATAATTATTTAAACTAAGTAATATTTTCACTTATTACAAACAATGTATGTACACTTAAGATAAAATGTATTCATAAGCAAGAAGAAAATTAAAAAATAAAAACTTTTATGATCTTACCATCTAGAAATAATATGACCTTGGAATAAGGTGTTTCAGACTTACATTTTGTGTTTGTTTAATTTTTTTCTAACATAAGATAACAATGTATCCCATATTGATTTAAACAATTTAGATCTTTTTTTAAAACTTAAGAGTATATCAATGAGCACTTTTTTGACATTTAGTTTTTAAAGATTGTATTTCAGCATTTCTTAAGGAGAGGGAACTAACAAAGCTTCCTGCTAGCTAATTTAGTTCTAATAATTTTGCAAGTGCCATGTCATTATTTGAAAAATGAAAGGATGTTAAGAAGGCACACAAAATCACCAAATGCAGAAGAAATTAAAGCAAAAGTATTTTAATACTCTGTATCCCAGAGACGGTCACCCTGTGTGGGATCTTAGAGGTCTGTCTATACACATTACCATGATGAATGAAATCTTTTTTTCAATTGTTTTTGTTTAAAAAAGAAGCTGGCATGGAGGTTATTGGGGGATTAAGGGTGGGGAAGAACCTAAGACTACAAAGGAAATGAAGCCTGGAAAATCAGTATAGGATAGCAGTCCTGTCCTAGCTGTTAACATTTAAAAAGCCCTTTCAAGGACCATAGAAATAAAGGCTACAAATGTCTGGAGCTTGAAATGGCTTCTATACTTTTGAACCTGTTATGAAAGCTTTTCTTAGAACTCTCCTTCTTTCCCCTCCTGCAAAACAAAATAGTTAAGCAAAAAAAAAAAGAGAGAGAGAGAGATTAAACAGGAAAAGACCAGATATAAAGGATGTTACCATAGCTTATTTTAAATTTCTGAGCCAGAACAGTTTCTTCTTAAGAAAAAAAAAAAAAAGGAACAAAGAGGAACTGCCATATTTCAAAGTCTGAAGGAAACAAAGAGAATAAGTGGTTATATCCTTGAATTTGTGAATTGCTGGTAGCTCCAGTGTAGCTGCTTTTCCAGCAGGAGTCAACACTTTTTGATTTCATTGCTTCTGAACTGGTTTATGAACAAGTTATGAAAGTAAAGAGAAAGAGGCAACATGCATTGAGACTATTCTGTTTTAATGCACTATTTGGTTGAACACCAATGTTCTTTCATAAAGAGTAAGTTTAAAAAAAAAATAGTCAAAGGACATGGATTGCTAATTCTTATAAAGTTCCTCACCAGAGACCAAGTATGACTTTCCTTCCTTGTTTTATGATTTCCTTGTTATTTTGTTATAATAGAAATGGAAGAATGAATGACCGACATGTAGTTCTTGTTCTTTAGCACCAACAAGATTATAAATGGACTCCAAGTCTCTCTAATGGAGTCTAACTCTACTTAAATTAAAAACTTTAAAGTCCTGAAATGCAATATGGAAGTTCTGGATTTTAGTCCTATCACTGCTTTTAATCATGTCCTTGTCACCTAACCTCTCTTATAGCCAAACTAGTTTATTGTTTCTTACATCTGCAAAGCTCTACAATTCTGTGAATTTAAAAAATGTGACAGTAATGCTAAAGGATAAAATCCTCTTTAAAAAGCAGGTGTTAATTTCAAAAAAAGATTCCTAAGTTTCAAATGATGAAACTAGTAATATAAAAACAAAATTTTAGTGTGACCACAGAATTTAATTTTTTGAATAAATATTTTTAATTGAAATACAACACATATACAGAAAAGTGCACAAATTGTAAGTATTATAGTTCAGTTGTCACAAAATGAATATATCTACGTGACCTCTGCTCAGGTCAAGAAATAAAACATTTTAAGTACCTCTTTAATCTTCCTTCTGTTTCAGTTACTACCTTTTCTTCCTTTCCAAACATAGTTATCTTGACTTTTAAAAAATTTTCCCTGTTTTTGAGTTTTGTTTAAATAGAGCTGTACAGCAGATATAATTTTATATCTAGCTTCTTTTATGTAATGTTGTATTTGAAAGTATATGGTAAAATTTAAGGTGTTATCATGATCATGATCATTATCACCATAAGGAGAATTTATTTTTTTGTAAGAGGAGGAGAGATGAACAGTTTAGGTACAGTAGAACTCTACTTATTACTGGGGCCAGTGCTGTACCATAAAAATATAAAGTGAGTCACAGATGTGAGTCTTGTGCTGTGCTTAGTTGCTAAGTCGAGTCCAATTCTTTGCAACCCCATGGACCCACCAGGCTCTTCTGTCCATGGGATTCTCCAGGTGAAGAATAATGGAATGGGTTGCCATGCCCTAGGGGATCTTCCCAACCTAGGGGATCTTCCCAACCTAGGGATCTACCCAACCTAGGGATTGAACCTGGGTCTCCCATATTGCAGGAAGATTCTTTACCTTCTGAAACACCAGGAAAACCCAAGAGTGAGTCATGTATGTAATTTAAAATTTTTACTAGTCACACTAAAAAAAATTAAAAGAAACAGGTGAAATTAATGTAATAATGTATTTTATGAAAACCAGTATATTCAAATGGCTATTGTTTCAGCATGAACTCAATATAAAAACTATTGAAATATTTGACACTAATTTATTTATACAAAATCTTCAAAAATCCAGTGTGAACTTTTGTATCACAACACGTTTCGATTAAGGGTAGTCACATTTCAGGTAGCCCAATAAGCCACAAGTTGCTACTGGCTACTGTGTTGAAAACTACAGATTTGAGGCTTTTCATGATAAAATGGGAGCATGATCAATGCTGTAAATTTGCCATGATTTACTCATGCTTTTAGCAATATTATACTGCAATGTATACTAATAGTGGGTTGTAGTCTATGTTGGTGGCTCGGATGGTAAAGAGTCTGCATATAATGCAGGAGACTCAGGTTTTTATCCCAGGATGTGGAAGATCCCCTGGAGAAGGGAATGGCAAACTACTTCAGTATTCTTGCCTGTGAAGTTCCATGGACAGAGGAACGTGGTGGGCGTCCACGGGGTCACAAAGAGCTGGACACGACTGAGTGACTAACACACACACACATACACACACACTGTAATGTATACTGATAGTGGGTTGTTAATTTATGTTTGAGATATAGGATTTTGAGTATTTTATGTGAATAAGAACTCTGAACTCTACCACTGAAACTTATATTTTGAAACTTTTCCAACAGTACTATTTTGTCAGAGTTTAAATTGGCAACTTTAAAATCAGAACCTCGAACCTATAGGAGTTCAGTATATTCTGAAGTAATTTGCATACTAATGAGGAGCAGCAAGAGAGACATTTGGTGGCCTAAAAAGACCTAATGGTAATTAAGAGACACAATGTTCAGAGCAACTGGTAGGTAAATAACAAAGGTATATATAATAACTGAAATTTTTATAAGGGAAAAACAGTGGATATAACTGACTATATAAAAATAACTTTGCTATTAACTAAATGTTTATGTCCTTCCAAATTCATATGCTGAAACCTGATCTCCCAAGTGATGGTATTTGGAGGTAGGGCCTTTGGGAGATAAATAGGTCATGTGGGCAGAGCCCTCATGAATGAGATTAGTGCCCTTTTAAAAGAGACCACAAGAGCTCCCTTGATCCTTCCACCAGGGAGGACACAGCAAAAAGATAGCCATCTATGAGGAAGTGGGTTTTTACTAGCCACGCATCTGCCAGGGCCTTGATCTTGGACTTCTCAGGCTGCAAAACTGGTAGCTATAAATGTTTGTTGTTTAAGCTACCCAGTCTATGTTATTTTTGTTATAGCAGTCCAAATGGACTAAGATAAACTTTGGAAGTTTAGCATAGTAACTTCAGGGAAGTTGGAAATCAAACAAGAGTTCCATAGAAGCAGATTTTTTTTTCCCCTGGAGAACAATGCTATAAATAATGTCTTGTTCACCAGGATGATCTTCCCTGATGGCTTAGATGGTAATCAAATCTGAAACCTGGGTTCAATCCCTGGGTTGGGAAGATCCCCTGGAGGAGGGAACGGCTACCCACTCCAGTATTCTGGCCTGGAGAATTTCATGAATAAAGGAGCCTGGCGGGCTACAGTCCATGGTGTCACAAAGAGTCAGACACAATCGAGCAACTTTCACTGTCTCTTTTCACTAGGATAAGCCTACATAAATCTATTTGAACTATAATATAGTTGTAATATTTATCATTTGCAGTAACAAATACTATTGTAATGTTAAAAGTAAAAGAAAATAATTTATATTTTATAGTTTTTAATGCTTTTGAAAAATTATGTAGAATTCTTTAGAAGATGAGAAAGGAGATAGATGATGATATAGCTGTTTTTAAGGACTAAATGGTTAATGATAGAAATTAATTTTTATAACTTTTTACCACAGCCTTGTCTAACTCAATGAAACTAAGCCATGCCCGTGGGGCAACCTGAGATGGGCGGGTCGTGGTGGAGAGATTTGACAGAATGTGGTCCAGTGGAGAAGGCAATGGCAAACTACTCCAGTATTCTTGCCTTGAGAACCCCATGAACAGTACGAAAAGGCAAAATGATAGGATACTGAAAGAGAAACTCCCCAGGTCAGTAGGTGCCCAATATGCTACTGGAGATCATTGGAGAAATAACTCCAGAAACAATGAAGGGATGGAGCCAAAGCAAAAAGAATACCCAGCTGTGGATGTGACTGGTGATAGAAGCAAGGTCCGATGCTGTAAAGAGCAATATTACATAGGAACCTGGAATGTCAGGTCCATGAATCAAGGCAAATTGGAAGTGGTCAAACAGGAGATGGCAAGAGTGAATGTCGACATTCTAGGAATCAGTGAACTGAAATGGACTGGACTGGGTGAATTTAACTCAGATGACCATTATATCTACTACTGAGGGCAGGAATCCCTCAGAAGAAATGGAGTGGCCATCATGGTCAACAAAAGAGTCTGAAATGAAGTACTTGGATGCAATCTCAAAAACGACAGAATGATCTCTATTTGTTTCCAAAGCAAACCATTCAATATCACAGTAATCCAACTCTATGCCCCAACCAGTAACGCTGAAGAAGCTGAAGTTGAACGGTTCTATGAAGACCTACAAGACCTTTTAGAACTAACACCCAAAAAAGATGTCCTTTTCATTATAGGGGACTGGAATGCAAAAGTAGGAAGTCAAGAAACACCTGAAGTAATGGGCAAATTTGGCCTTGGAATATGAATGAAGCAGGGCAAAGACTAATAGAGTTTTGCCAAGAAAATGCACTGGTCATAACAAACACCCTCTTCCAACAACACAAGAGAAGACTCTACACATGGACATCACCAGATGGTCAACACCGAAATCAGATTGATTATATTCTTTGCAGCCAAAGATGGAGATGCTCTATACAGTCAGCAAAAACAAGACCAGGAGCTGACTGTGGCTCAGACCATGAACTCCTTATTGCCAAATTCACATTAAATTGAAGAAAGTAGGGAAAACCACTAGACCATTCAGGTATGACCTAAATCACATCTCTTATGATTATACAGTGGAAGTGAGAAACAGATTTAAGGGCCTAGATCTGATAGATAGAGTGCCTGATAAGCTATGGACTGAGGTTCGTGACATTGTACAGGAGACAGGGATCAAGGCCATCCCCATGGAAAAGAAATGCAAAAAAGCAAAATGGCTGTCTGGGGAGGCCTTAAAAATAGCTGTGAAAAGAAGAGAAGTGAAAAGCAAAGGAGAAAAGGAAAGATATAAACATCTGAATGCAGAGTTCCAAAGAATAGCAAGAAGAGACAAGAAAGACTTCCTCAGCGATCAATGCAAAGAAATAGAGGAAAACAACAGAATGGGAAAGACTAGGGATCTCTTCAAGAAAATCAGAGATACCAAAGGAACATTTCATGCAAAGATGAGCTTGATAAAGGACAGAAATGGTATAGACCTAACAGGAGCAGAAGATATTAAGAAGAGATGGCAAGAATACACAGAAGAACTGTACAAAAAAGATCTTCAAGACCCAGATAATCATGATGGTGTGATCACTGACCTAGAGCCAGACATCCTGGAATGTGAAGTCAAGTGGGCCTTAGAAAGCATCACTATGAACAAAGCTAGTGGAGGTGATGGAATTCCAGTTGAGCTATTCCAAATCCTGAAAGATGATGCTGTGAAAGTGCTGCACTCAATATGCCAGCAAATTTGGAAAAACCAGCAGTGGCCACAGGACTGGAAAAGGTCAGTTTTCATTCCAATCCCAAAGAAAGGCAATGCCAGAGAATGCTCAAACTACCAAACAATTGCACTCATCTCACACGCTAATAAAGTAATGCTCAAAATTCTCCAAGCCAGGCTTCAGCAATATGTGAACCGTGAACATCCTGATGTTCAAGCTGGTTTTAGAAAAGGCAGAGGAACCAGAGATCAAATTGCCAACATCTTCTGGATCATGGAAAAAGCAAGAGAGTTCCAGAAAAACATCTATTTCTGTTTTATTGACTATGCCAAAGCCTTTGACTGTGTAGATCACAACAAACTGTGGAAAATTCTGAAAGAGATGGGAATACCAGAACACCTGACCTGCCTCTTGAGAAATCTGTATGCAGGTCAGGAAGCAACAGTTAGAACTGGACATGGAACAACAGACTGGTTCCAAATTGGAAAAGGAGTACGTCAAGGCTGTATATTGTCACCCTGCTTATTTAACTTATATGCAGAGTACATCATGAGAAACGCTGGACTGGAAGAAACACAAGCTGGAATCAAGATTGCCGGGGGAAATATCAATAACCTCAGATATGCAGATGACACCACCCTTATGGCAGAAAGTGAAGAGGAACTCAAAAGCCTCTTGATGAAAGTGAAAGTGGAGAGTGAAAAAGTTGGCTTAAAGCTCAACATTCAGAAAATGAAGATCATGGCATCCGGTCCCATCATTTAATGGGAAATAGATGGGGAGACAGTGGAAAAAGTGTCAGACTTTATTTTTCTGGTCTCCAAAGTCACTGCAGATGGTGACTGCAGCCATGAAATTAAAAGACGCTTATTCCTTGGAAGGAAAGTTATGACCAACCTAGATAGCATATTCAAAAGCAGAGACATTATTTTGCCAACAAAGCTTCATCTAGTCAAGGCTATGGTCTTTCCTGTGGTCATGTATGGATGTGAGAGTTGGACTGTGAAGAAGGCTGAGTGCCGAAGAATTGATGCTTTTGAAGTGCGGTGTTGGAGAAGACTCTTGAGAGTCCCTTGGACTGCAAGGAGATCCAACCAGTCCATTCTGAAGGAGATCAGCCCTGGGATTTCTTTGGAAGGAATGATGCTAAAGCTGAAACTCCAGTACTTTGGCCACCTCATGCAAAGAGTTCACTCACTGGAAAAGACTCTGATGCTGGGAGGGATTGGGGGCAAGAGGAGAAGGGGACGACAGAGGATGAGATGGCTGGATGGCATCACTGACTCGATGGACATGAGTCTGGGTGAACTCTGGGAGATGGTGATGGACAGGGAGGCCTGGCATGCTTCGATTCATGGGGTCGCAAAGAGTCAGACACGACTGAGAGACTGATCTGATCTGATCTGATCATGGAAATTTAAATGTAGATACACAGGCAGACAAAATAGTTAGTATTGATACTGTACTCTGTTTAATAGGAATATAAAAGTTTTTGGTAGAGAAAAGTTCAATCAATGTTTTCTCCATCAGTCACCAGGTGACAGTCCAGCTTGAGATGGTGTAATAGCTATTTGATTTGGGTTCTAAAGAAGTGGAAGGAACTGAAGACAGTATGCAGTTATGGTAATGTAGATTGCATTGATTCATGAACTGAATAGACAGACATATGGCTAAATGCTTTACAGGCCAGAAATTAGATTCTAAGAGGAATATGATATAGGATTCCTGGGTTCAAGTATTTGTTTTTTGATCCGTGGTTATTATTAACTGTTTTTGCTTAGTTTCTTTTTTAGTTTCAAGATTACATGATCTTTATATTTTATATTGCGTGAATTTTAGAGACTTACTGGTTGTTGGGAAAACTTAGAGTAAATTTTAGGGACAAAGTATGATTCCCTAAGAAAGTTTATTATAAATGTATTAGCCATATGAAATAAAACTTTTTTTTTATATTGTGAAGTGAATTATATAGTGTAAAATAGAGAATCATTTGTCTATATTTTCAAATTTTTCTTTAAAAACAAAAGCAAATATGTCAAAAATTTTGACAATGCTTTGTATACCATTTTTATATATAAAAATATGTATATGTTCATATTCATACATCTGTATTTATATTCCTTTCTTGTATAATCTGAGGTTGTAAATGGTTGCAAAAATTTTTGCCTGTATTTTTGCCCATGTTGTGGAAAACTTCTTAGGCATATTTTTGGATGGGGCTATTAGCACAAAGCAATGTAGTCTAAAAGACAAAGCCTGAATCAGAAGTAAGAAAGCCTGGAATCATTGTGGTTCTGACACTTATTATGGTGTGATCTTGGGTAAATAACTTATCTTTCTGGATCTCAGTTTTTATATGAGTAAAAAGAGAAATTTGAACTAGATAATTTCTAAGATCCTTTAAGGTGGCAGCATGATATAATGAAAATAATATTGTGTTTAGAATCAGATGCATCTGGTTTTCATTCATTCAGCAAGTATTTATTGATAGAAGTATTGTGCCAAGGACTGGAAATACTAATAAGCGATATAAACAAATTAACTGATTAGTCTCTATCTTTATGGAGCTTATGTCCTTTTTTTGGTAGACAACAAAAAGACAAATACATAAAACAATTTTAAAATTTAGTAAGTGCCATATGGAACTTCCCTGGTGGTTGAGAGTCCACCTGCCAATGCAGGGGACGTGGGTTCTATCCCTGGCCTGGGAAGATTCCACATGCCTGGGGGCAACTAAGCCCATGCGTTACAGCTATTAAAACCTTGCTCTAGAGCCTTTGCCCTGCAACAAGAGAAGTCAGCACAATGAGAAACCCACCCACCTCAACTCGAGAAACCTGTGCATAGCAATGAAGACCCAGCACAGCCAAAAATAAATAAATAAATAATTTTAAAAATAAGTGCCATAAGGAAACAAACAAGTGATTCTTGACAGCATGGTTTGGGACTGTTTCTCTGAGGTTGTAACTCAGGATGAGAAGGAGCTAGCTAGATAATTAATAGGGAAATGCTTTAGATAGAAGGAACAGCATCTGGAAAGGCCTTGAAGATGGAAAGAAGTTCTGGGAGCTGAAAGAAAAGCATTGTGCATTAGAGTGTAGTGAAAAGATGGGAGAATGGCAAAAGATGAGGTTGGAAAGATAAGCAGGGTTTTATAGATCATGCTATGGAGTTTGGATTTTATCTTAAGTACAATAGTAGGCCTTTGTAGAGCTTTTAGCAGAAGAGTGTTTGATTTGATGTTTTAGGAAAGTAATTCTGATTACAGTATAAAGAATGGATTAAAGGAGGTTTAACAGTAGAAGTGAAGCTTTTGCACAGTCCAGTTGAGGAATAATGAGGACCTGAGTTACAGTGGTATGGTAGAGATGGAGAGATGTGGAACAATTTAAGATATATTTTAGAATTAGAAACAGCAACTTTCCGATGAATTGGATATCCTGTATGATAGAAAGGAAGAAATAAAAGGTAATTCTTAGGTTTCTGATTTGAACAACCAGTAGACAGAATTTCTCTTTACTCAGATGAGGGAAGATGAACAGATTTGGGTGGGTAGGTATCATGATTTCTTTTTCCTTTTCTTCATTGGACACGCATTGATTACTTCAATCTTTTTGACATTTTTAGGTGATGATAGCAAGAAATGGAGTAGGTAATTAAATATTCAAACCTGAAATTCTTATCAGTCAGGGCTAGAGATACATATGTGAAAGTCATCAGCGTAAGGATAGTATTTATATCCATGGGAATAGATGAACTATTCCAAGCAAAGAGACAAACCTCAGGGGACTTTGGCCTGAGTCTGAGGAACCCTAGAACTTACAAGTCAGGTTAGAAGAGGTAGATTCAGCAGTGGAAGCTAAAAGACAATGGCTAGTGAGGATGAAATAAATCAAGAGAGTATGATATTCATAGAAGAGGTCAGTGTTTCAAGAAGGAAGGAGGTGTTGAGTGTGTTGAATGCTGAAGAGAAATGCAAATTAAAATGAGCTCAGAGAAATGACTGTTGTATTTGGCAACATTTGATTTGAATTCTGGCTCTGCTACTTTCTAGCTGTGTGACCTTGAATACTTCTTTTCACATTGTTGTCATTTAGTTGCTAAGTCATGTCTGACCCTTTGTGATTCCATAGACTGTAACTGGCTAGGCTCCTCTGTCCATGGGATTTTCCAGGCAAGAATACTGGAGTGGGTTGGCATTTTCTTCTCCAGGGGATCTTCTGGACCCAAAGATCAAACCCATGTCTCTTGCACTGTCAGGCAGATTCTTTGCCACTGAGCCATTTCGCATTATCAAAGCTCAATTTTCTCAACTTCAGAAAAGGAAATAACAATATTTCTCTCTCATGATTATTATAAAGTATATGATGAACTAACATGTCTTATCTGAAACTGTGCCTGAAAAATTTGGGATGCTCAGTTAAAATTAATTTCTTTTTTCTCTAGATGTGTAATGCCTTTTAAAATTTTAAATAGAGCACACATATCATTGCTTAAGGATGTTAATTTATTTCTGAAAATTCTGCTGTTAAAAGCCATAAAATAAAAAAATTTCCATTAATTTTAATGGTAAATTATGATATATTTCATCCCAACCCAAGATACCCAGACTCCTCACAGATAAAAAAATATAATATTTAAGGAACAATGAAATTGTAAATCCTATAAATGATAAACATTTGAAAGCAAATAAATGTAGATTATACATAAACTATAAAATTATAAAGTTATATTGTATTTGCTGAAGGAGGAAAAGAAGAATGGGTAATGGATGGTGGCTTTTGGAAGAGGAGGTATTCATTCTGTGGAAGGTATGTTCTTTCTGTACCATTTTTCCATAAATATTTTAGACTTATAGGGGTCATAATTATCTTGTCTTCACATGAATTTGATATGAACTTATGGCACACTTCTAAAGTTTTACAAGTTACTACCTCTTCATTCTTTATTGGCAAGGCTGAACATTTGGGTCATGGTACACAATGCAGAATTTTCCAGATGATATTTTCTGACTAGAAATTGTTAAGTTCAGTAAACCAGTGAGTATTTTTGCCTAAAAGTGTAATATCAAAATATCACGTCTTATGGTGTATTTATGTAGTGTATTTTTGGGTAAAAATGTTATTCTAGGGAAAAGAAGATGTCATCTGAAAAGTGACACTTTTTAAGAGCTGTTTAAAACTAGTACTTGCTTTCCGATTTAAGTACTGATTTACTGCTGCATGCATGACTATGTTGACTCTGTGAGGATAACAAAAAAATTTATAATATAACGAGTAGCTTTTAGCAGACAGAATTTTTAGGTAATTCTTAATTTTGAAGGAAAAACCGTGAAAAAGCAAAGCCACTTTTTAATGTCATCTCTCTAATAATGTGAAATGCTCCGTCAATTGAATAAAATTTGAAACTCTAGTTTATGTTAACTGGAAATGAGAGAAACTCATTACAAAAGAACATGTTTTAAAATTTTTTTCTTTTAGTTGAGATCTAAACCCCTAACCAGCAAACAATCTTGTGGAGAATCATAAAGCCACTCTGCGTAGGTTTATGCATGTACTAGAGAACAACTGTCCAGGTATGTTGAATTTCCACTGCATACTGAACTTATACATCTAAGGCAATGTATTTCTTGGCAAAAATCTGAATTTCCTGCCTGAAGTCTTGGCATAGACAAGCACAAGATCAATGAGTTCCAAGATAGGGCTCTGTGCCTTAAATATCCATGTGTAACTTCTATTGGCATGATGCTTTCAAAGGAAATACATTTGGTAAATTATTCATTTCCTCCTCCAAACTATAAAATTGATATATGGTGGCTTTAATAATCTTTTGTGCAACTGTTATTACTGGTTTTTGTTGTTTAGACCTTGATCCCAGAGCAATAGCATGTGCAAATTGAAAATTAACCCCAAAGACTTCCTTAAGTGAATATTACAAACTAAAACTTAAATCTATTTCTCTCTGATCATTTTCTTTCTTTTTTCTTTTTGTATGATAATAGATTTAGTATCCAGGTTAGTATCCCACCCAATGATGGGGTTTATAGGCATCCCTAAACCTGAAAAAATGGTTGAAATAAACTCAGGGCCATTTTTTTTTTTTTAACTTTGCTGTAAGTAATTCTGTGTGGTTTATTTCAATTTATTTACTTTTTTCTCCAGAATTACTGTAAAGATTTTCTGTTTCACTCATTATAGCACAGTGTTTTTCACATTTGAATAGACTGCATCAACATGAATTCTTTATAAGGACCTTAAAAACAAACTTTGCCAAGTCCCAGAATACAGAAGTGAATTCACATCCCAATACTCAGCTGCCTCATGAATAAAGGAGAGCCTGTGCCTGACACTTTGAAGCTGTAGCTGTTAAACCATACAGAATATTTACCTCAATAAATCATTATAAGAAACTAAGGTACAATTATACCCACAGAGAAAAAGAATTCAAAACACTGATTTATGTGTTTCAGTGCCTATTCCCTTTTCCCACTATGTTTTGAATTTTATGCATGTTTGTCATCTTTGGCTGCTCCTATGTATCTTTAAACTAATGGGTTCTGATTCTTTTTAACATTCCTCATTAAGTTTGTTATTTTTCTTACACACACAGGCATGATTTGCATAGTGTACAACGTTTTGCATTTAAAGTTAACTATATCTCATTTCTTAGGGCAGAAGAAAAAATGGAAAAAGTGACTTATTTTAAATAAAACACTGACTTGTGCAATTTGTGACCATTTAAATTGAAATTCCAAATCAAGGGTTTTGTTTAGCATTTATTTTGAGGTACTAAGAGAGAGTAAGGAACTGGAATATAAACAGGAAGTAGATATATCACTACCTTTAAGAACCATCTTCTATTGAACTATTTTGTTTATTTAAAGTGGTAGCAGTATTATGGAAAGATACATTTGTTCACCAATGTGTATTTTTTTTTTTTTTGTCTTTATGAAAGTAAAAAATCTCAAAGCAAAATAAATCAGTAATGTGAAGAAAGGATAGTGAGATTGACAGAGTCGATGCACAGATAGGAGGATTTTTGCCTAGAATAATTAATTATGGTCATCCAGATGTAGTAGGAAAAAATGGTTTTGTAATGGTATGTTATAAATTGAAAGAATAGAAAAGGTATTTTAAAACAGTTAAATAATTTATCAAAAGAGTAAAACATTGTTTCATTGGTTTAACTTATAACAATTTAATCCTTATAATTTTAGAAAATCAAAGTGCATACTATCTCTGAGCCCTATGTATAGAAATCAGGGGCTGAATTTAGTGGATTCAAGTTATGTGATCAGTTTGAATCACAGAGTTGTACTTTTAAACAAAGTAATGTTATCTTATATGTTACCCCCTTTTTCAATCCATGTGAAATTGAGGATGTTATTTGGATTAGAGCTAGAGTTCTCTTATTTTACCTTTTCAAATAGGAAGAATATAAGGATACATATAGATTGTAGGTTTGGGACTTCCCTGGTGGCTCAGATGGTGAAGCATCTGCCTACAGTGCGGGAGACATGGGTTAGATCCCTGGGTCAGGAAGATCCTCTGGAGAAGGAAATGGCACCCTACTCCAGTACTCTTGCCTGGAAAATCCCATGGATGGAGGACCATGGTAGGCTATGCAACCCAGTCCATTGGGTTGCAAAGAGTTGGACACGACTGAGTGACTTCACTATAGATTGTAGGTTACCTGAGATTCTGGATCTTCCTCAGTCCTCTAGCGGTGTGTGTGTGTGTGTGTGTGTGCTCGGTTGTATCCGACTCTGCAACCCTGTGGACTGTAGCCCACCAGGCTGTCCCTCATTTCAAGATCTTTTATTTTTAGAGAAGGCTTTAAGAGAAGGCAGAGTTCAACACAAAGATATCAATAATGTGATTTAGACATCTTATTAGAAAGTTTGACTTTGTTTTTCTAAAATGTAATTTTTTTTATCACACTCTATTAGGCAACTGTCTGCATCTTTATGAATAGGAACAGAAGGAATGGAAAGCTAGATGATTTCTAGTTTCTTTCAGTTTGCTTCGTGCCAAATAGATTTGCTTCTGTTAAATGATGTTTAAACAGTTCCTAAGAGAGTATTTAGATATTCTTGGTGGAAGAGTCTTTAAATTTCCTTTACTTTTCCCCAAGTTCCCTATAATTTTGTGCATAAGAAGAGTTGAGTCCTGAACTATGCCTCATAATGAACGACTTTACATTTGGGAGAATTCATCTAAATTTATTGACCTCTGAACTGCCAACATTGGTATTTTGTAGGAAACTCAAGTTAAATATGATGTTCTACCCTTTTTTAAACTTCTTTCCTGCATAATTAGAGCACTTCACTAAGCTTTATTCATCCAATGAGTTATTTATTGAATACTTACTGTGTGCCAAGTCCTGTGCCAAGAGTCTCAATTTCCTCACTTAATACAAGTACTTTGCAGAGTTGTTGGGGTGGTGTATGTAAGCTATCTACCAAAGTGCTAATACAAAGATGTTTAATACATGGTTACTTTTATTTTTTTTTTAAATTTGCCTTTGCTTAGCTTTTGTCATTCTACTACCCATGTTTTATTCATTACAGTATTTTGCAAATAATAAGTTTTCATATATTAATACTTCTAGGAAGGGAACTCATTGTAATTCTTGAAACAAAATAATGAAGCGGAGGAGATCATTTTAGCTGAATTGAGTACAACATTTGGTTTTAGGATTCTTGGCAACCCAGAGTAATTGGAAATTATAATATTGTTATCTAATAAAAAGGAAATATACCTGTTCCTCAAATGATACAAATGTTTCTCTAGCATTCAATTCAGAGAAGTTAATGGCAACCCACTCCAGTACTCTTGCCTGGAAAATCCCATGGACTGAGGAGCCTGGTAGGCTGCAGTCCATGGGGTTGCTAAGAGTCAGACACGACTGAACGACTTCACTTTCACTTTTCACTTTCTTGCATTGGAGAAGAAAATGGCAACCCACTCCAGTGTTCTTGCCTTGAGAATTGCAGGCATGGGGAAGCCTGGTGGGCTGCCATCTATGGGGTCGCACAGAGTCGGACATGACTGAAGCGACTTAGCAGCAGCAGCAGCATTCAATTATAAGAGGACTTTATTGCATTGATTTTTATGTAATGGATTCTGAGTAAAATTGATGGCTCCTTCAGTAGCAAATTAGACTTACTGGTTTGACATGGAAACTGTTTAAAGGTGAGAGGTTAAAGTGGAAGTTTTGTAATTGGCAAGAGAAGTTAATTCAGTGAACTTTATTCATTTTTTCAACAAGTGTTTATTTGAGTACCTGCTGATACTCAATGTACTCAATGAGAGAAAAATAGAATGTACTCAATGTACTCAATGAGAGAAAAAGAGAAAAATTATAGTTGTATGACAGCTATTTGCAAGATGAATCACAGAGTGATACATTTGAGAGAAATAAAAATTCTTCTGTGTTGTAATTCACAAGATGCTCCATGGGTAAAATTTTAAAATGTAAGCTATCATATATGAGCATGTTGTAAAAAAGATGAAATAAACAAGTAAGCACAAATACATTTTTTAAAGTAAGTTTGTTTTTTATGGGAGAATTAAAAGCCAAGGATATATTGGATATCTAAGATATTTGTTTTATAGCAGTCAAGCTTTCCATTAGCATTCCCCTCTACTTTCCAGCTTATATTTCTAGTTTATATTATTATGAAACACTTTGAGAGACTCAAAAGTGAAAAAGGACTTTGTAATTTAAATAAGTCTTTGTAATTAAAAATTCCTCCGAGTTGGAACCTGGCACAGAGGTCCCTTTCTATCTTGAATAGTCTTTTTCATAAAAATATTCATCAGTTTTTAATCAAACAAAATTTAAAAGAATGTTTCTGGCAGTTATAAAATAATTAAATGATTCATTATCAGGTGTTCAGAGAATCTTACAATGACCAGTTTACAAGTGTAATTTAATCATTTAACATTAGCATATGAAACATTTTGTGATGCCCTCATAGTCATTAATCTATATTTGTGAACTATATATTTTTTATGTATTATATTAAATCGATCAGTGTGATTTGATCATGTAGTAGCACACATTCTATGGACACACTCTGTAAGTTATTACAATATAAGCAAAGGTATATTTATAATATTGCAGGAAAGTAAATTCAAGTTTCATGTCATTTGTGAGCTTGTAACAATTGTTTTATTAATTATTTATTTATTTGCTAAATGTTCAAGGGAAATCTATTCCTTCAATAGATGTATGAAGAAGGATTTTATGTATATGTTTATTGCATAGGTAGTTTCTTTGACATGGACTATTTCAGTTGAGTTGTAAAATACAATATTCAGGATTTTTCTTTCCTTGTTCATAAAATATTACAGTGCAACACAGGCTTTCTGAAGGTGTCTGGGACATCAAACACCTTCAGAAGACTGGGGACTCAGAAAAACAAGAAGGCTGGCCATTGGGCTTGGTATAGGGAATCTTCCAAATTTTCCATGCCTAGAGGAATGAAGGATACTAGTGAAAAAAGTGACTGAACTTCAGAACTAGCCAGTATTCTCAGGCTGGAAAAATGTCTGTAAGTGGAGGCTTCTAATGTTGATAGCAGTGCTTTCCAATGGCCTGACTCAGAAAATCATATATAATAAATTTAACAATTTACATAGTCACCGTGTCTCCCCTAAGTAGCATACTCATTAATTGCTGGTACAGAGATATAGGCTCTATTTCGTAGAAGGGTTTAAAGCACTTCAGAGAAATTATCTCTTCTGATAAACACCAGCATAACATTAAAAAAAAAAACACATGGGAGCTTTTCTTTAAAATATAAAGTCTTAGATAACAAGGATTTGGGAATTTGTTTTGAATATGTACAGTGGCTAGCAAAGTTGCATGAACATTAGTATAAATAATTGATATTTTATAATAAAAATACAATTAGATAATTCTATATTTTATTAGTTTATAAGTTATTTGTGAATTTTCTCAAATTATTAATAAAAGTTTTCCTTTATATCATAAATACTTTAGAATAATTAAATGAAATTCTTTAATATTTAAATTTAGACTAACTCCAGGAACCAGATAATGAAGAATGTTTTAGGGTGAATAATAGGGAAAAATGTATATCACATTTGCAAAATTTATTCTCTATTTAGAATTTATAATATAGGAGATACTAACACAGTGTGATATAGTTTGAAGTGCACTGAAATTGTAATAGAAGACCTAGGTTTTTGTCTTTGCTCTACATTTGGAAAGTAGCTCACTAGGTCTCAGTTTTAGTTGATTAGTCTTCAAGGAATGCTATGTTCTTAAAGTAAGCTTCACACTAAAAACTATAGCATAATGAATAGTTAATTAAAATGAATGATAGTATACAAAGTTAGAAAACTCACAAACAAGTTTATGAAAAAGTCAAAATTTATTTCAAGGAAACCAAAGCATCTATGTATATGCTGTCCAATTTGGTTGCCACTAACCACATTTGGCTGCTTAAATTTCTATTTAAATTAACAAATATTAAGTAAAATTCAGAATTTAGCCTTCTAGGCTCACTTAACCATGTTTCAAATTATCAATAGTTACAAGTGGCTAGTGTCTAGACAGATATAGAACTTTTCCAACATGGCAGAAAATTCTATTTATATGTATAGCACTAACCTAGCTGCTCAAATGGTCTTGATTTTTGTAGTGGTCAAGGGGCACTATAGTTTAGGTTTCTTACTGTATGTCGTTATATCATGGACATGTAAGCTGACATCTGCTTTGGTCAGATGGATTAGTTTTGGACTTGGGGCTGGTGCTACCAACCCAGAGAACTCCCAGTATTTATTAGTTTGGGGGGAATCCCTTGCATCCTCATATACTAAGGAAAGACTACTGTTTGGTTGGGTCTGAGAAATTCAGATCAAACTAGACTTCCTTTTGAAGTATATGTATATTATATTTTTATGTATGTATTTCATTTTATTTTAAATTTATATATACTCCTACCTTGTTCTAACAATGATTTAGGACAACTTCTCCTTAGAATATTTTTCTGTTATTTTCTCCAGAGTGACTCAGTTAGGTCTATTCAACATATATTTATTAGGCACAATTGCTCAGCTAGATACAAAAACTCTGGGAAATGTTCAGATCTTTGAAGAACAGTTTTTGCTATTCAGGAGTTTGTAATATAAGGAAGAAAAAGATATTTTTACATGAAAAACTTAAAAATGGAAGATAGTTTTAATTGGGTCCCATTTGCTCATTTTTGCTTTTGTTTTCCTTAGGAGACAGATCCAAGAAAATACTGCTGTGATTTATGTCAAAGAGCGGCATGCCTATGTTTTCTTCTAGAAGTTTCATCATATCCAGTCTTACATTTAGATCTTTAATCCATTTTGAGTTTATTTTTGTATATGGTATTAGAGAGTGATCCAATTTCATTCCTTTACATGTACCTTCCCAGTTTTCCCAGCACCACTTATCGAAGATAATGTCTTTTTTAAATCATATTTTCTTGCCTCCTTGTCATAGATTAATTGACCATAAGTGTATGGGTTTATTGGAGAAGGCAATGGCATCCCACTCCAGTGTTCTTGCCTGGAGAGTCCCAGGGACAGGGGTGCCTGGTGGGCTACCGTCTGTGGGGTCACACAGAGTCGGACATGACTGAAGTGACTTAGCAGCAGCAGCAGCAGTATGGGTTTATTTCTGGGTTCTCCATTTTCTTCCATTGATGGGTGTCTCTGTTTGGGCCAGTACCATACTGTTTTGATTACTGTAACTTTGAAGACTGAAGTCAGGGAGCATGGTTCTTTTAGTTCTGTTCTTCTTTCTCAAGATTGTTTTGGCTACTTGGTGTCTTTTGTGTTTTCATACAAATTTTAAGATTATTTGTCCCAGTCCTGAGAAAAATGCCATTGGTATTTAGATAGGGATTGAATTGAATCTGTATATGGCCTTGAAAAGTATGGCCATTTTAGCAATATTAATTCTTCCAATCCAGAATCACAATGTATCTTTCTGTGACAACAATCTGTTTTTGTAGTCTTCAGTTTTTTTCATCAGTTTCTTAACAGTTTTCTGAGTATAAGTCTTTTACCCCCTTGGGTAGGTTTATTCCTAGATATCTTATTTTTTTGATGTGATGATAAATGAGATTGTTTTCTCAATTTCGCTTTCTGATAGTTCATTATTACTGTATAGACATGCAACAGATTTATGTGCTTTAACTTTGTATCCTTCAACTTCATTAAATTCATTGATTAGTTCTAGTAGTTTAGTATCATATCATTTACAGTGACAGTATTACTTCCTCCTTTCCAGTTTGGATTCTTTTTATTTGTTTGTATTGTATAATTGCTGTGGCTAGGGTTCCTTGTCTTTGTCCTCATAGATGAAATGCTTTCAGCATTTCACTGTTGAGTATGTTGTTAGTGGTGAGTTTATCATGTATGGCCTTTATTAAAATGATAAGATGACCTACTGAATGGGAGAAAGTATTTGCAAATGATATGACTGATAAGAGGTTTATATCTAAAATATATAAACAACTCATATAACTAAACAAAACATTTAAAAAATGTGCAGAAGGCCTGAATAGACACTTTTCCAAAGAAGACATGCAGATGGCCAATAGGCACATGAAAAGATCCTCAGTACTGCTAATGATCAGGGAAATGCAAATCAAAACCAAAGTGAGCTATCACTTCACATGTGTCAGAATGACTATGATCAAAAAGAACACAAATAACAAATATTGGCAAGAATGTGGAGCAATGGGAACCCTTATACACTTTTGGTGGGAATGTGAATTAGTGCAGCCAGGGTGTAAAACAGTACGGAGATTTCTCAAAAGCTAAAAATAGAACATATGATCCAGCAATTCAACCCTAGTGTATATCCAAAAAAATCCAAAAACAGTAATCTGAAAATATACATGCATGCCAATGTTCATAGCAGCATTACTTACAATTGCCAAGATGTGGAAGCAGCCCAAAAGTCCATCAACAACTGAATGGATAAAGATGTGACATACACACCCACACACACAATGTAATACTCAGTGCAGTTTAGTTGCTCAGTCGTGTCCGACTCTTTGTGACCCCATGAATCGCAGCACGCCAGGCCTCCCAGTCCATCACCAACTCTCGGAGTTCACTCAAACTCACGTCCATCGAGTCAGTGATGCCATCCAGCCATCTCATCCTCTGTCATCCCCTTCTCCTCCTGCCCCAATCCCTCCCAGCATCAGAGTCTTTTCCAATAAGTCAACTCTTCGCATGAGGTGTCCAAAGTACTGGAGTTTCAGCTTTAGCATCATTCCTTCCAAAGAACACCCAGGACTGATCTCCTTTAGAATGGACTGGTTGGATCTCCTTGCAGTCCAAGGGACTCTCAAGAGTCTTCGCCAACACCACACTTCAAAAGCATCAATTCTTTGGTGCTCAGCTTTCTTAACAGTCCAACTCTCACATCCATACATGACCACTGGAAAAACAATAGCCTTGACTAGACGGACCTTTGTTGGCAAAGTAATGTCTCTGCTTTTTAATATGCTAACTAGATTGGTCATAACTTTTCTTCCAAGGAGTAAGCATCTTTTAGGTTCATGGCTGCAGTCACCATCTGCAGTGATTTTGGAGCCCAAAAAAATAAAGTTTGACACTGTTTCCATTGTTTCCCCATCTATTTCCCATTAAATGATGGGACCAGATGCCATGATCTTCGTTTTCTGAATGTTGAGCTTTAAGCCAACTTTTTCACTCTTCTCTTTCACTTTCATCAAGAGGCTTTTTAGTTCCTCTTCACTTTCTGCCATAAGGGTGGTGTCATCTGCATATCTGAGGTTATTGAGATTTCTTCCAGCAATCTTGATTCCAGCTTGTGCTTCTTCCAGCCCAGAGTTTCTCATGATGTACTCTGCATAGAAGTTAAATAAGCAGGTTGACAATATACAGCCTTGACGTACTCCTTTTCCTATTTGGAACCAGTCTGTTGTTCCATGTCCAGTTCTAACTGTTGCTTCCTGACCTGCATACAGGTTTCTCAAGAGGTAGGTCAGGTGGTCTGGTATTCCCATCTCTTTCAGAATTTTCCACAGTTTATTGTGATCCACACAGTCAAAGGCTTTGGCATAGTCAATAAAGCAGAAATAGATGTTTTTCTGGAACTCTCTTGCTTTTTCCATGATCCAGCGGATGCTGGCAATTTGATCTCTGGTTCCTCTGCCTTTTCTAAAATCAGCTTGAACATCTTGAAGTTCATGGTTCATGTAATGCTGAAGTCTGGCTTGGAGAATTTTGAGCATTACTTTACTAGCATGTGAGATGAGTGCAATTGTGCAGTAGTTTGAGCATTCTTTGGCATTGCCTTTCTTTGGGATTGGAATGAAAACTAACCTTTTCCAATCCTGTGGCCACTGCTGAGTTTTCCAAATTTGCTGGCATATTGAGTGCAGCACTCTCACAGCATCATCTTTCAAGATTTGAAATAGCTCAACTGGAATTCCATCACCTCCACTAGCTTTGTTCATAGTGATGCTTTCTAAGGCCCACTTGACTTCACATTCCAGGATGTCTGGCTCTAGGTCAGTGATCACACCATCGTGATTATCTGGGTCGTGAAGATCTTTTTTGTACAGTTCTTCTGTGTATCCTTGCCATCTCTTCTTAATATCTTCTGCTCCTGTTATGTCTATACCATTTCTGTCCTTTATCGAGCCCATCTTTGCATGAAATGTTCCCTTGGTATCTCTGATATTCTTGAAGAGATCTCTAGTCTTCCCCATTCTTTTGTTTTCCTCTATTTCATTGCATTGATTGCTGAGGAAGGCTTTTTATCTCTCCTTGCTATTCTTTGGAACTCTGCATTCAGATGCTTATATATTTCCTTTTCTCCTTTGCTTTTTACTTCTCTTCTTTTCACGGCTATTTGTAAGGCCTCCCCAGACAGCCATTTCGCTTTTTTGCATTTCTTTTCCACGGGGATGGTCTTGGTCCCTGTCTCCTGTACAATGTCATGAACCTCAGTCTATAGTTCATCAGGCACTTTATCTATCAGATCTAGGCCCTTAAATCTATTTCTCACTTCCACTGTAAAATCATAAGGGATGTGATTTAGGTCATACCTGAATGGTCTAGTGGTTTTCCCTACTTTCTTCAATTTAAGTCTGAATTTGGCAATAAGGAGCTCATGATCTGAGCCACAGTCAGCTCCCAGTCTTGTTTTTGCTGACTGTATAGCGCTTCTCCATCTTTGGCTGCAGAGAATATAATCAATCTGATTTCGGTGTTGACCATCTGGTGATGTCCATGTGTAGAGTCTTCTCTTGTGTTGTTGGAAGAGGGTGTTTGCTATGACCAGTGCGTTCTCTTGGCAAAACCCTCTTAGCCTTTGCCCTGCTTAATTCCGTACTCCAAGGCGAAATTTGCCTGTTACTCCAGGTGTTTCTTGACTTCCTACTTTTGCATTTGTAATAGTACTCAACCATAAAAAAGCAATGTAATACTTCTGCTGCTGCTGCTGCTGCTAAGTCGCTTCAGTCGTGTCCGACTCTGTGTGACCCCAGAGATGGAAGTCCACCAGGCTCCCCTGTCCTTGGGATTCTCCAGGCAAGAACACTGGAGCGGGTTGCCATTTCCTTCTCCAATGCATGAAAGTGAAAAGTGAAAGTGAAGAAGCTCAGTCATGTCCGACTCTTAGTGACCCCATGGACTGAAGCCTACCAGGCTCCTCCATCCATGGGATTTTCCAGGCAGGAGTACTGGAGTGGGGTGCCATTGCCTTCTCCGAATGTAATACTACTCGACCATAAAAAAGAAGGAGATTTTGCCATTTGCAACAACACAGATGGACTTGGAGGGTATTATGTTAAGTGAAATAATCAGAGAAAGACAAATACTTTATGATATCACTTACATGTGGAATGTAAAAAATACAACTAACTAGTGAATGTAACAACAACAACAAAAATAACCAGACTCACAGATACAGGAAACAAACTGGTGGTTACCAGTGGGGAGAGATAACTGGGGAGAGATAATATAGGATAGGGGATTAAGAGATAGAAACAACTATGTATAAAATAAGTTACAAGGATATATTGTACAGCACAGGGAATAAAAGCTAATATTTTATAATAACTATAAGTGAATCTTTAAAAATTGTGAATCACTCTATTGTACACCAGTAATTTATATAATATTGTATATCAACACTTCAATGAAAAATGTTTGTAATAATTACATCCTTACAAATAAGAAAATATAATACGGGTTAAATGTACAATAAATGATATTACATCATATATATTGTAGAAGTCCAGTAGAGCGAGAGATCTGTGAGCTTGAGTGGTTGAAGAAGTTAAGGAAGAAAGGGACTTGAGCTGAGACTGAGTATGTTGGAAAGAACTTTCTAGCAAGGAGATTCTGTGAGGCAAAGATCATACAGGTGAATCAACAAGATATGTTTGGCTACTGTATTAATGAGGGTAGTCTAGATTGTGTAGCAAGTAGCACACACCACTCACATTTCTCTGAAGTTTAGAACAGGTTCTGACCCTTTGCCTCTATTTATCTGAACCATCTTTGATTCCTTTCTCTTCCTTACTGTCCTTAGCTAATTAATCTTATATTCTATAGATTCTTCTTTTCCAGGGAGGTATGAATAACTGCCTTTATTTCCAAAAATGCCCAATATCTCAACCACTATAGAGCTTTATTTTTCATATAATAGTCTAAGTCCTGGTCTGATCGGTGAATGGCCTTTTTCTATGTAGCAATTCTGGAATCTAGGCTCTTTTGTGGCTCAACAATTCCTTAGATCAGGCAGAAGGGGAGAGTGTGGAGCAGTACATTTGATAATAAAAGTTTTGTCCTATAAATGGGATTTATCACTTCTACTTACATTCCATTGCCTAGAATCAGCTACACAGTTATGTACTCCCAAACAGCAAAGGAGGCTGGGAAATGTAGTCTAACTGTGCTCAGGAAGAATATTTTGTGATCATTTAGTAGCCTTTATCATACACAGTAAGCCAATATATCTAGCTTGGCTAATTAGGAAGGTTACTCTAGGAGAACAATGAGAAATAAGTCTGGAAATTTAGCTTGGGGTCACATTGTGGGAGACTTTGACTGACAGTCTAAGCACTGGGAACTTTATCTTATAATCATTTGGGTGCTATTGAAAGTTTTTGTACAAAGGAAAGATATGGTAACAATGGGATTTTACAAACACTAATCCAGTATTTGGAGAAGGCGATGGCACCCCACTCCAGTACTCTTGCCTGGAAAATCCCATGGATGGGGGAGCCTGGTAGGCTGCAGTCCATGGGGTCGCTGGGAGTTGGACACGACTGAGCTTCTTCACTTTCACTTTTCACTTTCATGCATTGGAGAGGGAAATGGCAACCCACTCCAGTGTTCTTGTGTGGAGAATCCCAGGGACGGGGGAGCCTGGTGGGCTGCCGTCTATGGGGTCGCACAGAGTCAGACACGACTGAAGCGACTTGGCAGCAGCAGCAGCAACAATCCAGTATTTAGAATGACTTGGAGAGGGAAAGGTTATGAGAAAAGAAAAGGTAATCCAAGTTACTGATGACAAGGACTTGGTCTATAATAGTAGGAGTGGAAATGGAGGCATCAGTTTATAGTCTACTAAATAACACCACCCTTATGGCAGAAGGTGAAGAAGAATTAAAGAGCCTGTTGATGAAAGTGAAAGAAGAGAGTGAAAAGTTGGCTTAAAGCTCAACATTCAGAAAACTGAAACCATGACATCTGAGTCCGATCACTTCATGGCAAATAGATGGGGAAACAGTGGAAACAGTGTCAGACTTTATTTTTCTGGGCTCCAAAATCACTACAGATGGTGATTGCAGCCATGAAATTAAAAGACGCTTACTCCTTGGAAGGAAAGTTATGACCAACCTAGGTAGCATATTCAAAAGCAGAGACATTACTTTGCCAACAAAGGTCCATCTAGTCAAGGCTATGGTTTTTCCAGTGGTCATGTATGGATGTGAGAGTTGGACTATAAAGCTGAGTGCTGAAGAATTGACGCTTTTGAACTCTGGTGTTGGAGAAGACTCTTGAGAGTCCCTTGGACTGCAAGAAGATCCAACCAGTCCATTTAAAGGAGATCAGTCCCATGTATTCATTGGAAGGACTGATGTTGAAGCTGAAACTCCAATACTTTAGCCACCTGATGCGAAGAGCTGACTCATTGGAAAAGACCCTGATGCTGGGAAAGATTGAGGGCAGGAGGAGAAGGGAACAACAGAGGATGAGATGGTTGGATGGCATCACCGACTCAGTGGAGATGGGTTTGGGTGTACTCTGGGAGTTGGTGATGGACAGGGAGGCCTGGTGTGCAGTGGTTCATGGGGTCGCAAAGAGTCGGACACAACTGAACGACTGAACTGAACTGAGGAAGAAACTATAAAATATGATTAATGATTAGTTTGTATCCTATGGAAGAGGGAGAAATTAAAATCATGGGGAGAAGGGAGAGAATTTTTTTTCTCTTCTAAATATTCAATGAAGTATTTGGCTAAGTGGTATTTGCTACTCCTTCCCTAATTTTGAACTAGTTCTTTGGAAAGGAGTACATCAAGGTTGTATATTGTTACCCTGCTTATTTAACTTATATGCAGAGTACATCATATGAAATGCTGGGTTGGATGACTCACAAGTTGGAATAAAGATTGCCAGGAGAAATATCAACAACCTCAGATATGCAGATGATAACACTTTAATGGCAGAAAGTGAAGAGGAACTAAAGAGCCTCTTGATAAAGGTGAAAGAGGAGAGTGAAAAAGCTGGTTTAAAATTCAACATTCAAAGAAACGAAGGTTATGGCATCTGGTCCTAAAACTTCATGGCAAAGAAATGGGGAAAAAGTGGAAACAGTGTCAGATTTCATTTTCTTGGGCTCTAAAATCACCGCAGATAGTGACTGCAGCCATGAAATTAAAAGATGCTTGCTCCTTGGAAGAAAAGCTATGACAAACCTAGACAATGTATTAAAAAGCAGAGACATCACTTTGCTGATAAAGGTTCGTGTAGTCATAGCTATGATATTTCCAGTAGTCGCTTATGGATATGAGAGTTAGATCATAAAGAAGGCTGAGTGCCAAAGAATTGATGCTTTCAAACTGTGGTGCTGGAGAAGACTCTTGAGAGTCCCTTGGACAGCAAGGAGATCAAATCAGTCCATCCTAAAGGAAATCAACTCTGAATATTTATTGGAAGGACTGATGCTGAAGCTCCAATACTTTGGCCACCTGATGCGAAGAGCTGACTCATTGGAAAAGACCCTGATGCTGGGAAAGATTGAGGGCGAGAGAAGGGAGTGACAGAGGATAAGATGTTTGGATGGCACCACTGACTCAATGGACGTGAGTTTTAGCAAACTCAGGGAGATAGTGAAGGACAGGGAAGGTTGGCATGCTGCAGTTCATGGGGTTGCAAAGAGTTGGACACAATTTAACTGCTGAACAACAATTTGCTACATCCCTACTATTTTTTTTTATTAATCTTAAAGAATTTGTTTTCAGTCTTTTAGACTGCTTAAGGATCTAGGGCATATGTTAAAGGGGAGATTCCTGGGCCTTCTTTCCAGAGGTTCTGATTTAAAGGCTTGTCTTTTTAAAATTTTATTTATTTTTAATTGAAGGATAATTGCTTTATAATATTGTGTTAATTTCTGCCATACATCAGCATGAATCAGCCATAGACATACATATGTCCCCTCCCTCTTGAGCCTCCCTCCTACCTCCCACCCCATCCCATCCCTCTAGATTGTCACAGACACCAGGTTTGAGTTCCCTAAGTCATACTGCAAGTTTCCACTGGCTATCTATTTTACATATGGTCATATAATTAATATATGTTCCAATGTTACTCTCTGTGTTCATCCCACCCTCTCCTTCCTGCACTGTGTCCACAGTCTGTTCTCTGTCTGCATCTCCATTGCTGCCCTGCAGGTAGATTCATCAGTACCATCTTTCTAGACTCCATATATATGTGTTAATAGAGGTATGTCTTTTTTATAAGCATGCTGAATGATTATGATGCAGACATGGTCTGCAATTACATTTGAAAAACATTGCCTTAAATATATGTATTGACTCATGGTAAGTTGATGCTTTACTTTTTTCTGTAGTAAGTGGTTAGAAATTTTCTACAGTTTGATAAAAGATATTTGAATCTTTAGGTTCTGAGTAGAATCATCAGAATCATTCTTTTTTTTTTTTTAAGAAAAAACTTAATTTTGTATTGGAGTATAGTGGATTAACAAACAATGTTGTGACAGTTTCAGGTGAACAACAAAGGATTCAGCCATACATATATGCATGTATCCATTGTCCCCCAAACTCTGCTCCTGTTCAGGCTGCCACATAAATTTGAGCAGAATTCCATGTGCTAGACAGTAGATCCTTGTTAGTTATCTGTTTTAAATATAGCAGTGTGTATATGCCCATCCCAAACACCCTAAGTATTCCTTCCCTCCATCTTCCCCCCACCCCCACAGCAACCATAAGCTTGTTCTCAAAGTCTCTAAGTCTGTTTCTGTTTTGTAAGTAAGTTCATTTGTATCATTGCCTTTTAGGTTCCACATGTAAGAGATGTTATATATTTCTTTTTCTCTGTCTGACTTACTTCACTCAGTATGACACTCTTTAGGTCCATCCATGTTGCTGCAAATGGCATTATTTCATTCTTTTTAAAGGCTGAGTAATATTCCATTGCATATATGTACCACATCTTCTTTATCCATTCCTCTGTGGATGGACATTTAGATTGCTTCCATGTCTTGGCTATTGTAAGCAGTGCTACAGTGAATATTGGGTTGAATGTATCTTTTCAGATCATGTTTTTCACTGGATAAATGCCCAGGAGTGGGATGGTAGGGTCATACGGTAGCTCTATTTTTAGTTTTTTAAGGAACCTCCATAGTGGCTGTATATCAATTTACATTCCCACCGATGGTATAGGAAAGTTCCCTTATCTCCACACCCTCTGCAGCATTTATCGTTTGAGGATTTTTTGATGATAGCCATTTTTTCTATTCATTAGAAATACTGACACTGAAGCTCCAATACTTTGGCCACCTAATGCAAGGAATTGACTCATTGGAAAAGACCTTGATGCTCGGAAAGATTGAAGGCAACTGAAGGTGGCAGAGGATGAGATAGTTAGATATCATCACCAACTCAATGGACATGAATTTGAGCGAACTCTGAGAGATAGTGGAGGACAGAGGAGCCTGGTGTGCTGCAGTCCATGGGGTCACAAAGAGTCAGACATGAGTTAGTAACTGGACAACAATTCTGGCTGGTATGAAGTAATATTTCATTGTAGTTTTGATTTGCATTTTTATAATAATTAGCAATGTTGAACATCTTTTCATGTGCCTATTGGTCATCTGTATGTCTTCTTTGGAGAAATTTAGGTCTTCTGCCAATTTTTTGAGTGGGTTGTTTGTTTTGATGCTGTTAAGTGTCATGAGTTGTTAGTAAATTTTGGAGACTAAGCCCTTATTGGGTTTCCCTGGTAGATCAGAAGGTAAAGCAACTTCCTACAATGTGGGAGACCTGGATTTGATCCCTGAGTCGGGAAGATCCCCTAGAGAAGGAAATGGTAACCCACTCCAGTACTCTTGCCTGGAAAATCCCATGGACAGAGGAACCTGGTAGGCTACAGTTCATGGGGTTGCAGAGTCAGACATGACTTAGTAACTGAACAACAACAACAATTCTGGCTGGTATGAGGTAATATTTCATTGTAGTTTTGATCTGCAATTTGGTCACATCATTTGCAAATATTTTCTCCCAGTCTGTGGGTTGTCTTTTTGTTTTGTTTATTGTTTCTTTTGCTGTGAAAGAGCTTTTGAGTTTAAGTAGGTCCAAATTATTTATTTTTGTTTTTATTTCCATTATTCTGGGAGACAGACTGAGCAAGATATTGCTGCAATTTATATGAGAGAATGTTCTACCTATGTTTTTCTCTAGTTTTATACTGTTCATTCTCACATTTAGGTCTCTAATCCATTTGAGCTTAATTTTGTATACGGATAAAGAATGACATAATTTTATTTTTTTTACATGTAATGTCAAGTTTTCCCAACACCATTTATTGAAGTGACTGTCTTTCCAATATTATGTGGACTTGCCTCCTTTGTCATAGATTAATTGTCCATAGCTGCATGAGTTTATTTTTTAGGTTTTCTATTCTGTTCCATTAATCTATATTTCTATTTCATGTCAGTATATTACTGTACTGTTTTGATGGCTGTAGCTTTGTAGTACAGTCTGAAGTCAGGAAACTTGATTCCTCCAGATCCATTTTTCTTTCTCAAGATTACTTTGGCTATTTGGGGTCCTTTTGTGACTCCATACAAATGCTAAGATTTTTTTGTTCTAGTTCAGTGAAAAATGCTATTGGTGATTTGATAGGAATTGCATTGAGTCTGTAGATTCCCTTGGGTTGTATAGTCATTTTGACAATACTGATTCTTTCAATCCACGAACATGGTGTGTCTTTCCATCTGTTTATGCCTTCTTCAATTTTTTCATGAGCATTTTCTAGTTTTCAGAGTACAGGTCTTTGTCTCTTTAGGTAGATTTATTCCTAGGTATTTTATTCTTTTTGATGTGATGGTAAATGGAATTGTTTTTGAATTTCTCTTTCTGCTCTTTCATTTTAGTGTATGATAATGCAACGGATTTCTGTGTATTAAGTTTGTAACCTGCAACTTTACCAAATTCATTGATGAGTTCTAGTATTTTTCTCATACCATCTTTAGGATCTTCTATGTATAGTATCAGGGCTTCCCAGGTGGTACTAGTGATAAAGAACCTGCCTGCCAATTCAGGGGAATGTAAGAGACATGGGTTCAATCCCTGGGTCAGGAAGATCCCCTGGAGGAGGGCATGGCAACCTACTCCAGTATTCTTGCCTGTATAATCCCATGGACAGAGGAGCTTGGTGGGGTACAGTCCATAGCGTTGCAAAGAATTGGACATGAGTGAAGTGTAGAGATCTCTTCAAGAAAATTAGAGATGCCAAGGGAACATTTCATGCAAAGATGGGCTCAATAAAGGACAGAAATGGTATGGACCTAACAGAAGCAGAAGATAATAAGAAGAGGTGGCAAGAATACACAGAAGAACTGTACAAAAAAGATCTTCACGACCAAGATAATCATAATGGTGTGATCACTGACATAGAGCCAGACATCCTGGAATGTGAAGTCAAGTGGGCCTTAGAAAGCATCATTACAAACAAAGCTAGTGGAGGTGATGGAACTCCAGTTGAGCTATTTCAAATCCTGAAAGATGATGCTGTGAAAGTGCTGCACTCAATATGCCAGCAAATTTGGAAAACTCAGCAGTGGCCCCAGGACTGGAAAAGGGCAGTTTTCATTCCAATCCCAAAGAAAGGCAATGCCAAAGAATGCTCAAACTACCGCCCAATTGTATTCATCTCACATGCTAGTAAAGTAATGCTCAAAATTCTCCAAGCCAGGCTTCAGCAATATGTGAACCATGAACTTCGAGATGTTCAAGCTGGTTTTAGAAAAGGCAGAGGAACCAGAGATCAAATTGCCAACATCCGCTGGATCATTGAAAAAGCAAGAGAGTTCCAGAAAAACATCTATTTCTGCTTTATTGACAATGCCAAAGCCTTTGACTGTGTGGGTCACAATAAACTGTGGAAAATTCTGAAAGAGACAGGAATACCAGACCCCCTGACGTGCCTCTTGAGAAACCTGTATGCAGGTCAGGAAGCAACAGTTAGAACTGGACATGGAACAACAGACTGGTTCCAAATAGGAAAAGGAGTACGCCAAGGCTTATTTAACTTATTTGCAGAGTACATCATGAGAAACGCTGGGCTGGAAGAAACACAAGCTGGAATCAAGATTGCCGGGAGAAATATCAATAACCTCAGATATGCAGATGACACCACCCTTATAGCAGAAAGTGAAGAGGAACTCAAAAGCCTCTTGATGAAAGTGAAAGAGGAGAGTGAAAAAGTTGGCTTAAAGCTCAACATTCAGAAAACGAAAGATCATGGCATCTGGTCCCATCACTTCATGGGAAATAGATGGAGAAACATTGGAAACAGTGTCAGACTTTATTTTTCTGGGCTCCAAAATCACTGCAGATGGTGACTGCAGCCATGAAATTAAAAGACGCTTACTCCTTGGAAGGAAAGTTATGACCAACCTAGATAGCATATTCAAAAGCAGAGACATTACTTTGCCAACAAAGTTCTGTCTAGTCAAAGCTATGGTTTTTCCAGTGGTCATGTATGGATGTGAGAGTTGGACTGTGAAAAGGCTGAGCGCTGAAGAATTGATGCTTTTGAACTGTGGTGTTGGTGAAGACTCTTGAGAGTCCCTTGGACTGCAAGGAGATCCAACCAGTCCATTCTGAAGGAGATCAGCCCTGGGATTTCTTTGGAAGGACTGATGCTAAAGCTGAAACTCCAGTACTTTGGCCATCTCATGCAAAGAGTTGACTCATTGGAAAAGACTCTGATGCTGGGAGGGATTGGGGGCAGGAGGAGAAGGGGACGACAGAGGATGAGATGGCTGGAGGGCATCACTGACTCGATGGACGTGAGTCTGAGTGAACTCCGGGAGTTGGTGATGGACAGGGAGGCCTGGCATGCTTCGATTCATGGGGTCGCAAAGAGTCAGACACGATTGAGTGACTGAACTGAACTGAACTGAAGTGACTTAGCACATGTTCCCTCTGCCTACTTTCTGGAGAGTTTTTATCATAAACTGATTCTGAATTTTGTCAAATGCTTTTATGCTCTATTGAAATGACCATATGGTTTTTAATCTTCAGTTTGTTAATATGGTGTATCACATTGATTAATTTGTGTATATTGAAGAATTCTTGCATCCGTGGGATAAATCCCACTTGAACAGGATGTATGATCCGTTCTTTTAATGTGTTGGTGGATTTGGTTTGCTAGTATTTTGTTGAGAACTTTTGCATCTATGTTCATCAGTGATATTGACCTGTAATTTTCTTTTTTTGTGGTATCTTTGTCTGGTTTTGGCAGAAACATTCTTGAAAGTTTGCTTTCTCTATTGTCCTAGAACTCTCAGGACAGTCTGCTTTTATTTCCTTCAGCTCCCTGAAGGGTTGATATAAGGAATCAGAAGTATTTAACATCCTGTCCCAAATTAGTCCAAATGATTCTTCAGCCAGAGAAATAGAAATAACAATTTGCTCACTTGGCTTTCAAAATGTTACTTCTTTGTGAACTATGTTGATATTGGGGTGCTATCTGAATTTGTGGGATTGTTGTGATGCACACACTTCTTTGAATATCTGTCAGGAAGGTGGTGTGCTGACTCTTTCCCTTCCCAACATGTGTGATTTTGCCTTTCTTCATTCTCCAAATGCAGTGTGTGTGTGTGTGTGTGTGTGTGTGTGTGTGTATGAAATTAAAAGATGCTTACTCCTTGGAAGGAAAGTTATGACCAACCTAGATAGCATATTAAAAAGCAGAGACATTACTTTGCCAACAAAGGTCCATCTCATCAAGGCTATGGTTTTTCTGGTGGTCATGTATGGATATGAAAGTTGGACTATAAAGAAAGCTGAGCACTGAAGAATTGATGCTTTTGAACTGTAGTGTTGGAGAAGACTCTTGAGAGTCCCTTGGACTGCAAGGAGATCCAACCAGTCCATCCTAAAGGAGATCAGTCCTGGGTGTTCATTGGAAGGACTGATGTTGAAGCTGAAACTCCAATACTTTAGCCACCTGATGTGAAGAACTGACTCATTGGAAAAGACCCTGATGCTGGGAAAGATTGAAGGCAGGAGGAGAAGTGGATGACAGAGAACGAGATGGTTGGATGGCATCACTGACTCAATGGATATGAGTTTGAGTAGACTCTGGGTGTTAGTGATGGCCAGGGAGGCCTGGTGTGCTGTGGTCCATGGGGTCACAAAGAGTTGGACACAACTGAGTGACTGAACTGAACTGATAAAGATACATATCCAGCCTTTTTTATTATCTGCTTGTTTTTTTTAATTTATTTACTTTTTTTAATTGAAGGATAATTGCTTTACAGAATTTTGTTGTTTTCTGTCAAACCTCCATATGAATCAGCCATGGGTATATATATATCTCCTCCCTTTAGAACCTCCCTCCCGTCTCCTTCCCCTTCCCACCTCTTAGGTTGATATAGAGCCCCTGTTTGAGCTTCAGGGAGCCATACAGCAAATTCCTGTTGGCTATCTATTTTACATAGGTAATGTAAGTTTCCATGCTATTCTTTCCATACATTTCACTCTCTTCTCCCCTCTCCCCATGTCCATAAATCTATTCTTTATGTCTGTTTCTCTATCGCTGCCCTGTAAATAAATTCCTTAGTATCATTTTTCTAGATTCCATATATATTATACGATATTTATCTTTCTCTTTCTGACTTACTTTACTCTGTATAATAGATTCTAGGTTCATCCACTTCATTAGAATTGACTCAAATGTTTTTCTTTTTATGGCTGAGTAATATCCCATGTGGTGGTGGTTTAGTTGCTAAGTTGTGTCCAACTTTTGTGACCCCATGGACTGTAGCCTGCCAAGCTCCTCTGTCTATGGAATCCTCCAGGCAAGAATACTGGAGTGGGTTGCCATTTCCTTCTCCAGGGGATCTTCCCAACATAGGGATTGAACCTGGGTCTCCTGCATTACAGACAGAGTCTTTACTGACTGAGCTACGAGGGTGTATATGTACCACAACTTCTTTGTCCATTTATCTGTTGATGTACATCTAGGTTGCTTCCATGTTCTAGCTATTGTAAATAGTGCTGCAGTGAACAATGGGATACATGTGTCTTTTTCAGTACTGGTTTCCTCAGAGTATATGCCTAGGGGTGAGATTGCTGGATCATATGGTGGTTTTATTCCTAGTTTTTAAAGAAATCTCTATACCGTCTTCCATAGTGGCCATATCAGTTTACATTCCCACCAACAGTGCAAGAGCGTTCCCTTTTCTCCACACCCTCTCCAGCATTTATTGTTTGTAGACTTTTTGATGATGACCATTCTGACCAGTGTGAGGTGATATCTCATTGTAGTTTTGATTTGCATTTCTCTAATAATGAATGATGTTGAGCATCTTTTCATGTGTTTGTTAGCCATCTGTATGTCTACTTTGGAGAAATGTCTGTTTAGGTCTTTTCCTCACCTTTTGATAGGGTTGTTTGTTCTTCTGCTATTGAGTTGTTATGAGCTGCTTGTATATTTTGGAAAGTATTCCTTTGTCAATTGTTTCATTTGCTATTATTTTCTCCCATTCTGAGGGCTGTCTTTTCACCTTGCTTATAGTTTCTTTCACTGTGCAAAAACTTTAAAGTTTAATCAGGACTCACTTGTTTACTTTTGTTTTTGTTTCTGTTACTCTAGGAGATGGGTCATAAAGGATCTTGCTTTGATTTATGTCGTTGAGTGTTCTGCTTATATTTTCCTCTAATAGTTTTATAGTTTCTCATCTTACATTCAGGTTTTTAGTCCATTTTGAGTTTACCTTTGTGTATGGTGCTCAGAAGTGGTCTAATTTCTTTCTTTTACAGGTAGCTGCCCAGTTTTCCCAGCACCATTTATTGAAGAGGTGGTCTTTGCCCCATTGTATATTCTTGCCGCCTTTGTCAAAAATAAGGTACCCATAGGTACATGGTTTTATTTCTGGGCTTTCTATCTTGTTCCATTTGTCTATATTTCTGTTTTTGTGCCAGTACCGTACTGTCTTGATAACTCTAGCTTTGTAGTATAATCTGAAGTCAGGAAGGTTGATTCCTCCAGCTCCATTCTTCTTTCTCAAGATTGCTTTGGCTATCCAGGGTCTTTTGTATTTCCACGTGAATTGTGAAATTTTTTGTTCTAGTTCTATGAAAAATGCCATTGGTAATTTGATAGGGATTGCATTGAATCTGTAGATTGCATTTGGTAATATAGTCATTTTCACAAAATTGATTCTTTCTACCTAGGAACATGGAGTATCTCTCCATCTGTTTATGTTGTCTTTGATTTCTTTTGTTAGTGTCTTATAATTTTCTGTGTATAGTTCTTTTGTCTCCTTAGGTAAATTTATTCCTAGATATTTAATTCTTTTTATTGCAATGGTGAATGGGATTGATTGCTTAGTTTCTCTTTCTGAGTTTTCATTGTTAGTATATAGAAATAGAAACTTTTACAAAATTAAAAGTTTTTTTTTAAAGAATGGTTCCGATCATTCTAGTCAAAACCTAAAGATCCAAGTATCTTTTATTCTGTGTATTGATTTTGTCATATCCAGCTTTTAGTAGCAATACTTCGAGAGACTGGGAAGTGAGGGAAAGAAATTGGAGCTTTTATCTTTTATTTGATATTTTTCCATACTGTTTTTTTAAAAAACCTGAATATATGTCAATTTTAAGAACTTGTTACTTCCTTTTCATCTACATTAAATAAATATAATAGTAATAGTAGCTACCTTTTATCAAGTACTTCATCTCTAACAGTCCCTTCACATCATTTAACTTACTATTCATAAGAATTCTGCAAGATTGGTAGTAATATTCCCGTTTTACTTAGCAAACAGATTCAGAGATTTAGGCGTGTTTAAAACGTGCCTAAAGTATACTACTATCAAGTGGCAGAGCTCAGAACTAAATCCAGGTGTGTCTGACCCAAGTCCAATTTTTTTATGTCTACATATGAAGGTCTTATTTACCCTAATCCCTTTGGATGGCAGGAAACCTGTGTGAGTGGCAGTGGTTACAATTCTCCAGGAATCTTTTAGTAATTAATACCAATTACTAAGAATAAAATAATTAGTGAAAATGCAGAGTAGGGGCTAGAGGAAGGCTGCAATGTCTGCCTCTATGAAGAAGCAAAATAAAATTCCATCAAGTATCCTATGACTGAAGTAAGTTAGTCTGGTTATTTGGTTGCTAGATATTTATTATCACTTTGTACAGATTTTTTATCAGGCCTCAGGGATTGACTATATCATTCACTGTGGTTCTGCCATGAAACAATTCCTCTCAGAGGAAAAGGCTTTAATGAAATGATTACTTTCAGAGATGTTGGCAGGGTTAAGAACCTAATAAGAAATGTGGAGGCTCCCAGAAACCAGCAACAGAAGGATGCCATTAACATCATCAGGCCTGTAGGTACAAAAAGATGGAACAGTATTATAGAAGCCCAGAGCCCTAGAGGAGGGTCTGCTAGGCAGGAACCATTGTTTAGGTATTTAGTCACTACTGTTAATAGAATTGAGGGTCTATAGCAGGATGAGAATGGAGAAGAAATACTTGGATTTTCTTTTCTTTCTTCCTGCCCATCTCCTGCTGTTGCTTCTTACTAACCAAATAATAAATAGAAACCATCTGACAAAGAGTCCATGCAACACAGTCTGTGATTTCAGCCAAACAGGGCTCCAAGTGGAAAATGGGTCCATGGTGGGGCAGAGAAAATGGAGAATAAACAGTACATCCCAGTATCGCTTTGTCATTGTTTCCAGGATAAAGACAAAATTCTTAACGTGGCCTACAATGTCCTATACTGTTGACCCTGGATGATCAATTCAGTGTCTTTTCATTCTCTCAACACAAATTTTACTTGCAGCTTATTGGTCCTTTGTTCTTGCCATGTATCTATCTGCCACAAATGTCTTTTCACATGCTGTACCCTTTTCTAAGACACTTCCTTCTCTTTCCTCCCCATCCACCTAACTAGTGCTTATGTATCTTTTCAGATCTTAATTCAAAAGTTTCTGCTTTTAAGAAGCTTTCCCTGACTTTCCTGATGAGACCAAATTCCTTTTTTAAATAAATTCTTTTAGCTAAGTATACCTTTTCTTTATGTCATGCATTATAATTTACATTTATTACATTTGTTTGATTGTATGATTAATGGATTTCCCCATACTAGACCAAAAACAACATGAAGGAATTGAGTCTGATATTTGCTTACCAGTATATTCCTAGTGTCCATATAAGGTTTGACACTCAGTAGGTACTTAATAAATATTTGTCGAAAGAGCACATCAAAATAAAAATGAATAAAAGTCTTCAAAAGGTGCACATTCTCTTTGACAAAGACAAGATTCTGTAAAGATTCCACAAAGGTCCTGTGGTATTGGTGTCTGTATGTGTCTCATTGTCAAGTCCCTTGCTTGCAATCATATGCAAATGTCTCATGCTGCAATGTATATCTAATAAAGCATCTAGCACTTATACATAGTAGACATTCACGAAATATTTAATGAATGTATACAAATTATCAATGATAGAGTATGCTTAAAAATAGTGTGTTTAAGAATTGTCTGAGCATGATCACTTTTAAAAATATAGGCTTCACTTTATATATAATGATTTCAGTAGAACTTGAATAGAGCCTGAAAATCTGGATTCTAAATAAGCACCCCAAGGAATTCTGGTGCAGGTGATTTGAGGATTACATTTTGAGAAATATTAGACCATAAGCTCCTTGGTGGCAGCATGATGTTCTGGTTAAACATGGGTTTGGGAGTCACAGATTCCTGGGTTTGAATCTTGGCACTTACACTATTAGCTGGACTGAAGTGACTTAGCAGCAGCAGCAGCAAACCCTCTAGATCTCTCTTTCTCTATTTTTTGTTTTTGCTGAAGTAGGTCATAATATCTACTATCTAAGAATATTGTGTAGATTAGATGAGAAAATATATGTGAAACATTTACTGCAGCACCTGTCATATAATCCTTAGTAAGTGGTAGAACTAATTTTTGATAGTCAACATTTAGCCTGGTGCCTAGAACATAATTGATGCTCAGTGAATGTTTGATAAATAAATGAAATATAGTTATAAGATTATCATATTTATAACTAGAATGGTCATTTGGAATTGTCTAGTCCAATATTCTCATTTTACATATTAGGAAATTCAAGCTCACAGAGGTTAGGTGACTCATCCAAGGTTACATATCTAATGATCTAATTAGTGGCAGAACTGAGACCAGAACTAAAGGGTGAAAAGAGAGATCTGGTAATCACCATTTATTTAACCACCATTTGTAGCTAGTGTTAGATTTTAAATAGACTGACATGTTTTTCTGTTTATAGTCAATGATGCCTTCCCAAATGTTCCTTTCTTAAACATTGAAACAACAAACAGTAAACCAGTAAGTAAAACTAAAAGACTATGTAGTTGTTGTTTGATTATATTTCTTTCTTTTCTTTTAAATTGAAGTATAGCTGATTTATAATGTTGTGTTAGTTTCAGGTGTACATCACAAGGATTCAGTTTTATACACACACACACACACACACACACACACACACACATTCTTTTTCAGATTCTTTTCCCTTATAGATTATTTCAAAATGTTGAGTATACTTCCCTGTGCTATGCAATAGGTCCTTGCTAGTTTTCTATTTTATATATAGTAGTGTGTATATGTTAATCCCAAATTCCTAATTTATCCCTACCCTTTTCCTGCTTTGAGAACCATATTTTTGTTTCCTATATCTGTGTGTCTATTCTGTTTTGTAAATAAGTTCATTTGTATCATTTTGTTAAGATTCCACCAATAAGTGCTATCATATGATGTCTGTCTTTGCCTTGCTTATCACTTATCACTTAGTATGATAATCTCTAGGTTTATCCAGATTATATATATTTTTCTAAACATCACCTTTGAGACCACAGTGTTTCCCAAATAGAATTCAGACATCACATGTGTTCTTAGAACAGTAGAACCACAAGCTATTTGAAGAATCTATCTCTTGCCTTTGGACAATAATGGCCTAATATTTCCTGTTTCTGAAGCTCCTACTTATCCAGTAGGTAAATTAAAATGGAATTAAAATGCATAGTGATTATTTTGGGATTGAGAATATTTCATATTTTCATGTACACCACTCAGTTGTATTTTTCTGCATTTCTACTATATATATTTTATTTCTTTATTTTTTACTATATATATTTTAAACTTACATTCTAGATTAACTTAGCTTCTCTATTTAGAAGGCTTATTAAATTACGAGGTCTTAAGAATTAAAGAAAATTTTGCTTACTTTTGTGTTAGATGGAATTTAATCTCCATGTCTAGATTTGATAAATATAAAATGTAAACAGATTCACAGACATGGAGAACAGATTTGTGGTTGTCAAGGAGGAGGGGGTTGAAGGAGGTGTGGATGGGGAGTTTGTAGTTTGTAGATGCAAACTATTATACATAGAATGGATGGAAAACAAGGTCCTACTGTTGGCACAGGGAACTATGTTCAATGTCTTGGATATACTATTAATGGAAAAGAATATAAAAATGTATATATACATATATTGATTCAGTTTATATATATATATATATATATATCAGTTCAGTTCAGTTCAGTGGCTCAGTCATGTCCGACTCTTTGTGACCCCATGAACTGCAGCATGCCAGGCCTCCTTGTCCATCACCATCTCCCAGAGTTCACTCAAACTCACGTCCTTCGAGTCAGTGATGCCCTCCAGCCATCTCATCCCCTGTCGTCCCCTTCTCCTCCTGCCCCCAATCCCTCCCAGCATCAGAGTCTTTTCCAATGAGTCAACTCTTCGCATGAGGTGGCCAAAGTTCTGGAATTTCAGCTTTAGCATCATTCCTTCCAAAGAAATCCCAGGGCTGATCTTCAGAATGGACTGGTTGGATCTCCTTGCAGTCCAAGGGACTCTCAAGAGTCTTCTCCAACACCACACTTCAAAAGCATCAATTCTTCGGCACTCAGCCTTCTTCACAGTCCAACTCTCACATCCATACATGACCACTGGAAAAACCATAGCCTTGACTAGATGGACCTTTGTTGGCAAAGTAATGTCTGCTTTTCAATATGCTATCTGGGTTGGTCATAACTTTCCTTCCAAGGAGTAAGCGTCTTTTAATTTCATGGCTGCAGTCACCATCTGCAATGATTTTGGAGCCCCCTAAAATAAAGTCTGACACTGTTTCCACTGTTTCCCCATCTATTTGCCATGAAGTGATGGGACCAGATGCCATGATCTTAGTTTTCTGAATGTTGAGCTTTAAGCCAACTTTTTCACTCTCCTCTTTCACTCTCATCAAGAGGCTTTTTAGTTCCTCTTCACTTTCTGCCATAAGGGTGGTGTCATCTGCATATCTGAGGTTATGAAACTGAACCACTTTGTTGTACAACAGAAATTAACATTGTAAATCAACTGTACTGAAAAAGAAAAGGTGATAAGTATAAAATAATGCAGAATTTACCTTTGTTCTACCTGTTTTAATACAGAAGGGCATGGGATCAGTGGAAATGATATCTATTGTTGAAAGTTATTTTTCTTATCCCTGATGCAATCCTTAGGGAATAAAATTTTGAAGAGCATATTCCTTTGGTGGATTACATATAAAGATATGGATTCTTTTGGGGGAGCTATATTACTTTAAAGTGGTAGGTACACTTTAGCAGGTGCGATATTTGGTAGGTTTATCCATGCCATTCTTTCTTACTACTTGTCAATTATATAAGACAACATAAATAATAAGACTTTTGAAGTTTTAAATATAGAATGCCATTATGTAAAGATTTAAAATTTTGTTGTAAATAGTACCTCTTTACTTTGGTGAGGTTAGGAAGTATTTTACTTTTAGAGGATTGGCAGGCATTTTATTTTTCCCACAGTATAGAAATCATGGCCTTAACACTAAATCCTAACTTCTAAAGTTTGGCAAAAGTGAGTTGAAAGAGACTTTTGGCAATAGATTAATAGTTTTCATGGGGCGGACTCATCTGCTGTGTTAAGAAGACATTATGTGCATACTTCTGTTGAAAACAAGTTAGGTTCTTGGTCTGGGAAAAAATAAAAAGTAATGCTCAATTAAGATAATTACTTTTCTAGTATAGAAAGTTTCATGAACTTATTTTTCAGGACAAAAAAAAGCAACCTAAAACAAATACTGAACTTGATGCCATGCCCTTGAACTGAATAATATTTGAGTTGGAAGAAAATGTCACGTATCTACAACTGAATTGTTAATATTTTTGTCCTATGTAGACAGTACTTCTGCACTACTTTCAGAACATGAACTTAGAATTTTTTTTTCTTGATTCTTTATTGATGAGAAAATTTACGGATACATTGATAGTAGTTCATCTGCTTTAATGTTGTGAACCTGATATTTACAATTGGGGTACAATTTTATTTATTTATTTTTAAAATATGTATTGATTTATTTTTCACTGTGGTGGATCTTCATTGCTGAGTGGGCTTTTCTCTAGTTGCGGCAAGCAGGGACTGCTTTCTAACTGAAGTGTGTGGGCTTCTCACCGCCATGGTTTCTCTTGTTGCAGAGCACAGACTCTAGGGTGCATGGGCTTCAGCAGTTGTGGTACCTGGGCTCAGTAGTTGTGGCCCCTGGGCTTTAGAGTACAGGATCAAGAGTTGTGGCACAGAGGCTTAGTTGCTCCTCAGAATGTGGGATTCTCCTTGGATCAGAAGATTTGAAACTGTGTCTTCTGCATTGGCAGGTGGATTCTTTACCACAGAGCCACCAGGGAAGCCCAGGGGATACAATTTTAGAATAAAAATAATTTTTATTATATTTAAGTATACCTGATAAAGGAACATGTGGTTGATTCTGGCTGTAAGGGATTAGTTAAGTATAAAAAGATAGATGGGATTGTATGGGTTACATTGAAAGCTAAAGCTTCTGTATATCAAAAAAACAAAAACAAAAACAAAAACTCAAGTTAAAAGATAAATGTTGAGAGAGTGGTGGCCAAGATGGCAGAATAAAAAGACCCTGAGCTCACCATCTCTCATGAACATACCAAGATCACAACTACCTGTAGAACCATCACCGATAAAAAAAGTTTGGAACCTACCGGAAAAGATATTCTACAGTTAAAGATATAAACAAGAAACCACAAAACTGGTTAGGGGTGGACTTGCAATATAATCAAATCTCATATCCCCTAGATGGGCAACCCACAAACTGGAAAATAATTATATTGCGGAGGTTCTCCCACAGGAACGAGATTTATGGGCCCCGCATTAGGCTCCTCAGTTTAGGGATCTGATCTTGGGAAGACAAGGCCCAGAGCACTGGACTTTGAAAGCCAATGGGGTTTAATTACAGGAACCCCACAGAACTGGGGGAAATACAGACTTCACTAGTAAGGAGTGTACAGAAAATCTCTTGTGCACCTGGACACAAAGCAAAAGCAGAAGCCTGGGCCAGACCTACCTGCTGGGGCTCCCCTGGTGGCTCAGATGGTAAAGAATCTGCCTGCAATGCGGGAGACCTGGGTTTGATACCTGGGTGGGGAAGATCCCCTGGAGAAGGGAATGGCAACTCACTCCAGTATTCTTGCCTGGTGAATTCCATGGACTGAGGAGCCTGGCATTTTACAGTCCATGGGATCACAAAGAGTTGGACACGACTGAGAGACTAACACTTTCTTTCACTTTCCTGGAGAAGTGGGGAGCACCCTAGAGACACAGACACCGCTGGTAGACATATTGGGGAACACCATTGGCAGCTGATGTCTTGGTTTATTAGCCCCAAGAAAGATCTGGCCCCACCCAACAACGTGCAAGTGATAGTGATGGGACACCTCAGACCAAACGAAACCTGGGCAGTGACATGCCCCACTCATCAGCAGGCAGGCTTCCTAAACACTGAAGAGTCCACAGCTTCCTCTGGGCTAACCCCTAGACATGGCCCTGCCCATCAGAGGGGCAAGACCCAGCTCCACTCACAAGTAGACAGGCCCTGGCCCCTCCCATGGGGAAACCAGACCAAACCTCTAGGCCCACCTCATCCACTAGGAGGAGACACAAGAGGAAAGAAAACTGATTCTGCAATGCAGGCCAGACCTTAACCTGGGATCAGCTGGGCCCTGACTTGGTCCACTAGCAGGCCAACACAACCTTTGGGACACTCGACCCCATACTCATGTGTGTCAAAAGTTGACATCCCACCTTCTCCAATAATCTGAAACAAGCTCTGGTATCCTTGGGCCCTGAAGTTAGATTCCAGGAACCAACTCTGCCTGCCAGTAGATGGGCACTAACCCCAGGATTGGCTTCATCTGCTAGTGGGTGGGCAAAAGTCCCAGAACCTTTGGGACCATGACTCTGCCCACTAGTGAGCTAGCATTAGTCCCAGGTGCCTCCTAGGATGCTGCAACCAGCCAGCTCATGACCAGGCCCCTCTAAACAGCAGCCAGCTGCATGCACACAGGCAAGGCCTAGCAACTAACCAGATCAGGGACCTACCAGACCACCCAAATAAACTTCCACAACAGAAAGACCCATGCAACTCTCTTAGGGTGAACTCCTAGAGCATATAACTTGGGTGATGACAGGAGAGTGCACTGTTGGAATGCATAGGATATGTCTTACAGAGGGCCACTTTTCCAAGGTTGAGAACTGTAACTAACCTTTCACATACATAGAAATAGACTAACAACTTGGACAAAATGAGGCAACAGAGGAATATGTTTCAGACGAAGGAACAAGATAAACCCCAGAAGAACAAAGTGAAGTAGAGATAGAAAATCTACTTAATAAAGAGTTCAGAGTCATGATTGTAAAGATGATCAAAGAACTCAGGAGGAGAATGGATCACAGAGTGAGGAGTTAGAAGTTTTTAGCAAAGATCTAGAAAATATACAGAACAACCAAACAGGGATAAAAAATACAACAACTGAAATGAAAAATACACTGGGAGGAATCTATACTAGACTAAATGATTCAGAAGGATGAATCAGTGAGTTAGAAGACAGGGTAGTGGAAATCACTGCCACTGAACAGAAAAAAGAATGAAGAGAAATGAAGACAGCTTAAGAGACCTCTGAGGCAATATCAAGTGTACTAATATGTGCATTATAAGGGCCACAGAAAGTGAGGAGAGAGAGAACAAGCCTGAGAGAATATTTAAAGAGGTAATAGCTGAAAACTTTTCCTAACATGGGAAAAGATATAGTCACCTCAGTCCAGGAAATGCAAAATGTCCCATATAGGGATTAACCCAAAAGGAATATACCAAGACACATTGTAATCAAAATGACAAAAACTATGGATAAAGAGAGACTACTAAAAGCAACAAGGGAAAAGCAATACATAACATACAAGGGAACTCCCATAAAATTATCAGCTGATTTTTTCAGGGAAAACTCTGCAGACAAGAAGGAATTGGCATGATATATTTAAAATGATGAAAGGGAAAAGCCTACAACCAACAATACTCCAAGATGGCAGAGTAGAAGGATGTGTGCTCATCTTCTCCTGCGAGAACTCCAAAATTGCAACTCACTGCTGAACAACCATCTACAGGAGAATGTTGGATCCCACCAAAAAAAGATACCCCACATCCAAGGGTAAAGGAGAAGCCCCAGCAAGATGGTAGGAAGGGCGAAATCGCATTTAGAACCAAAACCCCATATCCACCAGAGACCCTCAGAGGGCTCAAAAAAACCTTGTGCACACCAGGACCCAGACACCCGACAGAGACTGAGCCAGACCTGAATTTGAGTGTTTGAGTGTCTTCTATGGAGGCATAGGTCAGCAGTGTCCTGCTGCGGGGACAGGAGCTCTGGCTGCAGTGGACCTGGGAGGCACACCTTCTGGTGTAAGTCTTCTTGGAGGAAGTCACCATTAGCCCCACCATAGAGCCACCGAGCAAATGACCCATAGACTGGAGAACACTTCTACCAAAGAAGTTCTTGCACTTTATTACAAAAGTTCTAGGACCCACAACAGATTTCCTAAACTGGGATCCAGCAAAAGGACTGAGAACCCCCTGGGAATTTGACTTTGGAGGCCAGTGGGATTTGATTACAGACATTCCACAGGACTGAGGAAATAGACTCTTGGGAGCATGAAAAAACATTGTGTGCTCTAGGACCCAGGAGAAAGGAACAGTGACCCCACAAGAGACTGAGCCAGATTTTGCCTGTGACTGTCCAGGAGTCTCCGGTGGAGGCATGGGTTGACAGTGACCTGCTGCGTAGTCAGAGGCATTACAAACAACAATACTGGCATAAGTCCTTTCAAAAGATGTCGCCAATACCGCTATTACCCCTATCATAGTTTGTCCTCAAGCCCAGGGAGGGATCAAGGCCCTGTCCAATAATAGAAAATTGTATTAAAGATTTACTGAGCATAGCACACCCATCAGAAAAAGACCCAGATTCCCCCACAGCCACTCCCTCTCATCAGGGAGCTTCCACAAGGCTCTTATCCTTGTCCATAAGAGGGCAGACAGAATGAAAACCACAATCACAGAAAACTAACCAAACTGATCACATGGACTACAGCCTTGTCTAATTCAATATGAGCCATGTCAGGTAGGGCCACCCAATATGGAAGGGTCATGGTGGAAAGTTCTGACAAAATGTGGTCCAATGGAGAAGGGAATGGCAAAACATTTCAGTATTCTTGCCTTGAGAACCCCATGAACAGTATGAAAAAGCAAAAATATAGGACACTGAAAGATGAACTCCCCAGGTTGGTTGGTGCCCAATATACTACTGGAGAAAAGTGGAGAAATAGCTCCAGAATGAAGAGGCTGAGCCAAAGTGAAAACAACACCCAGGTGAGGATGTGACTGGTGATGGAAGTAAAGTCCAATGCTGTAAAGAACAATATTGCATCAGTTCAGTTCAGTTCAGTCACTCAGTTGTGTCCGACTCTTTGCGACCCCATGAATCGCAGCATGCCAGGCTTCCCTGGCCATCACCAACTCCCGGAGTTCATTCAGACTCACGTCCATTGAGTCAGTGATGCCATCCAGCCATCTCATCCTCTGTCGTCCCCTTCTCCTCCTGCCCTCAATCCCTCCCAGCATCAGAGTCTTTTCCAATGAGTCAACTCTTCGCATGAGGTGGCCAAAGTACTGGAGTTTCAGCTTCAGCATCATTCCCTCCAAAGAAATCCCAGGGCTGGTCTCCTTCAGAATTGACTGGTTGGATCTCCTTGCAGTCCAAGGGACTCTCAAGAGTCTTCTCCAACACCACAGTTCATTTCTTCACAGTCCAACTCTCACATCCATACATGACCACTGGAAAAACCATAGCCTTGACTAGACAAACCTTTGTTGGCAAAGTAATGTCTCTGCTTTTGAATATGCTGTCTAGGTTGGTCATAACTTTTCTTCCAAGGAGTAAGCGTCTTTTAATTTCATGGCTGCAATCACCATCTGCAGTGATTTTGGAGCCCAGAAAAATAAAGTCTGACATTGTTTCCACTGTTTCCCCATCTATTTGCCATGAAGTGACGGGACCAGATGCCATGATCTTCATTTTCTGAATGTTGAGCTTTAAGCAAATTTTTCACTCTCCACTTTCACTTTCATCAAGAGGCTTTTTAGTTCCTCTTCACTTTCTGCCATAAGGGTGGTGTCATCTGCATATCTGAAGTTATTGATATTTCTCCCGGCAATCTTGATAGGAACCTAGAATGTTAGATCCATGAATCAAGGTAAATTGAAAGCGGTCAAACAGGAGATGGCAAGAGTGAACATTGACATTTCAGGAATCAGTGGACTAAAACCGACTGGAATGGGCAAATTTAATTCTGATGACCATTATATCTACTACTGTGGGTAAGAATCGCTTAGAAAAAATGGAGTAGTCCTCATAGTCAACAAGAGTCTGAAATGCAATACTTAGATGTAATTTCAAAAATGACAGAATGATCTCTGTTAGTTTCCAAGACAAACCATTCAATATCACAGTAATCCAAGCCTATGCCCCAACCAGAAATGCCAAAGAAGCTGATGTTGAATGGTTCAGTGAAGACCTACAAGACTGTCTATAACTAACCCCCCCAAAAAGATGTCCTTTTCATTATAGGGGACTGGAATGCAAAAGTAGGAAGTCAAGAGATACCTGAAGTAACAGGCAAGTTTGGCCTTGGAGTACAAAATGAAGCAGGGAACAGGCTAACAGAGTTTTGCCAAGAGAACACACTGGTCATAGCAAACATCCTCTTCTAACAACATAAGAAAAGACTCTACACATGAACATTACCAGATGGTCAATACCGAAATCAGATTGATTATATTCTTTGCAGCCAAAGATGGAGAAGCTCTATACAGTCAGCAAAAATAAGACTGGAAGCTGACTGTGGCTCATATAATGAACTCCTTATTGCCAAATTCAGTCTTAAATTAAAGAAAGTAGGGAAAACCATTCAGGTTTGACTAAATCAAATCCCTTATGATTGTACTGCTGCTGCTGCTAAGTCTCTTCAGTCATGTCCGACTCTGTGCAACCCCATAGATGGCAGCCCACCAGGCTCCCCCATCCCTGGATTCTCCAGGCAAGAACACTGGAGTGGGTTCCCATTTCCTTCTGCAATGCATGAAAGTGAACAGTGAAAGTGAAGTTGTTCAGTTGTGTCTGACTCTTAGCGACCCCATGGACTGCAGCCTACCAGGCTCCTCTGTCCATGGGATTTTCCAGGTGAGAGTACTGGAGTGGGTTGCCATTGCCTTCTCTGTTATGATTGTACAGTGGAAGCGATAAACAGATTAAATAGATTAGATATGATAGAGTGCCTGAAAAACTATGGACAGAGGTTTGTGACATTGTACAGGAGGCAGTATTCAAAACCATCTCTGAGAAAAAGAAATGCAAAAAGGCAAAATGGTTGTCTGAGGAGGCTTTACAAATAGCTGAGAAAAGAAGAGAAACTAAAGGCAAAGGACAAAGGGAAACATATATCCATCTGAATGCAGAGTTCCAAAGAACGGCAAGGAGAGATAAGAAAGCCTTCCTCAGTAATCAATGCAAAGAAATAGAAGTAAAAAAATAGAATGGGAAAGACTACAGATCTCTTCAAGAAAATCAGAGATATCAAGGGAACATTTCATGCAAAGATGGGCACAATAAAGGACAGAAATGGTATGGACTTAAGAGAAGCAGAAGATGTTCAGAAGAGGTGGCAAGAATACACAGAAGAACTATACAAAAAATATCTTAATGACCCAGATAGCCACAATGGTGTGATCACTCACCTGGAGCCAGACATCCTGGAGTGAGAAATGAAGTGGGCCTTAAGAAGCATCACTACAAACAAAGCTAGTGGAGGTGATGGAATTCCAGTTGACCTATTTCAAATCCTAAAAGATGATGCTGTGAAAGTGCTGCACTCAATATGCCAGCACATTTGGAAAACTCAGCAGTGGCCACAGGACTGGAAAACGTCAGTTTTCATTCCAGTCCCAAAGAAAGGCAATACCAAAGAATGCTCAAACTACCGCACAATTGCACTCATCTCACACGCTAGCAAAGTAATGCTCAAAATTCTCCAAGCCAGACTTCAGTTCAGTTCAGTTCAGTTCAGTCACTCAGTCGTGTCCGACTCTTTGAGACCCCATGAATTGCAGCACGCCAGGCCTCCCTGTCCATCACCAACTCCCGGAGTTCATTCAGACTCACGTCCATCGAGTCAGTGATGCCATCCAGCCATCTCATCCTCTGTCGTCCCCTTTTCCGCCTGCCCCCAATCCCTCCCAGCATCAGAGTCTTTTCCAATGAGTCAACTCTTCCCATGAGGTGGCCAAAGTACTGGAGTTTCAGCTTTAGCATCATTCCTTCCAAAGAAATCCCAGGGCTGATCTCCTTCAGAATGGACTGGTTGGATCTCCTTGCAGTCCAAGGGACTCTTAAGACTCTTCTCCAACACCACAGTTCAAAATAATCAATTCTTCGGCATTCAGCCTTCTTCACAGTCCAACTCTCACATCCATACATGACCACTGGAAAAACCATAGCCTTGACTAGAAGGACCTTCCAACAACACAAGAGAAGACTCTACACATGGACATCACCAGATGGTCAACACCGAAATCAGATTGATTATATTCTTTGCAGCCAAAGATGGAGAAGCTCTATACAGTCAACAAAAACAAGACCAGGAGCCGACTGTGGCTCAGATCATGAACTCCTTATTACCAAATTCAGACTTAAATTGAAGAAAGTAGGGAAAACCACTAGACCATTCAGATATGACCTAAATAAAATCCCTTATGATTATACAGTGGAAGTGAGAAATAGATTTAAGGGCCTAGATCTGATAGATAGAGTGCCTGATGAACTATGGATGGAGGTTTATGACATTGTACAGGAGACAGGGATCAACACCATCCCCATGGAAAAGAAATGCAGAAAAGCAAAATGGCTGTCTGGGGATGCCTTACAAATAGCTGTGAAAAAAAGAGAGGCGAAAAGCAAAGGAGAAAAGGAAAGATATATCCATCTGAATGCAGAGTTCCAAAGAATAGCAAGAAAAAAAAAAAAAAAGAATAGCAAGAAGAGATAAGAAAGCCTTCCTTAGTGATCAATGCAAAGAAATAGAGGACAACAACAGAATGGGAAAGACTAGAGACCTCTTCAAGAAAATTAGAGATACCAAGGGAACATTTCATGCAAAGATGGGCTCGATAAAGGGCAGAAATGGTATGGACCTAACAGAAGCAGAAGATATCAAGAAGAGGTGGCAAGCCAGACTTCAATAGTATGTGAACCGTGAAATTCCAGATGTCAAGCTGGATTTAGAAAAGCAGAGGAACCAGAGATCAAATTGCCAACATCTGTTGGATCATCGAAAAAGCAAGAGAGTTCCAGAAAAACATCTACTTCTGCTTTATTGACTACACCAAAGCCTTTAAATGTGTAGATTGTGAAAAACTGTGGAAAATTCTTAAAGAGATGGGAATAGTAGACCACCTAATCTGCCTCTTGAGAAATCTGTATGCAGGTCAAGAAGCAACAGTGCTTCTACTGATTCCAAGAGTTCCACTTTTGGAACTGGACGGGAAACAACTGACTGGTTTGGGAGTGGAGTACGTCGAGGGTGTATACTGTCACCCGACTTATTTAACTTATATGCGGAGTACATCATGTGAAATGCCAGGCTGGATGAAGCACAAACTGGAATCAAGATTGCTGGAGGAATATCAATAACCTCAGATATGCAGATGATACCACCCTTATGGAAGAAAGTGAAGAAGAACTAAAGAGCCTCATGATGAAAGTGAAAGAGGAGTTTAAAAGCTGGCTTAAAACACAACGTTCAGAAAACTAAGATCATGGCAGCCGGTCCCATCACTTCATGGAAAATAGATGGGGAGACAGTGAGAGACTTTATTTTGAGGGGCTCCAAAATCACTGCAGATGGTGACTGCTGCCATGAAATTAAAAGACTCTTGCTCCTTGGAAGAAAAGCTATGACCAATGTAGACAGCATATTAAAAAGCAAAGACATTACTTTGGCAACAAAGGTCTGTCTAGTCAAAGATATGGTTTTCCAATAGTCATGTATGGATGTGAGAGTTGAACCATAAAAGAAAGTTGAGCGTTGAAGAATTGATGCTTTTGAACTGTGGTGTTGGAGACGACTCTTGTGAGTCCCTTGGACTGCTAGCAGATCCATCTAGTCCTCCTAATGGAGATTAGTCCTGGGTGTTCATTGGAAGGACTGATGTTGAAGCTGAAACTCAAATAATTTGGCCACCTGATTCGAAGAGCTGACTCATTTGAAAAGACCCTGATGCTGGGAAAGATTGAGGGCAGGAGGAGAAGGGGATGACAGAGGATGAGATGGTTGGATGGCATCATTGACTCGATGGACACGGGTTTGGGTGGACTCTGGTGTTGGTGATGGACAGGGAGGCCTGGCGTGCTGCAATTCATGGGATCACAAAGAGTTGGACATGACTGAGTGACTGAACTGAACTGAACCCTCATAATGGGCTTCACTAGTAATATTCTTTGCTGTGAAATCTACCTTGTCTTGTATTAATACATCAATTCCAGATTTCTTTTGACTCCATTAGCATGGTTTATTTTTCCAAAAATTTTACCTTATTAAAGTGGGTTTCTTGTAAGCAATATATAGTTGTGTCTTGCTTTTTTATCCAATCTGACAAGCTCTGCCTTTTAGTTGAAGTACTTAAGTCATTTATATTTATCCATTCACCTACTAAAACATATCTTGGTTGCTTCCAAGTTTTGGCAATTATGAAAGGTGCTATAAACATCCATGTACAGATTTTTTGAGGACATAGGTTTTCAGTTCCTTTGGGTAAATACCAAGGAGAGTGATTGCAGGCCTGAATGGTAAGAATATGGTTAGTTTTGTGTCTTCCAGAGTGGCTATACTGTTTCGCATTCCAAGCAGCAATATTGAGAGTTCCTTTTGTTCCACATCCTCACCAGCATTTGGTATTCTCAGGTTTTTAGATTTTGACCAGTATAATAGGCATGTAGTGGTCTCTCATTGTTCTTCAATTTGCATTTCCCTGATGACATGTGATGTTGAGCATCTTTTCATATGTTTATTTATTATTGTATATCTTTGAAGACACGTTTGTTAAAGTCCTTGGCCCATTTTAAAATTAAATTATTTGTTTTTTTATTGGTGAGTTTTAAGACATCTTTGCATACTTTTGATAAAAATTCTTTACCAGATATCTTACCAAAATATATATATATATATGATATATTTACCATTTTTGATTTGTTGTCTCATTTCAGATGGTGCTAGTGGTAAAGAACTTGCCTGTTAATGTAGGAAACTTAAGAGACATGGGTTCAATCCCTGGGTTGGGAAGATCCTCTGGAGAAGGGCATGGCAACCCACTCAGGTATTTTTGCTTGGAGAATCCCATGGACAGAAGAGCCTGGCAGGCTACAGTCCATAGGGTCACAAAGAGTTGGACACGACTAAAGTGACTTAGCATGCTCATTTCTTGACATTATCACAGAATGTAAGTTTAAAAATTCTTTTTTTAATTTTATTTTTATTTATTTAATTTTTAAAATTTCAATTTATTTATTTTAATTGGAAGCTGATTACTTTTCAGTATTTTAGTGGTTTTTGCCATACATTGACATGAATCAGCCATGGGTTTGCATGTGTTCCCCATCCTGAACCCCCCTTCCACCTCCCTTCCCATCCCATCCCTCTGAGTCATCCCAGTGCACCAGCCCTGAGCACCCTGTCTCATGCATCGAACCTGGACTAGCAATCTGTTTCACATATGATAATATATATGTTTCAATGCTATTCTCTCAGATCATCCCACCCTCGCCTTCTCCCACAGAGTCCAAAAGACTGTTCTATACATCTGTGTCTCTTTTGCTGTCTCACATATAGGGTTATGGTTCAGTTCAGTTGCTCAGTCATGTCTGACTCTGTGACCCCATGAATTGCAGCATGGCCAGGCCTCCCTGTCCATCACCAACTCCTGAAGTCCACTCAAACTCACGTCCATCGAGTCAGTGATGCCATCCAGCCATCTCATCCTCTGCCATCCCCTTCTCCTCTTGCCCCCAATCCCTCCCAGCATCAGAATCTTTTCCAATGAGTCAACTCTTCGCATGAGGTGGCCAAAGTATTGGAGTTTCAGCTTTAGCATCAGTCCTTCCAAAGAAGGCCCAGGACTGATCTCCTTTAGAATGGACTGGTTGGATCTCCTAGCAGTCCAAGGGACTCTCAAGAGTCTTCTCCAACACCACAGTTCAAAAGCATCAATTCTTCGTTACCATCTTTCTAAATTCCATATATATGCGTTAGTATACTGTATTGGTGTTTTTCTTTCTGGCTTACTTCACTCTGTATAACAGGCTTCAGTTTCATCCACCTCACTAGAACTGATTCAAATGTATTCTTTTTAATGGCTGAGTAATATTCCATTGTGTATATGTACCACAGCTGTCTTATCCATTCGTCTACTGTTGGACATCTAGGTTGCTTCCATGTCCTGGCTATTGTAAACAGTGCTGTGATGAACACTGGGGTACAGGTGTCTCTTTCAATTCTGATTCCCTTGGTGTATATGCCCAGCAGTGGGATTGCTGGGTCATACGGCAGTTCTATTTCCAGTTTTTTAAGGAATCTCCACACTGTTCTCCATACTGGCTGTACTAGTTTGCATTCCCACCAACAGTATAAGAGGGTTCCCTTTTCTCCACACCCTCTCCAGCATTTATTGTTTGTAGATTTTTGGATAGCAGCTATTCTGACCAGTGTGAGATGGTACCTCATTGTGGTTTTGATTTGCATTTCTCTGATAATAAGAGATGTTGAGCATCTTTTCATGTGTTTGTTAGCCATCTGTATGTCTTCTTTGGAGAAATGTCTGTTTAGTTCTTTGGCCCATTCTTTGATTGGGTCATTTATTTTTCTGGAATTGAGCTGTAGGGGTTGCTTGTTTATTTTTGAGATTAATTCTTTGTCAATTGCTTCGTTTGCTATTATTTTCTCCCATTATGAAGGCTGTCTTTTCACTTTGCTTATAGTTTCCTTTGTTGTGCAAAAGCTTTTATGTTTAATTAGGTCCCATTTGTTTATTTTTGCTTTTATTTCCATTACTCTGGGAGGTGGGTCATAGAGGATCTTGCTGTGAATGATATCGGAGAATGTTTTACCTATGTTTTCCTCTAGGAATTTTATAGTTTCTGGTCTTATGTTTAGATCTTTAATCCATTTTGAGTTTATTTTTGTGTATGGTGTTAGAAAGTATTCTAGTTTCATTCTTTTACAAGTGGTTGACCAGTTTTCCCAGCACCACGTGTTAAAGAGATTGCCTTTTCTCCCTTGTATATTCTTGCCTCCTTTGTCAAAGATAAGGTGTCCATAGGTGCGTGGATTTATCTCTGGGCTTTCTATTTTGTTCCATTGATCTATATTTCTGTCTTTGTGCCAGTACCATACTGTCTTGATGACTGTAGCTTTGTAGTAGAGCCTGAAGTCAGGCAGGTTGATTCCTCCAGTTCCATTCTTCTTTCTCAAGATTGCTTTGGCTATTCAAGGTTTTTTGTATTTCCATTCAAATTGTGAAATTATTTGTTCTAGCTCTGTGAAAAATACTGTTGGTAGCTTGATAGGGATTGCATTGAATCTATAGATTGTTTTGCATAGTATACTCATTTTCACTATATTGATTTTTAAAATTTCAATGAAGTCAGCTTATCAGCTATATCTTTCATGGAAGTTGCTCTTGCCGTTGCATTTAAAATGTCATCACCATGACCAAAGTCATCTATGTTTTCTCTTAAATATCTTCTGAAAGATTTATAGTTTTGCATTTTACCTTTAGGTATACAGCTCATTTAGAATTAATCGAGAAGAGTGAATAGTCTGTCTGTAGATTCATGTTTTTGCCTATGGATTACCAGTTCTTTCCAGCACCATTTGTTGAAAAGAGTGTTTTCTGAGTTGTATTGCTGTTTTTCTTTGTCAAAGTCAGTTGACCATGTGTATATTGTGTATGGGCTTTCTATTGGGTTTCATTGATCTATTGTCTTTTCTTTTACCAACTGTCTTGATTACTGTAGCTTTGTAGTAAATCTTGAAGTTGGGGAGTGTTAATTCTCCAACTTTGTTCATCCTGTTCAATATTGTGTTGGCTATTCTGGGCTTTTGCTTCTCTATATAAACTTTAGAATCAGCTTGTAAGTACTCACAAAATAACATGCTGGGATTTTGTTTGGGATTGCATTGAATATATAGGTCAATTTGGGAGAACTTCCATATTCTTAAAAAATATTTATTTGGCTGCATCATGCAGGATCTTTTATATTCATTGTGGCATGTGGGATCTTTAATTGCGGCATGTGACCTTTTAGTTTAGCAGCATAAGAACACTTAATTGTGGCATGTGGGATCTAGTTCCCTCATCAGGGATCAAACCCAGGCCTCCTGCACTGGGAGTATGGAGTCTCAGTCATTGGACCACCAGGGAAGTCCTTGAAGAACTTACATCTTGACAATATTGTTTCCTCATCCATGAACATGAAATGTCCCTGTTTAGTTCTTTTAAATAATGAGTAATAAATGTATATTACTAGTCATCAGAGTTTTGTAGTTTTTCTAATACAGATCTTATACATATTTTGTTAGATTTATAATAAGTATTTCATTTCTTTAGTGCTAATGTAAGTGGTATTATGTTTTTAGTTTCAAATTACACTTGCTCATTGCTAGAAAATAGGGAAACAGTTGATTTTTTTTTTTTTTACTAATAATGTATCCTGCAACCTTGCTATAATTACTTATTAGTTCAGTTTTTTTGGTCACATCTTTCAGAATATCTGTATAAATGACAGTGTCATCTGCAAACAAAGACAGTTTTATTTCTTCCTTCCAAGTCTGTATATATTTTATTTCTTCTTCTTGTTTTATTGTACTATCCAGGATTTCTAGTATAATGTTGAAGTGGAGTAATTAGAGGGAACATTTTTGCCTTGTTCCTGGTCTTAGCAGGAAAGCTTATAGTTTCTCAAATAGATATTCTTTCAGATATTTTAAGTATTCTTTATCAAAGTAAAAAAGCTCCCCTCTACTGAGAGATTTGATCATGAATAGGATTTTGTCAAATTCTTTTCTGCATATACTGATTTGACAATGTGATATTTCATTTTCTATGTTGATGTGATGGAGTATATTAATTGATTTTCAAATGTTAAAACATCCTTAACATACCTTGGGTAATTTCCATTTGGTTGTGGTATATAAATTTTTTAATATATTGTTGGATTCAGTATGCTAACATTTTGTTGAAGATGTTTGAATCTGTGTTTATGAAAGACACTGGTCTGTAGTTTTCTTTTTTTGTAATGTCTTTGTATGTTTTTGATATTTGGGTAATGATATTGGGATGCATTCAGAATTATTACCTCTGCTTCTGTTCTCTGAAAGACATTATAGAGAATTGCTATAATTTCTTCATTATATGTTTGGTAGAATTCACCATCTGAGCCTGGTGCTTTCTGTTTTGGAAGGCTAGTAATTATTGATTCAATTTCCTTAATAGATATGCTGCTGCTACTGCTGCTAAGTCACTTCAGTTGTGTCTGACTCTGTGTGACCCCATAGACGGCAGCCCACCAGGCTCCCTCGTCCCTGGGATTCTCCAGGCAAAAACACTGGGGTGGGTTACCATTTCCTTCTCCAATGCATGCAAGTGAAAAGTGAAAGTGAAGTCACTCAGTCCTGTCCGACCCTCAGCAACCCCATGAACTGCAGCCTTCCAGGCTCCTCCGTCCATGGGATTTTCCAGTGCCATTGGATGCCATTGGGTGCCATTGCCTGCTCCGTTAATAGATGTAGGTATATTCAAATGGTGTTTTTCTTTTTGTGTGAATTTTGGCAGATTGTATGTTTCAAGGAATTGATCCATTTCATATAGCTTGTCAAACTTATGGGCATAGAGTTTTCATAGTATTTCTTTAGTATCCTTTTAATGTCCACGGAATTTATAGTGATGTCTCCTCTTTCATTTGTGATATTAGTAATTTGTGCTCTCTGTCTTTTCTTTTTTAGTATGGCTACAACTTATCAATTTTATTGCGTTTTAAAAAGGAAATGGCTTTTAAAAAAATCGTAGAATAGTTGATTTACAATGTTGTATTAGTTTCAGGTATATAGAAAAGTGATTCAGATATATATCTGATAGATATATATATATATACATCTCCAGATTTTTTTCCATTATAGGTTATTTACAAGATATTTAAATAACTCCCTGTGATATACAGTAGGTCCTTGTTGTTTATTTTATATGTAGCAGTGTGTTTGTGTTACTCCCAAACTCCTAGTTTATCTTTCCTCCCTCTTTCCTCTTTGTTAACCATAAATTTGTTTTCTATGTCTGTCAGTCTGCTTGTAAAAACTTAATTGTGTCTTTTTTCAGATTCCTATATAAGTAATATAATGATAAGTATCACATGCAATTTGTCTTTCTGTCTGACTTACTTCACTTAATACAGTAATCTCTAGGTTCATCCATACTGCTACAAATGGCATTATGTCATTCTTTTTTATGGTTGAATAATATTCCATTACACACACACACACACACACACACACACACACACACACACACATGCTACATCTTTATTCATATTTTGATGAGCATTTCAGTTGCTTCCATGTCTTGGCTATGTGCATAGTGCTGCTATGAACACTGGGGTGCATGTATCTTTTTAAAGTTAGTTTTCTCTGGATATATGACCAGGAGTGAGGCTGCTGGACTATATGATAACTCTATTTTTAGTTTTTTAAGGAACCCCCATACCATTCTCCATAGTGGAAACAGCTTTTGATTTAATTGATTTTTCTCTACTTATTTCCTGTTTTCAATCTCTTTGATTTCAACTCTGATTTTTATTACTACTTCTACTTACTTTGGATTTAATTTGCTCTTCTTTTTTAATAGTTTCCTAAGATGGAAAATGATATTATTGATATTAGATTTTTCTGTTTTTTCAAATATGTGCATTTGATACTATGTCTCCTTCTAAGCACTACTATCAAAGCATCCCACAAATTTTGATAAGTTATGTTGTCTTCTTTTCCAGTTTTATTGAGATACATTTGACATATAACACTGTATAAGCTTAATATATACAGAATAGTGATTTGACTTACATACATCATGAAATGATTATCACAATAAGGTTAATGAATATCTACCATCTCATATAGCTATAAAGAAAAAGAACAAAAATTCCCACCAATGACAAATCTTGGGATTTAGTCTCTTAACAACGTTCATATGTATTATTTAGCAGTTTTTATTAATCATGTTGTGCATTACATTCCTATTATTTATTTATCTTATAACTGAAACTTTGTACCTTTTGACTGCTGCTGCTGCTGCTAAGTCTCTTCAGTCGTGTCCGACTCTGTATGACTCCATAGATGGCTGCCCACCAGGCTTCCCCATCCCTGGGACTCTCCAGGCAAGAATACTGGAGTGGGTTGCCATTTTCTTCTCCAATGCATGAAAGTGAAAAGTGAAAGTGAAGTCGCTCAGTCATGTCTGACTCTTGGCGACCCCATGGACTGCCTTCCTCCAATTCCCTGTTCTCTCAACTCCCTGCCTCTATTAACCACAAATCTGATCTATTTTTCCATGAATTTGTTTTTGAAGTATGAGAAGATATACAACACTATGATAGTTCTTTGGAGAAGGCAATGGCACCCCACTCCAGTACTCTTGCCTGGAAAATTCCATGGGTGGAGGAGCCTGGTGGGCTACAGTCCATGGGGTTGCTAAGAGTCAGACAGGACTGAGCGACTTCACTTTCACTTGCATGCATTGGAGAAGGATGGCAACCCACTCCAGTGTTCTTGCCTGGAGAATCCCAGGGACAGAGGAGCCTGTTGGGCTGCCGTCTGTGGGGTCGCACAGAGTCGGACACGACTGATGCAACTTAGCAGCAGCAGCAGCATGATAGTTCTTGGTGCACACATAGTGATTTGATATTTCTATATATTACAAAATGATCACCACCATAACTCTTGTTACCATCTGTCACCTTACAAACATATTAAAGTATAATTGACTATATTTCCCATACTGTACATTTTATCCCCGTGAATCATTTATTTTCTAACTGAACGTTTGTACCTCTGAATCTCTCTCATCTATTTCATTAATCCTCCCACTCCTTCCTCTCTAGAAACCACCTGTTAGTTCTCTGTATCTTTGTCTCTGTTTTGTTATGTTTGCTCATTAGTTTTGTTTTTCTAAATTCCACATATAAATAAAATCATATAGTAGTTGTGTTTCTTTGACTAATTTCACTTAGCATTTTACCCACTAGGTTCACCTGTGTTGTCACAAATGACAAGATTTTGTTCTTTTTGATGGCTGAATAATATTCCTTGTGTGTGTTTGTGTGAGTGTCTGTGTGTGTGTGTATTTCACATCTTTACCTATTCATCTGTTGATGGGCACTTGGCTCGTTTCCCTATCTTGGCTACTGTAAATAATGCTGCACTGAACAAAGGGATGCACTTATCTTTTTAAGCTACTGTTTTCATTTTCTTCAGAAAAATACTCAGAAATGGAATTGCTAGATTGTATGGTAGTTAACCTCAGATATGTAGATAACACCACCCTTATGGCAGAAAGTGAAGAGGAACTAAAGAGCCTCTTGATGAAAGTAAAAGAGGAGAGTGAAAAATTGGCTTAAAGCTCAATGTTCAGAAAACTAAGATCATGGCATCTGGTCCCATCACTTCATGGCAAATAGATGGGGAAACAGTGAAAACAGTGTCAGACTTTATTTTGGGGGGCTCCAAAATCACTGCACATGGTGATTGCAGCCATGAAATTAAAAGACGCTTACTCCTTGGAAGAAAAATGATGACCAACCTAGAGAGCATATTGAAAAGCAGAGACATTACTTTGCCAAAAAAGGTCCGTCTAGTCAAGGCTATGGTTTTTCCAGTGGTCATGTATGGATGTGAGAGTTGGACTGTGAAGACAGCTGAGCGCTGAAGAATTGATGCTTTTGAAGTGTGGTGTTGGAGAAGACTCTTGAGAGTCCCTTGGACTGCAAGGTGATCCAACCAGTCCATTCTAAAGGAGATCAGTCCTGGGTGTTCATTGGAAGGACTGATGCTGAAGCTGAAACTCCAGTACTTTGGCCACCTCATACGAAGAGTTGACTCACTGGAAAAGACTCTGATGTTGGGAGGGATTGGGGGCAGGAGGAGAAGGGGATGACAGAGGATGAGATGGCTGGAGGGCATCACTGACTCGATGGACGTGAGTTTGAATGGACCCGGGAGTTGGTGATGGACAGGGAGGGCTGGCATGCTGCAATTCATGGGGTTGCAAGGAGTCAGACGCGACTGAGAGACTGAACTGAACTGAACTGATGGTCAGATCAGATCAGATCAGTCGCTCAGTCGTGTCCGAATCTGCGACCCCATGAATCGCAGCACACCAGGCCTCCCTATCCATCACCAACTCCCGGAGTTCACTATGGCTCACATCCATCGAGTCAGTGATGCCATCCAGCCATCTCATCCTCTGTCATCCCCTTCTCCTCCTGCCCCCAATCCCTCCCAGCATCAGTCTTTTCCAATAAGTCAAACTCTTCACATGATGTGGCCAAAGTACTGGAGTTTCAGCTTTAGTATCATTCCTTCCAAAGAAATCCCAGGGCTGATCTCCTTTAGAATGGACTGGTTGGATCTCCTTGCAGTCCAAGGGACTCTCAAGAGTCTTCTCCAACACCACACTTCAAAAGCATCAATTCTTCGGCACTCAGCCTTCTTCACAGTCCAACTCTCACATCCATACATGACCACTGGAAAACCATAGCCTTGACTAGACGAACCTTTGTTGGCAAAGTAATGTCTCTGCTTTTCAATATGCTATCTAGGTTGGTCATAACTTTCCTTCCAAGGAGTAAGCATCTTTTAATTTCATGGCTGCAATCACCATCTGCAGTGATTTTGGAGCCCAGAAAAATAAAGTCTGCCACTGTTTCCACTGTTTCCCCATCTATTTGCCATGAAGTGATGGGACCAGATCCCATGATCTTTCGTTTTCTGAATGTTGAGCTTTAAGCCAACTTTTTCACTCTCCTCTTTCACTTTCATCAAGAGGCTTTTGAGTTCCTCTTCACTTTCTGCCATAAGGGTGGTGTCATCTGCATATCTGAGGTTATTGATATTTCTCCCAGCAATCTTGATTCCAGCTTGTGTTTCTTCCAGTCCAGCGTTTCTCATGATGTACTCTGCATATAAGTTAAATAAACAGGGTGACAATATACAGCCTTGACGTACTCCTTTTCCTATTTGGAACCAGTCTGTTGTTCCATGTCCAGTTCCAACTGTTGCTTCCTGACCTGCATACAGGTTTCTCAAGAGGCAGGTCAAGGGGTCTGGTATTCACTTCTCTTTCAGAATTTTCCACAGTTGATTGTGATCCACACAGTCAAAGGCTTTGGCATAGTCAATAAAGCAGAAATAGACCTTTCTTCTGGAACTCTCTTGCTTTTTCCATGATCCAGCAGATGTTGGCAATTTGATCTCTGGTTCCTCTGCCTTTTCTAAATCCAGCTTGAACATCAGGAAGTTCACAGTTCACGTATTGCTGAAGACTGGCTTGGAGAATTTTGAGAATTACTTTACTAGTGTGTGAGATGAGTGCAATTGTGAGGTAGTTGAGCATCCTTTGAATTGCTTTTCTTTGGGATTGGAATAAAAACTGACCTTTTCCAATCCTGTGGCCACTGCTGAGTTTTCCAAATTTGCTGGCATATTGAGTGAAGCCCTTTCACAGCATCACCTTTCAGGATTTGAAACATCTCAACTGAAATTCCATCACCTCCACTAGCTTTGTTCTTAATGATGCTTTCTAAGACCCACTTGACTTCACATTCCAGCATGTCTGGCTCTAGGTCAGTGATCACACCATCGTGATTATCTGGGTCTTGAAGATCTTTTTTGTACAGTTCTTCTGTGTATTCTTGCCACCTCTTCTTAATATCTTCTGCTTCTGTTAGGTCCATATCATTTCTGTCCTTTATCGAGCCCATCTTTGCGTGAAATGTTCCTTTGGTATCTCTGATTTTCTTGAAGAGGTCTCTAGTCTTTCCCATTCTGTTGTTTTCCTCTGTTTCTTTGCATTGATTGCTGAGGAAGGCTTTCTTACGTCTCCTTGCTATTCTTTGGAACTCTGCATTCAGATGCTTGTATCTTTCCTTTTCTCCTTTGCTTTTCATTTCTCTTCTTTTCACAGCTATTTGTAAGGCCTCCTCAGACAGCTATTTTGCTTTTTTGCATTTCTTTTCCATGGGGATGGTCTTGATCCCTGTTTCCTGTACAATGTCACGAACCTCCACCCATAGTTCATCAGGCCCTCTACTTATCAGATCTAGTCTCTTAAATCTATTTCTCACTTCCACTGTAAAATCATAAGGGATTTGATTTAGGTCATACCTGAATGGTCTAGTGGTTTTCCCTTTCTTCAATTTAAGTCTGAATTTGGCAATAAGGAGTTCATGCTCTGAACCACAATCAGCTCCTGGTCTTGTTTTTGCTGACTGTATAGAGCTTCTCCATCTTTGGCTGCAAAGAATATAATCAATCTGATTTCAGTGTTGACCATCTGGTGATGTCCATGTGTAGAGTCTTCTCTTGTGTTGTTGGAAGAGGGTGTTTGCTATGACCAGTGCGTCCTCTTGGCAAATTCTCTTAGCCTTTGCCCTGCTTCATTCCACACTCCAAGGCCAAATTTGCCTGTTACTCCAGGTGTTTCTTGACTTCCTACTTTTGCATTCCAGTCCCCTATAATGAAAAGGACATCTTTTTTGGGTGTTAGTTCTAAAAGGTCTTGTAGGTCTTCATAGAACCATTCAACTTCAGCTTCTTTAGCATTACTGGTTGGGGCATAGGTTTGGATTACCATGATATTGAATGGTTTGCCGTGGAAAGGAACAGAGATCATTCTGTCGTTTTTGAGATTGCCTCCAAGCACTACATTTCAGACTCTTTTGTTGCCCATGATGGCTACTCCATTTCTTCTAAGGGATTCCTGGCACAGTAGTAGATATAATGGTCATCTGAGTTAAATTCATCCATTCCAGTCCATTTTAGTTTGCTGATTCCTAGAATGTCAACGTTCACTCTTGCCCTCTCCTGTTTGACCACTTCCAATTTGCCTTGATTCATGGACCTAACATTCCAGGTTCCTATGCAATATTGCTCTTTACAGCATTGGACCTTGCTTCTATCACATCACATCCACAACTGGGTATTGTTTTTTCTTTGGCTCCTTCCCTTCATTCTTTCTGGAGTTATTTCTCCACTGATATCCAGTAGCATAATGGGCACTTACCGACCTGGGGAGTTTCTCTTTCAGTATCCTACCGTATGACCCAGCAATTCCTCTATTAGGCATATACTCTTAGAAAACCACAATTCTAAAAGACTCATGTACCCCAATGTTAATTGCATCAGTATTTATAATAGCCAGGACATGGAACCAACATAGATATACATCAATAGATGAATGAATAAAACAATTGTGGTACATATATACAATGGAATATTACTCAGTCATGAAAAGGAATGAGTTTGATTCACTTCTAGTGAGAGGTTGCCTAGAGCCTATTATTCAGAGTGAAGTGAGTCAGAAAGAGAAAAGCAAATATTGTATATTAATGCGTATATATGGAATCTAGAAAAATGGTACTGATAAACCTATTTGTAGGGCAGCAGTGGAGACTTAGACACAGAGAACAGACTTATTGTCACAGTAGTGTAAGGCGAGGGTGGGACTAATGAGAGAGTAGCATTGAAACATACATTATCATATGTAATGTCGATAGCCAGTGGGAATTTGCTGTACAACGCAGGGGACTCAACCTGTGCTCTGTGACAACTTTGAGGAGTTAGGTGGGATGAGAGGTGGGAGGGAGATTCAAGAGGGAGGGGTTATATGTATATCTATGGCTGATTCATGTCAATGTATGGAAGAAACCAACACAACATTGTAAAGCAATTATCCTCCAATTAAAAATAAATTTTAAAAGACGGAAGGAAAAAAATAAAGAGTGCTTTCTTGACTAGCCTGTATAAAATGTTAGCCACCCTGATACTTATCCCTGGCAAGTAGCCTTACCCTGCTTTTTAAAAATATACCTCTTGCTATCTCCTGACATGTAATATATTTATTTATTGGCTTGCATACCTTTTCACCCCAGAATATAAATTCTATGAGGGCAAGGAAAAACTCTGTTCATTGTGGCATGCAGCGGGGGCTCAATAAATATATATGTGTGAGTGTGTGCTCAGTTGTTTCAGTCCTGTCCAATTCTTTGTGACCCTGTGGACTGTAGCTCACCAGGCTCCTCTGTCCATGGGATTATCCAGGCAAGAATAATGCAGTGGGTTGGCATACTCTCCTCCAGGGAATCTTACTGACCCAGGGATGGAACCTGTGTTTCTTGAATCTCCTGCATTGGCAGATGGATTCTTTTACTGCTGAGCCACCAGGGAAGCCCAGTAAATATATATAGAATGAATAAATGAATGAAGAATGAATGAATTATCTTAGACCAATCAATATTCATCAGTTAGTACTAAAGATATGCATATGAATCACATAGGTTCAGATATTGAAAAACAGTTTTGTTTTTGCAAGGTGAGGGTGACTTATAATGAGTAGATAGTTGGCATTGTGTGTCATAGGATACAAAGAGTCAGTTTACTGAAGAGAAAATATGAGCTTCAGATGGTAAAGAATCTGTCTGCAATGATTCTTCAAACAGGGTTCGATTCCTGGATCAGGAAGATCCCCTGAAGAAGGGAATGGCTACCCACTCCAGTATTCTTGCCTGGACAATTCCATATGCAGTCAATAAATACATAAAAAGATAATCAGAGAAATGAAATTAAATACCAGTGATATACTATTTGTCATCAGATTGACAGAAATAGAAAAAAGAGACTATCTAATGCTGAAGAAAATGAGGGGAAATGAGCATTCTTATATGCCACTAATGGGAGAGTGAATTCTGACAACTTTTTTGAAAGTTATCAGATAGTATCTATTGAAATAGAATATACAATTTTTTTAAACCTGACAATTCACTTTTGGAAATCTAACAGCATCGAAAGCAACAATATAAAGGATATTTATTGCAACACTTTTTGGTATTAAAATTTTCAAATAATTTGTATGCTCATTAGTAGGCATATGGTTATAAATAATTATAGTATATTTAGGTATACTATATGCAGCTATTAACAGAAATCTGAAGGAATGTCTGTGCAGTTGTGAAAGCAAATTGGAAAGTAATGTATATAGCATTCTCCAATTTTTCTAACAACTATAGAATATATGTTCAATATACATGTATGTGTATATGTTTGAATAAATATGAAGAAATATAAAAAATATATAGAAGTTATTAATCTTAGGGAGGTGGGAATGATAAGTTTTGTTTTATTAACTTTTCCCCAATGATCTCAGTATTATCCCATTAGTTTTAATGAATATTATCATGCTTATTATTTTAAAAATTTAATAAAATAAATTTGAAAAGAAAATGATCCAGATATCAGAATACAGTAAACTAAGCATGACCATCAAAGTAACTTAGTTACTAAACAAAACAGTGAGGTGTGAGTCAGTGTAAATAAGAATATTGTATAAGAAAGAATGAATGACAGGGACTTAAGTGGCTAAGATTCTGTGCTTCCAAAACAGAGGCCCAGGTTCAATCCTTAGTGGGGGAACTAGATCCCACATGCCACAATTGAAAAAGAAAGAAAGAACTAGAATGCTGCAGAGAAGATCCTGGGTCCCCCATGTGGTGATTAAGACCCATCATAGCCAAATAAACAAATAAATATTATTAAAAATGACTAAAATCTTTAAAAAAAGGAATTAGATCTTTCTATTGTGACATTTTGTGAAACCACAAATTAATCTTTTTCTAGAAATAGTGTCCAGTTCCAGGCTTTACAATTTTAGAGATATGTGAAGAACTCAGAGAAGACAGCTGTATTATGAAATTTAGATTATTGGACATATAAAATGAGACTAATAGTAGACCTAAAGTAATGACATCTAGAATAAGACTAATACTATTCACATCTAATTGAATACTTATTGTAGGTTTGTAATAGCAAGGGATGTTTTTGGTTATAGTGTCTTAAGCAGTGAAAAAAATTACTTATTTCATATAATAATGTCTGGATCTTGAAATTTAGGGCTTTCATAGAAGTGCAGTGATGTTGCTAAAGTCTTAGACTCTTTCTATTCTTTTGCCCTACCTTTCTCATTATTCAATGAACATTTATTCATTTTACAAATATTTATGGGGTACTATGAATTTCTGAATTACTTTTTCATCTTTGTATGCATTGTCTCATGATTGTTAGATGGTTTTTGCCACTCTAGGTTCACAGCCACATTTAAAAACAGAAAGCTAGGAGGTGGAGTGACAAAAGATCTGTTTGTCAGGAAGCTTTATCCTTTCATTTAGGGGAAGAAAGCTTTCTCAGAAGCACTAGAAAGTAGAATGACAAGTAAAGAAAAGTGAGCCTTTTAGACAATCGTTTTAGAAGTTCCAACATCTGACTGATAGCCATTCCAGAAAGAGAGGATGCAAAATGAAGTAGAGTAGAAAAAGAAATAATACTAGAAAAGTATCCAGAATTCAAGCTCATGAATTTTTCAGACTGAAAGAACATCTGAGTGCCCAGGACAATGATCCACATCAAGGTACATTATTGTAAAATTTTCAATCAATAAAGATATAGATATGCTTACAAAAGCTTCCAGAGAGGAAAAAAAATAGGTCCTGTAGAATAACGAAACAGACATTTCAATAGTAACACTGATGTCTAGGGTACATTGGAGCAAGGCTTACAAAATTCTGAGTGAAAATGATTTCAACTTCGAATTCTGTAGATAATCAAACTATTAACTGAATGAGAGAGATTTTCAGATATGCAACAACTTAAATTTACTTCTCATGTATCCTTTTTGTTAAAAAAGTTACTAGAGAATGTACTTTAATAAAATAAGTAAACCAAGAAAAAGGAAAATTAGGAGCCCAACATAAGAAAGCATAAAGGCAAATACAAGGATGACTTATGGAGAGCTTATGTCTGAATTTGAGCTGAAAGACAGAATTTCTGTATTATTCAGGGTTCTCTGGAGAAATAGAACCAACGGGAAGTGTATAAATACAAAAAAAGATTTATTATAAGGAATTAACTTACATAACTTACCCTTGTGCGCTGCTGCAGCCGCCCACGCTGGTGTGCCATTGCAGCCACCAGTGCTTGAGCTACCCCACGCAGGAGGTCAGGGGCGACGGCCAGGAGGAGCTACCCCATGTGCAAGGAGTGGTGGCTGTGCGGGCGCAGGAGGGCCTAGAGGAGCTATTCCATGTTCAAGGTCAGGAGGGGCGGTGGTGAGGAGATACCCCTTGTCCAAGGTAAGGAGCAGCAGCTGTGCTTTGCTGGAGCAGCCTTGAAGAGATACCCCATGTCCAAGGTAAGAGAAACCCAAGTAAGACGGTGGATGTTGCAAGAGGGCATCAGGGCGCAGACACACTGAAACCATAATCACAGAAAACTAGTCAATCTAATCACATGGACCACAGCCTGGTCTAACTCAATGAAACTAAGCCACGCCCTGTGGGGCCACCCAAGATGGATGGGTCATGGTGGAGAGGTCTGACAGAATGTGGTCCACTGGAGAAGGGAATGGCAAACCACTTCAGTATTCTTGCCTTGAGAACCCCATGAACAGTACGAAAAGGCAAAATGATAGGGTACTGACCCCAGGTCAGTGGCTGCCCAATATGCTACTGGAGATCAGAGGAGAAGTAACTCCAGAAAGAATGAAGGGATGGAGCCAAAGCAAAAACAATACCCAGCTGTGGATGTGACTGGTGATAGAAGCAAGGTGTGATGCTGTAAAGAGCAATATTGCATAGGAACCTGGAATGTTAGGTCCATGAATCAAGGCAAACTGGAAGTGCTCAAACAGGAGAGG